>NC_056727.1:520608958-520948958 GCF_019279795.1 Protopterus annectens | reverse complement strand
CATGGCCTCAAGCTAAATTCCAAAAAGTGCATAGTCATCCCCTTGGAAAAAACAAAGTACCCACAAACTACCACATAGGTGGTAGCCCCCTAAATATGGAAGACGTAATAAGGGATCTGGGGACCCAAGTAGATAGTAACCTCTCCTTTGATAATCACATTGCCAAAGTAGTTAGAAAATCCTTCTATGTGGCCCACCTAATCACAAAAGGGTTTGCATCCAGATCGAAAAAGGTCATTGGGCCCCTCTACACATCACTCATCAGACCCATCATAAAGTACAATGCCCCATTTGGGATGTACCTTACAAGACACATGCAACAACTGGAAAGACCACAGAAGTACCTCACCAAGAGGATCACTGGCTGCAATCAGATGCCCTATGCAGCTCGACTGAAGAAACTCTAGCTGTACTCCGTTGCATACCGCCTACTCAGAGGTGATCTCTGCCTGACATACAAGGCCATGTCCAACCCAGAATTGTTGGACATGCTCCACCTAAAGAAAACCATATCCCCTTGAGCCACATGCTCCAGGGATCTAAATCTCACCACAACAATAAGTAGGACATGCTGGAGGGATAGATTCCTGTCCCAGAGACTTCCCATGCTCTGGAACAAGATTCCAATCTACATTAGGCAGAGCCCCTCACTAACCCTCTTCAAGAGAAACCTTGAAGAGTGGATGGGAAACAGAAAGTTTACCCCAGGGATCACTTCAATGGCTCTGCTGGACAGAGGCACATGGAACTAATCTAAGGGGGTGGCAAAAGCCAATACATTCCGGCTAGGCTTATAAATGCCTTAGGGCAGATAGCCTAGTACCTACCTATGAACCTATGAACCTATGAGTAATAATTCCTGATCACAGGATGACTTATAGTGTAAACTGAAAAAAAATCTGATTTAATTTATAGTCAGTGTGAAGTGTGAATTTAGATATTGGTGGAACATGCAACTATTCTGAAATACACAATCAGTTGTCTGTGCAAAACTACCACTTCACAGTAGTTATTCTTAGGGTATGAAGGGCCAGAGACTTAAACTGCTCCAGTAAGTCAGTGAACTGTGTCTGTTATATCACTGTTGCTCTGGAGTCTTAAATTGTCAGTGAGATGTGATGCTTGTCTGAAAAAAGTAAAACCTGGACTGATAACAGCACACCATGCTAATATTATCAGAGAGCCATGAGGTTCAATCCTCTTAATAATTGTTGAAAAAAGTGTGTTTTTTTAGGCTACCTGTACGAGTCATATGCAGGATATCTCTTTTAATAAATGACTATATTATTTGGATTTTCAGCAGTTACCGATAATTTAAATGTATAGATATTCCACAGTGATGCTCTAAGAATGAATTAAGATATCCTCAAATTCAGATGACACATACCTCTTTATAAAGAAAAAATAAGCATAATAAAAATTGCCAAATGATTTGAAGCATCAACTGCAATGGAATTCCAGATAGATTTTTCATAATTACAGCCCGCATTATTGATGTCTCTATTGACATGAAAACCACTGCAGTGCACTTAATTAAGATGGGATACTCCGATGACAGGAATGAATCACTTTGCTGCAATGCCTTGCCCTAGCTGCTTTGTTAGAGTAAAACAAGTAATGGGAGGCTAAAGCCTTTGAGACTGTCCGCAAGGGAAAACACAAGAAGAATCCTGTGTCATGCTCATCCAGCACAACTAATCCAAAAATCATTTAGGAGTCTCCGGAGCTCTAGATTAAGAAAAGCAGGCTCATACAGCAGCCAATCAAGTTCTCAGCATTCAGGGAAGAAAATCAGATGCTTAAAAAGAGATTAGAGGCGGGCGTCCAAAAGGAGTCAGTGACTTACAGATTGAGCAACCGTAAGTTACTTGACAAACTTGACCTATGCAAAGAGGTGGAATTTTCTGCTTTCTAAACTGGGGAAAAAAAGGACAGTCTATGTGCTCAGAATGGAAAAACAGCATCCAAATGGCAAGTTTTTCTCTCATTGCAAACTAATTTTTACTTCCATTTACCACAACTCTGATAATGTCTCAGGCAAAGAAAGCATGATTTATTTACTACTTCCTTGGTTTTCTGCCTCATCTGGTAAAATCCCACAAATAATGTTTCCTTCTGTTATCTGTCACAGTAACTGTTGTATTATATAAGCAGTATTTGGCTGAGGGATGTCAGTGGATAATGACTACATCTAAGAAACTGGAGGATTAAGGAAAACAATGTATACGGTCTCTGATTCTAGCTATTTGTAATTTAACTACAGGACCAACAAAAAAAATTCTTGAACTTAGGCACAGACAGCAAAGTTGGGCTTTGAACATCTTCCAGCATCACTTAGTATGCTCTGGAAGTGGATTTCTGATTCATGGACAAAGGCAATCACAGCAATTAGCAACTATTTCATGCTTTATACTGAACTTGAGCAAAAGTTAAATTAATGCTCAAGATAGTCACAGAAAGTAGGACAGCTTGGAATTTCCTAGCAAATGAATGGCAAAATAGATCACAGAAAATGTTTTGCTTTTCCGATATAATTTTATCGATGGGACAAGGATGTCTTGGCTCATCAAATGAGCACAGTAATAACTATTAGACCACTTTGTGTTATAGCAAATTATAAAAAAATATTTCAAAGTTACAAATTACTATCTATACTGTAGAAGACACTCAGAGATGAAGGAAAACTTACTATATTGTATTTTTTGTGACGCTGACTTTTATGCAGAAAGCTATTAGCAAAAGCAAAGTGACTGCTAATCCAACTCTTATTGTAGCTGAAGCTTGTATTAGGAGAGCATTAGTCAACCCACACATATGTACCAAAAGCTCGTTTATCCTGATCAGTGACCCCCCCCCCCCCCCACTGCCTTCTTGGGCAAAGACACAGAGAATACTGAAGAAAACAGCTATGCAAGTTCAAAAAGTGTAAATCATCAGTAAATAAATCAGGTAATACATCCGCTACATACAAAGTTGCACATAATCGAAACCATGATGGCAGAAAGTTGTAGTAATGGAATAACTAACATCACTCATTTTACCATTTTGTCAATGCTAACAATTTATCAATATTCCAAAAATACTATGTCAATGTAAACAAATCCCCAGAATTATTATGCTCTGTGAAAATATAACTCATCTGAGCAACTATACATTTCCCCTCAGCCATCTTAACACATGCCGTCAAGTTTTGCTACCTCTGCAGTTAGTATGTAAAACTTAATAACTGCCTATCTCCTGATCTGTATTGAACAAAATGTATACCTTTATAGTTATAAGTAGTGTGTAATCAATAAATAGTAATACTATTGCGCTAATATAATTGTCTTTTTTATAATTTACTTTCAATGTTCACCTTTGTTACATTTGTTTAAATTATGATATTATTTCATACTGCATATGTCAAGTGCAATAGTAATTTTTCCCTGCATCTTTGTTTCACTGTAAATTTAATCTTCATTTATACTACAAATGTTGAAGTTGAAATCTTTTTCTTTTTCTTTTTTTTTTTTTGAAAAAGGAAGATGATAGTGTTTTTTAAGCTTCAGTTTCATGATCTCTTAATTTTTCTGTATGGCTAAACCCACTAAATGATGTCACTACAAACATCAGGCAATGATTCAATGCAGCAGCAAGGCAGTCTCAGGTTACTTCAAGTTCACACTGGAGTTTTTAATTCATGTCACTAATTTCATACAGGCTATCATGTGTTTGCCATATGTTATGCAGTAAAACTTTTGTAATTAATCTTAAATCACTGACATAATTTCAAGTAAGTAGATTTCGCCATGAGCAGTTGTCAGTTTTGCATTTAATTTAGTCTATATTCATGAATGCCTACACTAAGGGAACACTAAGTCAACACCATTCTGAGTGAACAAACAACACAAGCATAATTACTACCTTCTTCCGCCTAGTTTTAGTTTTTTCTATGGATTTTCTTCCAGTGTTAAAATATGAGAAGGATTCATAAAGGTTATCAGAAAGTGTAGACGATGTGGACACTTAGTATAATCTTTCTGAGTGAATAGACAGAAGAAGAAATGTGGTAGGGATCTTCCTGAATACAGATTGTGTACTTTTAGTGTACACTTAGTGTAGGCTTTCATGAACCCGGCCCTATATGTCCATCTCACATACATCTGCATGGTGCATCTTTACAGGTCTGCTTCACAGCTTCATTGAACCTGTAGTGCAGTATTTCTAGCTGCACTGTTAGTTCAGTAGCACATAACCTTTACAGAAGACCCCTTCCCATTCACTCCACAGGACCACAGGTATGTAAAGATACATATCAATGTTTGCAGGACCACTGCTATCGGCTAGGCCAATTAAAATCCAGTTTCCTGTTTGCTGATTACCACCTGTGTGTTAACATATTTTAAGCACATCGGGAGTCCACAACATTCCCCGGAAACAGTCCTTCTCCCTTCAAAGCAGGTTCTTGCAACAAGCAGCTGCAGCTTTGAACAGAAGGGACTATGTTAATCAGTTCTAATGAGACAATTCCTGTGCAAGCCTCTGTTATACCTCACATAAATACAGGTTAATTTGTAGGAAAATCCAGCATTTATGCAGTCAAAAAAATTTCTAATGGTGACAATCTGCCTATAAAATAACTTATGTAATCTAACTGCTATGTCACAACAACCACGATAACAATGAGAACTGTAGCAAATGCAAAATGCAGCTTTGGTGGGAATAATGTTGGATTCTGTGAGACTGACCTGTGTTAGATGAAAAAGTGAGAAGTTAAGACGTGTACAGTAGAAAGGATACAAGTGAAACAGAGTGCTTCAGTAATGAAGATTAAAATGAGTTATTACATCTATGTGCGCTTCTGTGGTTGCTATGTTTTCACACCTTATAAAAAAGTATCTTCTCTGTGTGACTCTGGTAACTCTGCAGGGATATGCAACACAATTGATACAAGAGCTAGTTTAGATTTTCTCACTTCTCGAGCTGATGAACAGCATCCTGTCTCGTGGTGAAACTGCACCACTGCTTGTTACAGCAATTAATCCAAAGACAGAGGAGAGCTCTTTATGGGCAATATTTGTGCAGATCATAGACAGCTATGCCGTAGATCCACTAACAGAAAGTTAACTGCATTCTAATGTTATGTTACAAGCTGTATTATCACACAATTGTCTTTTGACTACTGCACAATACAAAATGTAGATTCACAGCCACTATCAAGCCCAAAGCTTTGTCATTAACGTGTTCATAGCTAAACAAATTAATAGGGTTTAACTAAGACAGCAGTACCTTCGCAAAGACGCTAATGTTATTACTTGTAAAGTGAAACTACAACCTGGGTAATTGTGTTAACTTCTTTCTAATAAGATTACTATTTCCTCCATAGTAATGCATGTTTACCTTTTTGCATTCCATTACATGCTTTAACTCTGTTTTTTATATATATTGTGATATTGTGCTGTAATTCACAATGATCAATTTATTGTCCTTAAAACATTCAGTTATAAATGAAAGCTATGCACATATCACAAAGTAATATCTGCTCTGAGAATTCAGGCTTTGCTAGCCATCAGGATTTTGCAAGCAGCGCATGCTCATTTCGGGGGATCCCAGATTAGATAAGCACCACCCCTTTCTTTGGCACCTAACATTATTTCCTCTCCATTTCCAGTTTCTGTCCAAGAGAAAGGCAGTAAACCTTCCCTTACCAAAACAGGGGTTAAAGGGAGGGCTAGTTAACAAAGGCTGAATTCTCCAAGCACATCTAGCATTATAGTCAGTGCATAACTTTTTGCCTAATAAGACAATTTTGTCTTCATTAACCATCAGGACAGAGTCCCCAACTAATCATCCCAAGTGGTTGGTTTGGTTTGAAAAATACATCCACAAACAATGTAGTGAAGACAAATTCTAGCCCTGATTACAAAGCCTTGATTCCTGTCAGCTCAGTAATCCCAAATGAGACAATCTCCACAAGTGCCCCTAAGCCATACCTCACTATTACCCTTCCAAGAAGGTTCACCCTAACCACCCAAACAGCTTGAATGGTGCAGCTACAGTAAGTACCATGCTGCTGGACCATCAACCAAAGTATCAACTGTCTGAAATATACGCAGAAAAATGAGGAAATATCCTGTAATTCAATGATCACTCTGATGGCAGTCTCCAACTAATTGTAAGGGAGTCATATCTTTAATTTTCTGGGGTTCCAGAATCATAAACCCCACACCAAGAAAGAAGGTCAAACAAACAGTGGCACTGAAAGACAGTAGCCACATGGCCAGTCCAATGTGAAGATAATGGAACAGATGGTTGCTTATCCACTCTGGAAGTACACAATGCCATCTGGAGGAATGCTCTTTGTATGGCAATGTCCACAGGTCTTAAAGAGTCAAATACTGTAACTCCTAGGAGATTAGTGACAGAAACAGTCAATTTAACCCAGAACTGAGGAAGAGGACCCACATACCAGGACTATTCACTTTCCCCACTGACAAAAAAAAAAAACAGCCTGCTATGTCATAGTGGCCTAAATTTTTGATCAGCCTACTGGAAGGGAGCAAGAGTATGTCAAATTAATTGAAAAAGTAGCCATGTCCTAGCCCAAAAGTCTTGTAAAATTAAAAAAAAAACTCAGTATGTAATAATTTCATAGCACCTGCTTGTCTGTTGGATCCCAGATTAGATAAGCACCAATTCTGCAAAATCTGGCCTTTGTATCACAGTAACATGGATCCTATGCATTTACCCTCAGGTAGCATTCTTAACAGAAGCTACTCTGAATGCCATATCTGCCCACTGGTCCTCTTAATAAGGGCTATAATGACAGTGTCTCTGTCATCAGGTACAAGAAAAGCAGTAAATCTTGCCACCAAATCTGAAGACAGCTGTAGCCATGGAAGGAAGATCTCGCCCATGTCTAATATGCCAAAACCAAGACAATGGTGAAACTGACTACAGTGCCTTCTACCTCTTACTGAACAGAGTGCTGAAAGAGAAAAGGGATGTTGTGGACCACCTGCCAGGCAGCATAGTGAGGATTACTGAAGCTTTCAACACACACACACACACACTCACACACACACACACACACACACACACACACACACACACACACACACACACACACATATCAGTCTCTCAGGGTGGAGACAAAAACTAAGCCAGTGGCAGCACAAGATGTTCCTCCATTCATGACGGTTGTACAAACCCTAGGAAGGAGACAGTACCTGCTAACTACATATCTAAAACAGGGCAATAGCAGGACATGCCAGCTATGCTTAAATGGAAAGGAAAAATAAGTAGTCCAGACAATATCCTTCTATGGGCTGCATGACCAGTTCTGCCATTCTGACCAAAACATCCTCCTGGTAGCTGAACAGAGAGCTGAACTCTTGGGAGAAGGGAACACTGTACTGAGGGTCATTTCCCATTGTCTGATAGGAATGATGACAAACCAGATAAAATGATCTGCCTATGAAGATATCAGGAGGATTTACACTGAACTTCTAACTGACATCAACAGACAGGCAAGGCCCATAGGCAAATACTTGCTCATTTCTCACATTATCTGCAAAAGCTTACTGCGGTTAGAGTCCTCTATGGGGAGAGGATGTGTAAAAAACTAATAAATAAAAATGTCAGATTACTGAGTGTTTGTAGTTATATTATTTTTATCTTATATTTTCCTTTGTGTATAAAACAAACCCACCTCCACTAACAATCTTGTGAATCTCACCCCATCTAAAACTGGTATTTGGGTTCAAAAGCCTGGACAACAGAGTTTAATGTTTCCCATTCAATGGGTTTTGGGCAATAACTATTCTGAAGGTTCATCCCTTTAAAGGCAGAGAACTTGATGCCTGTATAAAAAAAAAATTGGAATGCCTGAACATTGTGTACATATGATGGCCAGACTAGGTTGCCCCCAAATCTGGTCAGGATTTCACAAGAAAAACTTGTGCTCGGCCAAACACATGCCCAGAGAAGGGTGGGGCCAGCATCTGAACAGCAGGTCCCAGTGATGGACCCACCTCAATGGCCAGCTCTGGGACAGATAAACAATCCTGAATTACTTGAGCTAAAGTCAAACTGGGTTCAGCCAGAGCAAAACCTATTGCTACAGAAAGAACTGGATCCAATATTAGAAGGCCTTCTTTGAGCCCCAAAAAAGAGAATCACAAAAATTGTACTCTGTTATGTGCATTTGCAGAGCCCAAGGACTCATGAAACCATGCCAACAGTAAAGGAAATGTCAGTATCAAATATACATGCCTGCATGCCTTTCTAGAATCTGAGACAGTGGAGCTTAACTTGTATTTCACTTACAGAATAAACCTGGTCAGCTTTACTATGTGTTAACAATGGCAACACAGAAGAGTCATAAAGTATTAGTATGTATGTATGTATGTATGTATGCAGTTATTTATTTATTTACTTATTTATTTATTTCAGTTTGATGACTGGTGAAGTCCACTGAGCCAAGAAGAGCCTGTTTTCAGTACAATTTTAAATTACAATTTAATGTATTAAGTAAATAAATAATTTAATTTATTTATTTTAAAGTACAATTTAAAAAAAAATAAAAGCATCAGGAAAAAAAGGAATACAGCTGTGGTGTGTTAGTAGTCAGAAAAGGGTCAGAGAAAAGCAAAGGCCAAAGCAAACACGGCTTAAAATAATAGCCTTCAAAAAATTGCTTTAGCAGCTAGCCCTAAGACACTCTAGAAACAAGATGCAGAAAGAACAAGCAACACAAGAAAAAAAGTCTACAAAAAGGAGCTAATAGCAAGATAAGGACGTGAGCAGGCAGCTTGAAATTCTGTAATAAAAGGCAAGGCATGTATTACAACAAAGTCATAAAAATGGGGGAAAAAAGAAACTAGCAGTGTGAAGGTTATTGAACCATACTTACAACACAACAAGGTGGTAAGGGGGAACTTTCTGTGGCAGTAAAATAAAGAAATGAGTCTGTTGCTGTCAGACTTTGGAAGAAACTGCAAAATGGAGGAGAATGTTATTAGGTAGGAGATAGTGAAATTGCCTGTTGAAGTTGTATCTGCAGAGCTGAGCATGCACTCCATGCTCAGTCCTGAAGCTACAAAGACTGACTCTTCTCTGTGGACCTGCACATTATGAAGGCATGCAACAAAAGTAAACCTTACGCAGTGTTAGGAATTGTAAACACAATGCCAGGAGAAAAGTCAAATCAAATGGCAAACATTTACTGAGCAAACAATAACACAATAATGCAATATTATTTTTTCACCTTTATGCTGCGTACATCTTTACTTTCTTTGTCGAAGTACATTACTGCGCTGTTTTATTTGTGTTAATATGCACTCCACAAAACCCAGGCTGCAGTAAATTGTAAAGCCTGAAATGTTCCAGTCTTTTACAGTTGCCATCTATTGCCAATTTATCAGAATTATAGTAATAAAATCATTGAGCCCTGATCAGAGAAAACAGCAGTTAAATCCTCTTTGAGTAGTCTTTTTTCCATGTGCTATTTACAAACATAATACACTTAATGAGAGAGAGAGAAAAATCAGCAAAGATGGGGGGAGGGCTACACATCTGGGGTGTGCAGCACTGAAAGATACAAGCAAAAGAGAAGGGCAAGCGTGAGGTTAAAATAATATATTTGGCACAGTTTCTCAGCTAGAAATGTAAAATAGATCATCTTCATTAAAACAAAAAGTACAACACCATAAAATAAGATGAACTGATACATTCACATTTAAAGATGAATGAATGGTCACTGAGGGAAGAAGCAGTATTCTGCCACTGATCTGTGTGATAGGAGTACATTAAATTTCAGCAACCTCTGCCTGTATTTTAAAAAATGCTTAAAGTCTGCATTTTCAAACATGCACTTAACTGATTATTGATGAACCTAATGCTGTAGTCCTTAAATTATTGTACATGTAAGGGAATATGTGTGCTATTGCCCCAAATGACACCATAGTTCTGAAGCAAAATAGAATACTGACCACTTAAAATAATCTATTGCTGCAGTATGATTGCTAAGGTAGCTACTTTAGGGTACCAATTGGTCAGCTTTCAATTACATCACAGGACCATGCAGAAAAGTAGTACTCAAATCCCAGAAGCTAACAAGATCAAATAACTGCACGCAGGGAAGACATCAAAGGAGCTTTAGGGAAAAATGCAACATGTGATTAGAATTACTAATAGGCTACAAATGGCACTATTTTAAAATTGAACTCTTATGAATAAATAAAAAGAGACACAAGATAATATATAATTTAGCAGAATGATCATTGCATTCCACTTTTTAAAATGTAACGTTAGTATATTTAAATAATCAAAGAATGACAAATGCAAGTTTAACAGTGCAGTTAACCCAGTAGCCTTATTATATATAAAATGTGTTAGGGGATGCTTACTGTTGAAGAAGACACATACCTGCCTACAGTGTTTATTTCACACAGCATACAGGCCATAACTGTTGCACTTCCTTTGGGCCACAACTCATCAACACTGGGCATCCCTGAAGAATTCCACATGTGTTTGGATACCAAGCAATTACAATTACCAGAAATCAGTGGTATATTTATCAGTATACAATTGCAGATGCAAATAAGGTGATGCTCACTATTCCCACTGGTTAAAGAAACATTCCAGTTGGAGTAAATCCTGTAATACTGTCTCTCAAAATATTCATACTAATGACTTATGCTTCAGTTAACCTATTTCAGTAAAAAATCAAACACTACATTTAAAGTATACAACAATTACTTTGCGTGTTGCTATACATTTAAACCAGTATCATCATGAAACTATAAAATAATCAGTTTCAAAACATTACTATGACTGATCTAAAGTAATGTCAGTTTCTCTAATTTAGCTCTGTATACAATTAATTTAAAGTGCTGGTTTACAGCTCCCTTATTCCTTACTCCAGGTTCAACTCTAAATGAAACAGCTTTTACATGTTTCATGAAACAACAAAGTTGCCTCATATAGGGAAACATCATACATTTTAAATCGGCCCCGTGTCTTCCTCAAACTAGGAGACTGTTCCACCACTGCAGTAAATATCATACATATTTTGAGCAATGAATAAGTACATGCATAAATAAATAAATGAATAAATGAATAAATAAATAAATATTTTTATATCAGTCACAGTGGACTGTACTCCAAATTAAGAAGAAAACCAACTCAAACTGTGCTGGTTCCAGGTGCCCTAAACATTAATATGTCACTATTAATTAATTAATCAATCAATCAATTTGTTTATTTATTTTTGCTTTAATGATGGAAGTTCCTTACAATGAGGTAATTTAATGGTTTTGACAAATCTTAACTACAACCAACTTTTAAATACAGTGAATTAAATAATGTAAGTATACATTAATGACACAATGAAGTTATCTGTCAGTGCAAATGTTTGTTGCATTTTTGCCCTACACACACACACACACACACACACGCACGCACACACACACACACACACACACACACACACACACACACACACACACACGCACACGCACACACACACACACACACACACACACACACACACACACACACACACACACACACACACACACACACACACCACGACTCTTGTTTAGCAACATAATAAAAAGCATGGCACAACTGAATAATCCGTTGCATAGTTATTTGGTATGGTGGAATTTATTCCTCTGGGTTATGACATTTGGTATCTTGGGATTCACCTTTGAGACCAAACATGGCCAGTCAGAAGTACATCTTAATGTATCCTACACTCCTGCCATTGACTACTATTTACGGATGAATGAGTCTCTAAAGATGCTGACTGATCACATTAACAAAATAGCAAATGGTATAGATCTGAATCTTATGGAACTTAATTGCTCACATTTGAGACATATATGTTTAATATTTAGATATCAAGGCATTTGTTAGCTCATTCTAGAATATAGAAACCACTTAGGCCTGTCAGGTCTCTGCCTCCTCAATGCTACTGTCACAAATATGGAATGTCTTAAATTTCTGAAGTATGTTTCTTCTCCTTTCATTAAATTATGCATTTTTGTTAATTTCTACTAATCCCAGAACTGAAAAATATAATAATTTAAATATCGGTTGCAGTGGTAAAAGGTGCCACTGAGCAGAAGTGACAATTGACACTTTTGTTTTTTTTTTAATTTTTTTTTGGTATTTTGATTATAATATAACAGATCCTTCATACAATCTAACTGTATAAAATATTCATTGCGTAAAAATAATAAATTACTTACACAATCTCATCATTCTGGAATTCCAGCTCTCCACATGTGTCCTCAAAATCTTCTCCTCCTCCCTTGGCAGTACCTTCCATTGTTTTGTATGGCACCAAGACTGTACCCCGAGCACCAGATGTCCGCAGAACTTTCACTTCCATGACTCCTATACTTTCACTCACATGTTCTACTGGTTCTTCAAATGTGAAAATACCAGCATGGTCATCATCAAAAATGGTGACTGTTGCAGTAGAAGGTTCTACCAGACATGCTAGAGTAGACACATGGTTTGCCTCAAGGCTGCTTTCACCTGCTACTTCAGTATTATTGACTCTTAAGTTGCTGAGGTGAACCAGAAAGTTCTCATCTTCTTCAAATATATCATCATCTATGATTCCTACCTTAATTTCTTTTTGGGTTTCACCTGGCTTAAAAACCAAGGTTCCTTCAGTGAACTCGTAATCGGATCCAGCATTGGCAGTGCCATCTTCTGTTCGGAAATCAATAGATACAGTATTAGTTAAATCACCTCCCCGACGGACAACAGTAAGTGCCACAGTTCCACAGTTCTCAAGGCACTGGTACGTGGCTTGTTCAAAACAGATCTTACTGACAGGATCATTGTCCTCAACATCACTTCTAACCTCCTGCATACTGACAGCTTTTCTTGCTTGATCTGCCGCATGTCGTTTTAAAATGTTTCCTGCTCCGGTCATTAAACGTGTGGCTTGAATCCGATAAAAGGCACGGCTCTTTTGCTGCTGGCTTAAGACCTGGTAGTTGGCAAGTTCAATTAGTTGTTCAATTTCTTTGTCAGGATGTTTCTGCTTTAGCTCCTTGAGAATTCTGGCCATTTCTCTTCTAGACTCTTCTTCATCCTGGTCTTTCTCTTTTTCATCTACTTCTAAAATGATAGCCCCATCAAGGAAATTTTCAGCATGAGAATTGAGCATTTTGCCATCCATCTCAATTTCTGCCTTTGAGGAAGGTCTGTCACCCTCGGTTTCAATTATCATCCCCCTCTGCTTGCCTGCTCGGTACTTCTTATACACATATTTGTAAAACAAAAGTCTTCTGTCTGCAATCCAAGCAAAGACCACACAGATTGGAAAGAAAAAGAATGTCAGAAGTCCTTCCCAGACCTCAACAACACTTGGGGAAATAACAGCCAAAATCAGGTAAAGCCAGGTATAAGCAAAAATGCTCCACGCTGCTGTGACAAAGAACACTCGCAAATGCTTAATCCTCCTTATTTCTCCATCAGGAACTACATAAACACAGAGCGCAATGATAACAAACATGTTAAAGGCAGCACTACCCACAATAGTACTTGGTCCTAGATCCCCTGCATTAAAGCCGTGGCCACAGACTTCAATGACAGACAGGAGAATCTCAGGTGCTGATGAACCTAGTGCCATCAAGGTTAAATTGGACACAGTTTCATTCCAAACCCTTACTGTTGTCTTTGTTGTTTCACCGGTAGGCTTTTTGATAGTTATCTCTCGCTCTTGAGAGGTGATGACTTCTATAGAGGACATAAAACGGTCAGCAATGATAGACACTCCCAGAAACATGTAGGCCATAGCAACAAAATAGACAGTAGCTCTTGCAATCTTATCACCAAATGCCGGATCCTGGGGTTTCCAGATTGGAAGGATCACACCTTCTTTGCATTCATATGTGCCAACACATTTATCTACAGATGTATTTTCTATTTTTTTATTCTCTTCTATATCCTCAGCATAGGTTTGATGTAAATGGCACAGTAACACAGCTGTAGAAAGTACAAGGGGAAGACCAGCAGAACACAGAGTGGATGCACCTGGCCGTAACATTGCAGCAGCAGATGATGTATTCCCAAACTGTTACCTGCACAGAAAAGAAAGAATTACTTCAGTGCTAGACCAGCATTATAAGGATACAAAATGTACAGAGGGGTGCACTTTTTTTAGATTTACTTACTTCTCAATTATAAATAAAGCAAGATCTAGAAGACTCACTAAAATGTGACTCATTTAAAACATACACTATTTTAATAGTTCTCTGAAATTTACTTATATGAACAAAAAGCAGCAATGTAGTTTATCCATGGTGGGTTAACACACAAGATGCTATGCATATTGTGGTAATTTTGTTTCCATTATAAACAAAAATAAAAAAGGTCATCACTTTTATAAAACACATTTTTTTCTCATTTAGATATCTGTGCAGTGCACATCATCTTATTTTGAATATAAGTATAGATCATACAAGATTATGTTACCCAAACGATAAAATTAATAATACATGTTCCTCTAAAGAGGGGACATTTAATGTAACCTTTGTTGACTGGTCAAAGACCCATACAAAACTGTCCGACACTTTTTAGACCTCAGTTTTGGGTATAACCACCAGCAGAAACAGAGTGCAGGACGAAAGGAAAATTCTAAATAAGCTAAGCTGCATCATCATAATCATCATCATCTTCATTACCTGAGGCATATCTATCAAAAGAATAATCATGAAAAGGGTTTCTGGGAAAACTGCAAATTCTAATGCATCTTTTAGCACATGTTCAGTACCACTCCATTCATTCTTTGACATCTATGACCTATGAGTATCCAAACTTCTCAATATACACTAGAGAGTTGATCATCTGAACTAATTAGGACCTAGGGTATTTCAGATAATCAAATTGTTTGGATAATCAAACATACATTGAACCAGATAAAAAAAACTTCTAAAATCTTTTTTTTTTTTCTGCATGCAGGGAATACACTTTTCAACCATTCAGTGATTCAAGAGGACAGTAACATATATTAAAAAAAGCAGACTACAAGTTTAAAAAACAGACACAAGCAAATATGCATAATGTTTATATAGTCAGACGTTATGATTTTTCCTACCTGAAAACTTTGGAAAGCTACATTCAGATATTTGACTTTTCTGATAATCGACGTTCAGATAATTGACTCTCTACTGTAATTACAACGAACAAATTACTGATGCTACTCAATTAATGTATGTTTACAGTACGTTAACATTGCTTACATTTTTCTACTAATTCAGTTTGCATGAATTACTTATTTACTAAATTTATGTTGTTGGTAGGCCATTCATGAAAAAGGGTCTAAGCTGATAAAAACGACTTGATCAGCTAACAAACAGCAATCAGTTAATAGCATTTTTTCATTTATATAGGTAGAATGGACAAGAGTACTAGGACCAAGCCATCCCTATCTCAAACTAGAGTGAAAGGTGTTGTATTTGTAAGACTCAGAACTGAAGACTCAGAACTGTTACTAAACAGAGACTGTCTTTAGAACTGCAGTAACTGTAATGAAATAAAGACTGTAATGTAAAAGATGTCAGAATCTGTCATGTGGAAACTTCAGAAATAAATTTAAAATAAATCATACGACCAAGCCAAGCAATACCAAAAAGGGATAAAAGAGATGATGATTTCTCACACTGTACAGACTGCATATCTAAAATAAATATTTCCTTTGGCAGATAATCTGTTTGGCACTTTCCCAAAACATACTTATATGTGTCTATGTATATATATATATATATATAAATATATATATATATATATATATATATATATATATATATATATATATATATATACATATATATATACTTTTTTTGCTATAAATGCATGCATTTATTTGTTTAGCGTGCCTGTATTATATGCTCAAAATTTTAAAACTTCGACGCTCATATGATCGACACCATATGAGCGAAGTTTTAAAACATCAAACATATAATAAAAATAAACAACAACAAAAAAAACTACCTGAATGCTCTGAGCAGGGGGGCAAACCCCCCTGCACCCCCCACTACTTAAATAGACCAACTCCGAGATCGCACTACAGTGAAGTAAAGGGAAATATTCCCTATGCTGATCTCCGTTGAAACTTGCGAGCTTTCAAAAGTTTGTTCATATGGTGTTCGCCATAGGAGACTCAAACGTTTGAAAGCTCATGCTTCTGATATAATCCCGTGTTTAGCTACTTTGCTGCACAATGCTGATACCAGGGATTGCCTTACAGAGGGACAAGAATAGCGTAAACAGCCCATATAAAAATCTGTACTGGCTGATGCAGGGCAGACCAAAATTAAAATGCTCCTGGATACTGCCAGTGAAGGGATGAAGAACAGCTGGATTTGTAAACAGCAGTAAAACAAATGGCATGTGGGGCAGATCATTTAGAGGGCCTTTTGACAGTTGTTTAATTTCTGATGTTTACAGTGACAAGATGCTGAAAGACAAAAGAGCAACAGCTAGAACAACTCTTCAGATGAGTGTATTTATAAAGAAATAAGCATTGATTTTATGTATTTCCATTAGGCATTCGTAACTCCAAACTACATATAATGTACACATCCAGGATTCCCTCAGCTTAACGACTGCTTTGGCACTTTTCTTTTTCTTTCTTTTTTTTGTTTTCATTATGGGAGCAGTGCAGATAAATAACAATGCATTAACCAGCTTGAAATATACAAGAACAGGCAATAACTGGTATCTAAGCTATAAGTTATGCTACTAAATATCACACAATACTCAGCAGTGATCACATAGACAGCTATGTGACCAGTGTAAATGTGTATACCGAGAGTAGAGAACTGACCTTTATGGACCTTTATCAGAGTCAGCCTGGGGGCAGTGTCTGAGTAAGTGAATTTAGACAAATGGAGGCTGAGGGAATAAAACCTTGGACCAAAGGAAGCAGCTCATAACAGTGCATAATCTTTATTACCTACACATACTGCCACACTAAGCAGTGACAGCTGAAAACATTTAGTTCCAGTGAGGATTTTAAAACCACTCTTCAGTACTATAACTGAGATGGTCTAAGCATGGTTTTAAAACATAGTTCAATAATATTACTAAGCAATATGCACCTGGAAAACCTACAACTTTACGGCCTCACTGAAATATTAGGAAAGCCATTACAAACAGAGACACTGGTTTTTCCTTTGCATAAAGACCAGGCTACCTGTGAAATTTGCACATCTGTGTTTGAAAATGTATTTTACTGCACTATCAGAAACACAACACATTCCACGTGTTGCACACATGGCTCAAAGACATTTGATTCCTCATTCTAATATTACCAGATTACAATTGTTTAATATAGGGGTGGCTACACAGCATAATGCATTTTTATAAACTAACATATTAGTACTGTGAATAAAACCTGAATTATTACAAGGGCAATAACATTCTAAGGATCTTGAAAGGTTTTCTTTAGGAGCATAATGTCTTCTTCCTTGACATTTGACAGATTGACAGTCTGCCATAGTGTGCAATTCTTTGTATTCTGTGGACCACAAAATCCCCTCAGGAAAGTGGTCTCTTGTTTCCTTCTAGGTGGATTTTTTTTTTGCATAATAAGGTATAATTGGAGAACATAATAGTAAACCACATTCTAATTTATAATTAGAAGCAACAAGTCAAGCTACAGAAAATCGGAAGTAAAATTTCATACTTCTGTTTTGTCAGTGCATGATTGCAACAGTAGATTAGGCCTATAGTACGCACAGCCTATCAGCCTACTTCTTGTACAAATGGCACAAAAGTTCAGGCTTCGTCCTTCATGGACAAGGACTAGTAGCAGTTCACAAGCTAAATAAATTTTGAATTTGCTATAATAATAATAATAAAAATCTTGTATTCGTGCTGAGCCTGGGTAACAAATAATAGAAAAGACTAAAGCTTTACCGATGCCTGATATTACTTAGGCTTCGGAGATGTTCAGACGGTCTCTGAACTCCCATTTAGTAGGCTGTTTGAGTACAGACTACGAGTTACGAAAAATGAGTGTGTTGTCTGCAAGATTAGCATTTATGGCTTTGCAGCTTTAAATGTGTGTCTTCCATACTAAACACATACTTTGATGGTCATAAAGCTGAAGCTAAATAAATACTGTCTTGAGGAGAAACATATTTATAAAACAAGGCATACAATTTTAAGCAAACATTCAAAGCTTCAAAGAAAGTTTGGAAAGTTGTATGATTTCTGGTATAGTAATTAAGAAGAATGCATCTTGGATAATCTTGTCATGGCAATTTATTTTGTATTAACCGATACATTAAAATAAAGAAACTAAATGAGACAAGTAAGATTCCTACTTTAATTTTCAGTTAAAAAACACTAAGCTGACTTTCACCTCAGCATTATACTTCTGATGAGAAGGTTAGTGTGGCCACATTTAAATGAAGCTTGCTGTAAAAGAAAAGTCATTTTATAGCATCATGTGGAGGCTGACATACAGTAGCAAACACTACAGAGGATGTCTGCTTTTTAAACTCTGCAAAACATGATAAGTGCTACTTGTGCCAGTATTTTTAAACACTATGTTTAACTAAAGTTAGTTTTCCTTGTTGGCCTGCTGCGAATGTTGTAAGTCCCATTACCTCAGTCTTACTTAACAATGAAGCCCTCCTAACACCTGATCCTGTTAAACTGTAGAGTCAATAAGTTACCTACGTTTATCCATAAAACTTTCACTCATTTCCTAACCCAATTCTTCATTCCCTAACACTAAAATTCAACTCTCTCTCCTAAAAACCTAAATTCCCCAATTGCTCCTAAGCCCTGGACTGTTTCCTCAACCTAAAACTGTCCTCTAAGTCCCTAACCCTAAAACTCTATTACCACTCCCTAATCCATTAGTTCTAAAATCCCCCCTCCCACTACCTAAACATAATTCTCCTTCTTGATTACGATCCAAATCTGCACTCTCATCCCCTCTCACTCCCCCCCCCCCTACCAGTGACTGCCAGAATTAGCCTGCTCGAACTTGAATCATGTGTTTGGATTGAAGTGTGAGCGGCATCATCTGTGAACTACAAAATGTTCATGTCTCTGTCTTCAAGATGTGGTCTTCCAGTGCTTGGGACTTGAGTGCTTATAGTAAACCCTTTGTTTGTTGAAAATGAATACAGGTGTATGAAATATCATCCTTGATATCCTTGATGCATGAGATCAAGGTGCCCAACTAACTTTACTAGGGCCATAACATGCAATTGCCAAATGAGATCACTGCAACTGGGTTTGCCTCTTTTCCTGAGTCCTGAAATGCAGTGGTGCAGACCCCCCGACCCGCATTCCCAGAGAAAAATGCCAGTGCCAAAAAGCAAGGCCATCACTTTGCTTTTTATCGGTTTGCTTTCTGACAAACTGGGTGTTGGTGAAGTGACATGAAACTGGAATGACTGGGAATGATAGACAAGTAAGATAAAACTTCACCAAATATAACAATAGCAGCCCAGACTGAAAAAATAAATGTCTTTATTACGATTCTGGTACCTCGGCCTTCGCCTTCAAATGGAATAACTAACAATCTTAGAAACAAGTCTATATACACCACCAATGACTTCATTAATTAACATCAATTAATCAATCAACATTTTTTTTCAAAATTTTTTAAAGCCATACAAAACATCATTATTACAAGATAACTAAATTCCTACATTTGTATCAAATGATAGACAAGTACTCAGGATGGTTTAAGGATTTGCATGGAAATGAGAACTTTACAGTGGTGTACATCTTGGGTCACATAACCCGGACAGAAAGGAGATGGCAGTAATGTGGAAGTCATCTGTAAAAAAGTAAAGGAGGGGCCTTACACAGACAATGCACTCTGTACCATTTTGTGATGCTTTACCTTCTCACAATAGGGTGAAGATAGGCTGTACCACACTGAGGCCTTCCAAATGCTGTTAACTAGCTTGAAAAGGCCATCACAGCTGTCACAAGGATTACATAGGCAATTCCTACTCATGATGAATAAATAGATTAGAAATATTTGTTAGTAAGTGGAGTGTTCAACCAAAGATACTATGACTTCAGACCAGGAAGGCAATGCTAAAGACATCTCACAGAGTTCTTTAAGTGGCTAACAAGGCAGTAGACCAAAATGAGGTATGGTCTGCTTAAACTTTAGCAAAGTATATAACTGGGCACTACATACAAAGATTAGTAAAGAATCAAAGGGAGAGTTTGGCTGATGGTTATAGTCTTTACCTTACAAATACAAGGTATATGGTTTGATTCTAACTACTGGTTATTGGTTAGGCTGGCAATAATCTGCAAACTGATATCCTTGTATTTACTTATGAATTTTATTAAGGTGACTCCATGTTAAACAATGACTAAACGAGAAGACAGAGTGTAATATTAACCAGAGCCTACTTGGATTAAATAATTAACAGAAGCCCAAGAGATCAGAGCTGAGGCCTTATCACTGATGACACAAAGATATACATAGTGATATACAAGTAAGTACAGAAGTAATAAAATGAGACTCTGTAAGACTCAAGGAATAGTTTAACTCAGTAGCATGCAGGATTAAAATCCCTGATTCTGACACAAATGACCTGCATTCGAATAGTGACTTGAGTATTGGGTAAAGAAGAAATAAGTAGCTGATGCCAGATCACCCTGTAGAGGGGGGGATGCTGGTCCACGTCACTGCTCATCACTGTGCATGGCACGGATAGGGTCTAACAAAGAGATAGAGAACACCTTCATTGCTTCCATAGATAGACGCAGAAGAAGGCACAAAGCACCTCCATGGCTGCCTGGATAATGGACCCTTTGACATTCCACCTAGTCAGCTCTTGCCTTGGTTCTGGAGACTCCCCAATGATAAGGTAATGAAAGTGTTCAAGATTGACAGGAGAGTTTGATAACTGTCAGGCACAGGCAGGAAAAAGTATGCTGAAAAAAAGACAAAAGGAACACACTAAGACAAAGAAGGTGAAACTCAGTACCAAAACAAACACATCAAAATAATAGCAGTGGCCGAGAAGAGGGTTTATATGTAGATATAAAGTAATAGCCACAACAAAAACAGGACTGGAACCTAGAAAAAACATATCAAATTATCTATAAGTAATCAAACAAAACAGCAAAGAGGGGCAGGGGGTATTAGGATACACAGGAAGAGTGGTCAGCAGTTGAAACCAAAAAAACTGTCACCATCTGTTATAAAAAAGATAAAACTGAGACATGATAGCTTTGTGCAGTTCTAAAGGCCTCATTTCCACAAAAGCATTGAAAGGAATGAGGTAGGCTGGGGATCATGGGAATGGTATACAATATTCAACAGACAGTATTTAAAACATGATCTGCATACATGGTCCCATAGAGGAGAATAATATTTGTGTACCTCAGGGGGATTTATGGAGCCCAGCTGGGTATATTCTTCAATTAAAGAGATGGATATGAAGAAGGAACATATTCTGAACATGCAAGTTTCATGAGTCATGGCATACGTGAGGCGAGATTGTTTTTCACAGAAACAGTAGTGAATGGTTGAAAAAAAAAGAGTTGCTGAAGAGGCTGCAGTGTCCAAAACTGGCAGAATTTAAGAATACATATGAAAGATACATGGCAATTGTTCTTAACAATGAGATAAACAATTTATTAATTTTATAGGATCTGCTGTTTCACATGCAGGTAGGGTAATGGGCAAAGGAAACATACCAAATACGTTTATCTCCTCTACAAAGCTATGCTCCTATATTTCTTTGACTATTTCGATAAGAGTCTCTTGTCCATGTAATGTAACTAAATTGTCCTCAAAGGGTACGACTACATTTTTGGTTTTGCTTAACCCTGTGCTTACATATCTAGATGGAAATAAAATGACTGTCCAACACACACACGCACACACACACACGCACCACACACACACACACACACACACACACACACACACACACACACACACACACACACACACACACACACACACACACACACACACACACACACACACACACACACACACACACACACACACAGCTTTGTCTCTGTGATAATTATGTTTCATCCTAACTGTACAGTAAATGTGAGATGTAAACCATTGCAACCTGTCATGTATAAAGCACGTTTGTAATGCAGTGTGATTTCATGTATCAGCAATTGTCTGTGGCACCCTCAGCCTTTATTACGAATGCAGCAAACTAATTATCACATGTAATGCATCTATTAAAGTTACAGTTTTAAACAATTTAACAAATGTCTGCCAATATGTCAACTAATAACTACAGTGCAAACACTGATTAATGCATTATAAGCCTCTTTAACAATTATATTAGTACAAACAAATACTGACAGTCTTCAAAACAAGCAACTAATATGATCACAAATTAAATAATTCAAAAGCTCATAATATACCTAAATACTAATAAGGTTGGCAAGATAGAAATTCTACATATACAAAAATTGAAGCCTTCTATTCAGCAGCAATATATACTTTTTAGGTCATGTATAATTGATATCATTCATATGGTATCTTAGCAAATATGTTAAGGTTCTTCTGCAAGCTTCAATTTACATTTATAGGTGAAGAACTAACTAAAACCACAACCACATGTTTTGATCTTGACTGCACAGTGAAAGAGCAGCAACCTTTTCTTTACTAAACAGACGTCAAAATGAGTGTTAGCAAATCTCTTCTGGTTTCATCAATCATTAAAGCAACCTACTGGAAGCAGCTTCAATATGTTTCAGTCAGCTGCATTAATCTCCTTTACTGAACGGATAAGCTGATTGGTATCTACCTGAATTTTTTTTTAATTCCATTGAAATGGGTGTAAATTATGTTTAGTTACAGTAAATACATTCTCTGAACATTTTTTTTATTTAAAACACACACACACACACACACACACACACACACACACACACACATGCACACACACACACTGATGCACACTTTTAGGACACCATCCTGAACCATGTTGATTTTAAAATGTTATGGGGAGAACACAGAGAAAACAATATGTAACGGAAGGCAGTAACTTAACAGTGAATACGTCATCTTTGAACAGCAAGCATTAGAGAGAACAGAGAATTCCCCCAGATAAACTACATGTATAGTTCGGTTCTACCTCCCACTTATAAGTAAACAGTTACAATAGGACATGTCCTCATCTTCAAAAATGGCAACAGGAGATCACATAGAAAAGCAGTAAAGATTGATTTAAGGGTGAAAGCTTTCCTTTCAGTATTACACAAACATGTAACATACTGTACCTTCAGTTCACTCCCATAATTATAACAACACCTTGGTTTATTACAAAAATAAGGCAACTGCAATGATCTTTTAGGCTACAGTGTTGTCAAGTCCCCAACAGGGAAGCCCCTCCCGGAAAATTTCCATTTATTATTTGGACTATTTTCATACAGATGTAAATATGCCACAAAGGCATTCCATTCATTCTGATATGAAGCCATGTCTCTTAACCTGTTAGAGGAAGAAATCTGGAGAAAGCCATCAATAATGGGGGACAAAGGCCAAAAATAGGGACACTTTTTAAATATTGCTCTTATAAACTTAGAAAATCGATATAATAACATGTTTTGCATTAGCATATTTTTTTCTAAATTGTATGATGTCTGAAACTCAGATGTCTGTCATTATTTTCTGAATTCAGTCCTCATTGATTTTACAATGATTTGCCAGAAAACCACAATTTTATGAGAAATGGACCAAAAATATAAAACAAAAAACTAGACATTCTGCAAAAATATGTACAGTTGAGAGGCAGTTATACAGGAGATATTTTGTCATGTTTACCTATTATTTGTATATATTATTTTGACAACTTAACACCGACCAATACCGTGTCTGCCTTCTTCAGTCTTATTACAAATATTACAGTTTTATACAACAGGCTGACAGCCATTTAAGCTGGACAGTCACGACGCTGTAAATAAAGTGTACAACTTGCTGGTGAGTCTAAATTATCCTCGCAAGCATTTAAAAGGGATGCGTTAAGGCATCTCACGCAGGAGATTTAAACCTGTATATAATAGGATGCACGAAGCATAAACAAGTACAAGAGACATGGCACCTGCACCTGGTAATAGGCACCTACGGCTTTTAAATGAAGCCTGTGCTCCAGAGACAATGCCCCCTGGACGGGTGTTGTAGGCTGGTGTTTCCAACGGGTTACGGCATGAAGGTCGTTGATAACGGGAGCTGCCGGTTAATACAATTAAGGAAACCGCTGTGCTTGGTCTCTATTACTACCTACTTTGTTCATCTGCTCAGAAATATGTTTATTAAACTACTGGGGCACACACTGCGCACTTTTAAATACATCCTTCCTTCCAATAATATGATATGATACCCTCCTCAGCTTTTCATTCATTGTTAGTGAAGCCCCCTCTATGCCCCCGGAAATTACAAAATTACAGCAGGCAGTACCCCCACACCTGGCGCGGCTGTAAGAAGGAGTGCATGTTGTGGACGAGGTCTCATCTACTTGCGGTCTGTGATATTGGACTCACCTTGGAGAGGTTATTATAAAGCAAGACACCGGTGGAGCGCAGCACCTCCAACGGGAACGGGACTACAAGGGATGGAGACGCAGGCAGGTGAGCCATACACCGGATGGCACGGCGGGGAAGCAGGGGGCTAGCTGGCAGTTACAAGTCGTTGTCATTCCAGGTCTTTCTTTTCCAGGAAAGCCACTTGGGGAATGCAGCAGCTTTCAATCAAAGAAATCCCTCCGGATCTGTGGGTACAAAGATCCCGTCCATTTTTCCTTGTCAGGACACCAAGACCCGGATAACGACCGAAGGTAATAACCGGTCCTGACAATGTAGGCAGGGTCTTTCACTAAAGAAACTCTTGTTTCTAGCCCTACCGTGTCTGTGACTCCCCCAAATCAGGCCTTTCAGGGCACAAAGTCCTAACACACAAATGGTTGTTCCCCTAAAATATTTAACTATCAGGTGGTAGCTGGTGATAACTAAGGAGGGACACTGGGACGATGCAACAGATTTCTAACAACTTATATATGCAGACCCAACACCCATTATAAACACACAAAACACACGAGGACTGCCCTTTCTAAAATGAACGACGGTTCCCCATTACAGAGTAAAACTCATTTAACATTACCGGCCAGCAGCAGCTTTTTCTGGTTTTGTTGCTGTGCAGTTGTGGTTAGAACAGTAGCAGATGTATTAACCTCAAGCTTCAGGGTTCCAAATGCAGACAAGTTTCAGTTTCATTCATTCTACGTATTTTTAAATATGACACTTTTACATTGGGAAGGAAATAAGTACTTTACTTTTACAAACGAGTAAGTGCCATCAAAAGAAAAAGATTCCGACGTGTGTGTGTGTGTGTGTGTGTGTGTGTGTGTGTGTGTGTGCGCGCGTGCCGTGAGCTGACCAGAAGAGCTGAAATGACCACACAACTGCTATTAAATGTATCTTAATATACAAATACATTTCTGACAATTCTGATGCAAACTCCTCCATATTAAGTCCTGAGAGTGCTGGCTTCTGACGAGGTACCTGTCTTAGCCAAAGTTGGGGAGAGAATACAACATACACGCTCATGTATCCACAGGAGGCTAACTCCTGCTCCTGTTGGCAGATTGTCTTACAATCAGGCCAGCATCAGCCCCGAACCTCGTCCTCCTGATTTCTTCCCTGTGTTATCTGCCACAAGGACAAGTGCCAGCTGAGACCACTTCCTCTCCGAAGCTCGTTGCCCTCTGCTAACCATACCATCTAGGTAGCAAGGAAAGGCAGAAGTAGAAGATGGTTATGTTGCATGACATTAGTGCTGACTTTGCTAATAGCCTGAATATGAGAAACAACAAAAAAAAAACATACACCGCTGTGGACCACAAAAAAAACTCCACTTCGAGGTCCACAAATCTTCCCTGCTGCTAAATGCACTTGCACTTGCAATGCGTGTATCACTTCAGAATGAAATAAGTAAGGAAAATTCTGCAATTTAAATATAAATCTGATATCAGGAACAAGAAAATCATCGACGTTCTGCTTTTTTCATATTCTTCCCATCGTCATACCTTAAATTTTGAAAAGCGAGTTGTCCAGCCAAAAGTCAGACGTCTCCTTCTCCACTTGCGCCCTTAAATAGGTTCTCAGATCAGGAAGAAGTCGCCTTGACCATATCGGGAGCAGGGAACCTGGCAAAAGCAAGCCGTCCACATCAGCGGAATACCAGCATTAGCCAACAAAAGTGCTGCAGCTATCAGGGCAAAATCTGCAAGTCGATGCTGAGGCAGAAAAGGATCAGTGCGGGTCCTGATGCAATGCCCTTCAAGTTCTTCCTCATTCTGCTGCTCCTCCAGCTAGGAAACACCACCAAGGCTCCTTCCTCGACGCACTGCCCTCAGCACATTTCTCGTAGCCTGGATGGGCTTCGCTCCCTCTACTCCTAGATGTCTTCCGCTGGAATATTTTCCGATTTCCTCTAGTTTCGGAGGAGACAGGCTGCTTAGACTTTGCAATGCATTATGGCTCCTTGCCAGGACTCTTATCAACATTAGTAAATCCGCCTCCCACTGCACAGAGCTGTGCAGGAACTTTTTGTATTAACACACTGGCTGGGGTAGGCTGTGTTTTTAATCCAAATGTATGTTATTCATTTCAATAGATCCCGAAATAACTAATGCACTAAGATTCGTTTATTATTTCTTTCTTTTTATTAATGGTTGCCATTTAGCTTTTTGTCTCGAACAATGTTTGCAAGCTGCTGTGGAGCATTGTTAGGCTCCCACGTTTCTTCAGCCACGATAGCTATCTGTGTCGTGGTGTGAGTTGGGTCGGGCTTGGGTTCAGCGGACCTGACCTGACCATAATTAAAGAGGGTCGATGCTGTTGCCTTACTCACCCCACTACCTAAGCTACCACGATTCTCTACCTTTTTCTTCTAGTTTGAATACGATTAAACATTCAATGCAGTAATGTGCTATACCTGATTTTAGTTTTAGAAAATCAGAAGACCATCCATAATTCTGGAGTGCTAAGAACGGAAGATGCAAAATCGAGCAACTGGCCATCAAACAATAAGGATGCTCTTTCAAACACATTGCTCAACTGCCATGATTTAAAGTGCATTAACATCCCTCATCCATTTTTGTTGTGCAATTAATTTATCTTATTGTTAAATACATTAGGGTAAACTAGACGTGGATGTTTTAGTTGCAGTGTCAACTCATCGTTTTTCAGAAACAGAACCAAAAAGCTGTCAGTCACTTCTGCCATAACAAAATTTTCACTCCTAAACTTCTGCACTTGGGAACAAACGGTAGAAAAGAAGGGGCCTTTACATTTCCCTTCCAGCATCAGAATTATGAAACAGATGAAACTGGAGGCTGGAATACGCTATGGTTTTGATAGCTTTATTACAGACAAGGTTGTGGAGATTTATGGAGATTTATTTAAAATTTGCACGCAAAAGTGAGGTGGTTAACATTTTGTTAGTTCTTATTTGCAGTCTTACAATGTTCTGTCTGTTGTGCAAGCATTTAAATCAAATACCTGTAATTAACTTGTGTATATTTTAACGTATAGGACATATCGTTGGTTTTGTGGTATACCTGTTAAGGGCCTGAAATGCTAAAATATGTTAATACTGTTGAGAGTATACTATAGCATAGCAGGTTCTGGTGGTTCTCAATGAAATGACAAATGATCTGTCCACTAAGTTTTAGTTTTCTTCTTAGAATGTGGTCAGAGTACATGAGCAAAACGTGTTGAGTATGGAAGAGAGCAAGTGGAAGAGAAAACTTTACTGCCAGGAGGGTACCATGAGTTGCATTGAATTTGAGCATGTGGCTGTGTATGATAAGTCTGTAAAGGTTTGTAGTGACCTTTGACAGAACACCTCATAACTCAGTAGTTTCTTATGAGAAATGACTTGAGGATTTCTCTGTGATGTCTTTGTACCTTCTTTTTCTCAATTTCAGACATGTCTTGTTTGGATGCAGAGGGAAAGGGATTTTATTGCATTCTGTTGCGCATGGTACAGAAGAGTCTGTCATAAGAATGGTCTTTAATGATTAGTTTTAGTGGTGAGTACTCTACAGGAAAGTCAAAATATTTTTCAAACCGCATTAGTGATGCAATCCTTAAGGCAGCCACGGTGGTGCAGCAGTTAGCGTTACCACTTCACAGCAAGAAGTTCTCTGGTTCAAATCTCGGTCGGGGTGCCTTCTGTGCGGAGTCTGCATGTCCTCCCTGTGGTCATGTGGGTTTCCTCTGGGTGCTCCTGTTTCATCCCACATCCCAAATACATGCAGTAGGTGTATTGGATACTCTAAATTGGTTCTAGGTTTGAGTGCGTGTGTGTGCCTTCTATGGAAGGTTGGGCACTGGGCTGGCAAGTTGACACCGTAAAACTCCACTGCCAGTCATGAGCAGATAGACGATCCACTGTGGCAACCCCTAAGCCAGAGGAAGAAGTCAACTCGTTTTTATGATGGCACACACCTACAAAATGATTCAACTAGAGATACTGCCATTGATTTACATATGCTAGCAGAGCATTATGGGGAATAAAAAGTCCTTCTTTTGAAGAGCAGCTAGTTGCTTAAATGATGGTTTCATAAATATACCACGTTAATTTTTAATATAGAGTGTTCCATCTCTGACACTTACTTCACAGACTGTGTTACTAGAATACAAGACTCCTTGCTGTAGCAATTATGGTAATATAGTGCCGTCTATGTAATAGATACCTGTGCTAGCTGTATTTTTTTTTTCTGGGTTTTCTAGTATTCTCTAACATTGCAAAGATATGCACTGGGTGGATTGATACCTTCCGCATTATAGGTATATGTATGTGTGCATATGGGAGCGAGAACAGAGGTTTAGCAATCGTCTTCTATCCTTTTCCAGTTTTAATCCCCCCTTGGATAGTGGCATCTGTTTATAGGGTCACTACAAGAATCATGTGTGATGTTTAAACATAGATAGTTAGATGAGTACAATAATTTAGGTAATGAGGCATTATCAGTTCAGTTTTTCAATTCTTAGTTTCAAGAAAACATTTAAGATGCAGTGCTTATAAATGAAATTAAAAGCAAAACAGCACACCATTGGATAGAAACCTATGTAATTTGGCATTGTATATGTCAAGGTCGTTGCACCCATCTCTAAGGGTGTGTTATTTATTTTTGCTATAGAAAAAGCAGCAATAACTTTAAGGTTCACACAGTGAATTTTGTCTTCAGATTTAGCCTCTGCTCCTTCAACATTTTAATAAGTAGATTCTGTATCACTAAATAGATGGTACCTAGTGTTTGAAAAATAACAGTTATTCCTTTTGATCCTGTGCTATGGTTTTAAAAGGCCAGTGCTATGATTTTTAACACTCAAAGTCTGTGAGTGTGCTTCCAGTCATCTCCTTCCCCATCACTTACTCCACCTCATTGCCAAGTTACCACGAGCCATTGTACCAAACTTCAGCCTGAAGTTTAGAAGGAGGTGCACATTTTTTATTAACCAGTCTGTCATTCTATGTATCTATCTGTCTGCCTTACTACACCCCAAAAACAGAAAGAGAAGCTTAAGTATCCAATACAGTAATTCCATGTGTACTGGTCTTTTTCAGAAGCAAGTGTAAGCAGCCAATGTTGGGATTTGGACACAAGCTCCTGACCATGCAATGCAAAGCTAAACAGCGTTTGATGTGTCCCGGATGTTGCTAAGGATAATCCATTGAAAACTTTTGTCAGGGTTGAAAACTCCTTGCTATGACACCATGAAAGAATGAACTCACAAGTCTCACTGCTTAAATTAGTGTATAAACCACTACAATTCTGTGTTAAATGTACCAGAGTTTGCTTTTAATAAATACAAGTTGTCAACTAGGTGTTGTAGCTGGAGAACCTTATCTGGAAAATGAACACAGGTGATTACGTGGTAGTAATACCACAATGAACGAACAAAGCCATTCTTCTAAAGAAGTAGTATTTTTCTTACCCATAATGCTTTAAATTTGTATATAAATCATTGACCAGTGCCCACCATTACATCATTTTATGGATGTGGTTATAGAAAGAACTGATTAAAAACTCAAATAGCACACTAAATAATCATTTCTTTTTTCAAAACCACTTGATTCAGTTTGCAAGCATACACATTAATTTAGTTGGCATTTTCAGTTCTTTAACCTGCCCTGTGGAGTTCCTCTTTTTAAGAGCTATAATCAAGTGGAATCAGTTTTAAAGCTGCTTCATTTCTGGCTGTATTTGTTTGCTTTCATGGAAAATAAAATATTCAAATTAAAATGTTGTAATATACACAGGACTACTGTCAATGTGTCAAGATGTTTTTGGGAAAATATTAAACATCTGGGTAGTTCACAGTCAATCTTCAAAAAGTGATATTCAGATTAATTTCTCTGTACAGTTACTAAAATGTACTTTTGTACTTTCTATAACAAATGTAAATGACAAACTCTTAAGAGATGGGTGTAACCTCCTTAACATATCCTTGACTTGGTCATTACTAACATGGGTGACCATTGCTCTACACCAATAATAAACTCCTCCATGCTTAGGTCAGACCACAAACTAATCACCTTGGAACCCCCCCCCCCTGTAAAGGTAACCAACATGAAAAACTTCTCCAAAGCTAACTTTGGGCTCCTAAAAACAGAGGTGGCTAACTTCACGGCACCCATGCAAATGAAGAATAGTTGCATGACCACCGAATCATACACCAATGCACTGTACGAACACGTACACAAATGCACGGATCAAGCCATACCCAATAGAACCAAGATGCTCTCCTCCAAAAAAAGGAAGCCAATCTGGTGGTTCCCTGCCATAAACAAATTCTACAACAGAAGCAGGAAACTGATGCGGAATAAGGTGAAGTCCCAAGACTGGAAAAACTCCCTTATCAGCCTCAACAAAAAGTCGAGATCCCTCATCAAATCCTCTAAAGCTAGCTATGAAAGTAGAATTGCAGCAGATAGTAAAGACAACCACAAGGGCTTCTATAGTTATGTAAAGTATCTCCATGGCAATACCCAGATTTGCTCTGAGCTACTGCCCAACGGTACCTCCTATACCGAACCAACAGATATTGCCAATATACTGGCCGACAGATTCAGTGCCAAATTTACCCCCCCCCAAAGGACCAATCGCAATACCAGTAGATTGTCAGACACCCAGTATTACTGCTGCACAGGTTAAAACAGCACTGTCCAAGGCCAAGAACACAGCTTCTATGGGACCTGACAATATCCCTGGCTGTGTTCTACATGAACTACAGACTGAACTGGCACCTCACCTGTGTGCCCTGTTTAATCACAGCCTCACCTCAGGCTTTGTCACTACCAAATGGCACACTTCTGCATTCATCCCTCTTCACAAAAGAGGCACAACTACAGACCCTGGGAACTATCGTCCCATTAGCCTGAATAGTCTGATATGCAAAGCTATGGAAAGCATCATCACAGACCTAATAAACAAGGATATAGGGAATCTCCAAACTCTGGATCCCATACAGTTTGGTTTTGTGAAGGGTAGATCATGCCTGCTCAACTTGGTCAACATCTTGGAATCAGTCACCAGAGCTGTGGATGAAGGCAAGGTGGTTCATATAGCCTGCCTTGATCTGGCCAAGGCCTTGGATACCAATCCCCACTCAGGAATCATAGAAAAACTCACTAAGCTAGGCATCAACCCCTATATCACTAGATGGGTTGCAAACTGGCTCACAGATAGAACCCACAGTGTGAAAGTAGCTGACTCCAAGTCAGACTGCTGGCCAGTCACGAATGGAGTCCCATATGGTTTGGTCCTGGGTCCTCTCCTGTTTGGTATCTACTTCTCTGAAGTCCAGGCCAACACAAAGGGACTCTGGCTAACAAAGTTCACAGACAATTGCAAGTTGAGAGCTATTATTAACTCCCCAAGTAATGTTGACATCCTACACAAAGGCCTCACTGAGACCAACGACTGGTGTCAGAACCATGGCCTTAAGCTCAATGCCAAAAAAATGTGTCATCATCCCCTTTGGGAAAAACCCAGTTCCCATGAATTACCACGTAGATGGTAGTCCACAGAACACAGAAGGTGTTATAAGAGATCTGAGAACACAGGTTGATAGCAACCTCTCTTTTGACCACCACATTGCCACTGTGGTCAGAAAGTCCTTCTATATGGCACATCTCATTACTAAGGATTTTGAATCCAGGAAGAAAGAGGTCATTGTCTCCCTCTACTCTTCCCTCATTAGGCCAGTCATCAAGTACAATGCCCCATTTGGCATATACCTCACTAGACACCTGCAACAACTGGAGAGGCTGCAAAAGTACCTCACAAAGAGGATCCTAGGCCTTAAACACTTGCCCTATATGGACAAACTAAAAAAACTCCAACTATTCTCTGCCTCATATCGCCTACTTAGAGGCGATCTCTGCTTGACTTACAAAGCCATGTCAGACCCAGTTCTGTTAGAAATGCTACATCTAAAGAAATCTCAATCCCACACAATCCAGGGACCTCAGCCTCATTAGCACAATCAACAAAACATGTTGGAGGGACAGGTTCATAACCCAAAGACTGCCCATGCTATGAAATAGACTTTCCATACATGTCAAACAGAGCACCTCACTTGCCCTCTTCAAGAGAAATCTTGATGAGCAGATGGGAAATAGAAAATTCACTCTGGGGATTACTCCAGTGGCTATACTCGACAGAAGCACAGGGAACTAAGGTCAAGTGGCACGGTGCCAGGGTAGCCCTATGGGCTAGGCTTGCAAAGGCTCCAGAGCCATTATAGGTTCATAGGTTCATAGGTAGGTATGAGGCTATCTGCCCGAGGGCATTTATAAGCCTAGCCAGAGTATGTCGGCTTTTGCCACCCCATTGATTAATTAACTGATCCTCTGTCAAGCAGAGCCAATGAAGTGATCCCAAGGGTGTATTTTCTGTTACCCATCCACTCGTCAAGGTTTCTCTTGAAGAGTGTTAGTGAGGGGCTCTGCCTGATGTAATTTGGAATTTTGTTCCAAAGTATGGCGAGTCTCTGTGACAGGAATCTATCCCTCCAGCATGTTCTATTTATTGTTGTGGTGAAGTTTAGCTCACTAGAGCGCATGGCTCGCAGTGACTTGGATTTCTTTATGTTAAGCATGTACATCAATTCTGAGTTGGACATGGCTTTGTAAGTCAGGCAGAGATCACCTTTGAGTAAGCGATATGCCACTGAGTACAGATGGAGGTTTTTCAGTTGGGCTGCAAAGGACATATGTTTGAGGCCAGTAATCCTCTTGGTGAGGTACGTTTGTGGTCTTTCCAGCTGTTGGAAGTGTCTTGTGAGGTACATCCCAAATGGGGCATTGTACTCTATGATGAGTCTAATGAGTGACGAGTAGAGGGACACTATAACCTCTTTATTTCTAGATGCGAACCCTTTAGTAATTAGATGGGCAACATAGAATGATTTCCTAACAACTTTGGCAATATGATTGTCAAAGGAGAGATTACTATCTATCTGGGTCCCCAGATCTCTTATTACTTCTTCTGTATTAAGGGGGCTGCCATCTATGTGGTAATTCGTGGGTGTTTTGTTTTTCCAAAACGGGATGACTATGCATTTTTTGGCATTTAGCTTGAGGCCATGACTTTGACATCAGGTGTCTGTCTCAGTAAGGCCCTTTTGGAGGATGTCTGTGTCAGCCAGAGAGTCAATTATGGCTCCCAGTTTGCAGTCATTGGCGAACTTGGTTAGCCATAGACCTCCTGTGTTTGCCTGTACTTCTGAGAAGCATATGCTGAACAGTAGGGTTCCCAGGACTGAGCATTGCAGGGCATCACTTGTGACTGGTTTAGAGTCGGACCTGCAGCCTACTATTCTTACCGTGTGAGTTCTGTCTGTAAGCCAGTTGGCAACCCATCTCATGATGTAGAGGTTTATGTTCAAGCTAGTGAGTTTTTCTGTAATACTCAAATGGGGAATGGTGTCGAAAGCCTTGGCGAGGTCAAGGTAGGCTGTGTGAACCACCTTTCCCTTGTCTATGGCCTTGGTGACTGTCTCGAAGAAGTCAACCAGGTTTAGTAGGTATGATCTGCCTTTAATAAAGCCAAACTGGGTCGGGTCAAGTGTTTGGAGGTTCCCAATGTCTTTGTTCATGAGTTCTATGATGATGCGCTCCATAGCCTTGCAGAACAAGCTAGTCAGGCTTATGGGGCGATAGTTCCCAGGGTCAGTTGTGGCCCCTCCTTTGTGGAGCAGAATAACCATTGCTGTGCACCATTCTATGGGCACGTAGCCTGTGGAGAGGCTGAGGTTGAACAGTGTGTTTAAGTGGAGGGTTAGTTCGTTCTGTAGTTCGTGCAAGACGCAGCCTGGGACACCATCTGGTCCCATTGACGCTGCGTTTTTGGCTTTTGAAAGGGCTGTTTTCACCTGTGCGTCTGTGATTTTTGGGGCACTACACTTTTCTGGTATTGTTGTGGGCCCTTTTGGAGGTGAGAGGGCGGTGAAGTTATTACTGAATCTATCTGCCAGGATGTTGGCAATATCAGTAGGTTCACTATATTTTGTGCTTTTTTGCACTAGTTCAGTGCATATCTGCGAGTTGCCACTTAGATTCTTAACATAGCTAAAAAAGGCTTTGTGGTTATCTTTTGAATCCTTGTCTATTTTTCTTTCGAAGGTAGCCTTGGATGATTTCATGAGGGACATTAGTTTCTTACTGATACTGATCAGGGATGTCTTTCCTTATTGGGATTTGCTTTTTTTCTGAACTAGTTTCCTCCTTCTATTGTATAGCCTGTTTATTGCAGGGGTCCACCAAACTGTTTTCCTTCTCTTAGAGGAGTGAGTCTTGGTTTTGCTAGGGATGGCATGATCCATGCATACTTGTAGGTGCTCATAGAGTGCATTTGTAAAGGTTTCTGCATCTTGGGCAGCAGTATCCTTTAGCGTGGGGGCTGTGAAACTTACCACCTCTGCCTTAAGTAAGGTGAAGTTTGCTTTAGAAAAGTATTTTACTGTAGTTTTCTTAGTTGGGGATGGTGGTGGGGTGTGGACATCCAGAGTGATTAGTTTGATCTAACCAGTGATGGGTTGACCTCCGGTGTGGAACACCTGTCGCCCATGTTGGTGATGACCAGGTCCAATCTGTTTTCACCTCTGGTAGGGGAGTTTACCAGCTGATCCAGGGAATTTGAGTTGATGAATTCCAGGAAGCACTGGGCCTGAGAATTTGTACTCGAGTTTTCCCAGTGAATGGTAGGATAATTGAAATCGCCCAATATCAGGGTGTTCGGTAAGAACTTCATGTTTTCCAGTGTCTCCAGAAAGGTGGATTGGTGGTCCTGGGTCATGGAGGGTGATCTGTAGCAGGCCACAATTTGAATTGCAGATTTGCCCAATATTAGTTGCACATGGATGATCTCAGAGGTATGATGCTGTACCATTAACCTGGAGGTGTAGGTATCCTTGATGAATATGGATACACCCCCTCCTTTTGTGTTTCAGTCTGTTGTGTGGCCGAAATGTGTAGTATGAGTTGTAGCCCGATAGTGCTGAGGTGCACTCCTGAGCCTTGAACCAGGTTTCAGTTACTGCACAGATGTCGACGTTCTCCATACAGAGGAGTGCTTCGAGCATGTGCATTTTGAGATTTAAACTCCTGGCGTTGAGAAGCATAACCCTCAGTTTTTTGTTAATTGTGCTGTTTACGGAGGTGGGTTTGACATTTGAGCCTTGCCTAAAAAAGGCGCTATGGGGGCAGCAAGAGCATTGGCCAGTATTTGAAAGCCTAGGGGTGACAGGTGCAAACCATCTCTTGTGAAGCAATGCGGCTTGTCGAGCATGTCATCCCAGGCTGACAGATACTGGATCCTTTTTGAATGACACCAGAAGCTTAGCCAATTGTTGAAATTGATCATTTTTTCTTTATACAGAGGTATCATTCTTGGTGATGGCAGGATGCTACTCAGGGCCGGGGTCATACCAGCCTGGGCTACATGATCAGAGAGCTCTTCCATGTCTCTTTTCATGTAGTCCAGGGAGGCACATCTCAGGTCATTCACATCAACATGAACAATGACAGAGTCATATCTGTACTTGTTCTGGAGTGACCTGAGTGCTTGTGTTATGTTGCAGTTGCCGGGTCCCGACAGGCAGCTTACAGTAACCTTCTGCTTGTCCAGCCTAGTGAGAGGGACGTCAGTGTGCCTGACTATAGAGTCACCCATTACTAGTGTGTTAGGTATGTTATTTCGCCTTAAGGGCTGTGATTGTGCGGCAGACTGATTTTGTGTTTTATGTGTTGTCTGGTTTGTGACGGGAAGTGCAGGTTGTTTGGGTGTCTGCTTTGGAGGTCTCTGATGCTTTTGCAGGTTTTTATTTAGAGCCTCCAAGTATGATTTTGTGTATTTATGTGTATTTTTTGCCAGTGCTGTTTTAGTAGGTCTGTGTGTGGCTGGAGTTGTGGTGCAAGTGTTAACCTTCTCCTCTTGACTGTCTGTTCCAGTCTTGGATGGAGACAGCTTAGCTTCCAGTTTGGCTGTATAATTGCATCTCTCGCATATGTTAGTGTTTTGTGGTAGGAGGAGAGGGTTGTCTGTGTACATGAGGCAGTTGTAACATTGCCTCAGGATACCCAGATTCACCAGCTGGAATGGAGAGTGCACCAAAAGTTGCCCTTTGGTCATGCCTGAATTGTAGGGTGAGCTGCTTAGTCGCTTGGTTGGTGAGGGGTGAATAAAGAGCCTTGCCCTGCTGGGCAATCAGTGTCAGGGTATATTAGTGCTTGCTATTTGGTTTGAGCAAGTGCTGGGCTATAAGATGCTTTTTGAGTGCTTAGGTTGAGAGGTAGACTAGTTTCAAGGGAAAAACTAAAGAGGACACTTAGTGGAGCCGGGAATAATTTAACCGTAGCTAACCGGCACTGCCCGGTGCGCAAAACCATGCAAACGTGTTTTTTTTATACTAGGGAAATGAAAAAGATAGAAATTAGCCCAAAATGTCCAATAAACTACTAACCTCTGGGCTGGAACCACTCCTCCAGTAACAGATAGGTTGCTCAAAACTCCCCTCTCTCACAGGTGAGCAGAGAAATGTCCTTCTATCCAAGTAAGGTATGGACAACTCATAAACTAGTATCACAGTCCTGAATTCAGCACTAGCCTGAAAACTGGACTATACTAGCTTAGAAAGGCAGGAAACAAGGAATTTTTTTTTTTTTTTTTTTTGAAAAGATAAGGCAAAAACAGTACAAAATACACTTAAAACAGCTTTAAACGACTACAAACGATCAGAAAAGGCTATCGCACATTAGTGTGTAGCCTACAACAGTTAAATTATTTAAACAAAAAACAACTTTTTAAAAGTGCAGGCAGTCACATAAGTACAATATGTAAAAAAAACAAGCTTTTAAATCACAATAAATGCTGGAAAATTTGCGTTTAGGCAGAAAACATTTAAGTACAGCAAGATAGTACAGAAAACTGAAACTTAATCACTCCAAAGTCTCTCTTCTAAGCTAGAAGGCTTGTATCAGTTTAAGACTTTCTAGTGCTACCCAGTAGGTTATTTACAGGAAAGATGGGAAACAAGTGCAGATGTGGTCTTTTAAACCAGAAAGTTGAAAGAGACGGACAAACAGCCAAAATGGTCAATAAACTACAATTTGCCTAGTACACACATATGAATCTATGAGCCTATATACAATAGCAAATTATTGAGTTTATTTTATGCCAAAGGTGTGCTATTTTAGCATTTAATTTTGTTGATAAGCATAGTTCTTAACATTTTCTTGAAGCTGAAAACTCCTATGACGTAACAGAAGACTGAACTCAAAATACCGCATTACCTAAATTAGCTTTATAAGCTACACAATTTTCATCTTAATTACGGCAATATTAAATCCTAGTTAGAGAAGTTGTCATCTTTGTCTGACACTGTACATTGAAAATTAATATATGTGATAATTTATTAGTAAAATCCTAATGCAAGTAGATGATCCTCTAAAGAAATAGGTTGTGGTTGATCTTTTGAAAAGCCTTTATTTGTTCGTGGTATATAAAAGTTATTGGCCATTCTTATTGTAAGATCATTTGGTGGGTGTGGTTATAACAAAAATGAGTTGTCAGTACAACTGAAAGCAAAAAGCATATAATAGTCTTCCTTTTTTTCTATCAAACAATTTGCAGTTTTAATATCAGGAGTAGAGGTTGATGAATGAAGTGAATGAGAGGGACAGAAGGTTGGATGACGTGCGGATAGTGAATCATGAAGTGCAGTGGATTAGCAAGGAGGAAGTAAGGATAGCTATGAAAAGGATGAAGAATGGAAAGGCTGTTGGTCCAGATGACATACCTGTGGAAGCATGGAGGTGTTTAGGTGAAATGGCAGTGGAGTTTTTAACTAGATTGTTTAATGAAATCTTGGAAAGTGAGAGGATGCCTGAGGAATGGAGAAAAAGTGTTTTGGTACCTATTTTTAAGAATAAGGGTGATGTGCAGAACTGTAGTAACTACAGAGGGATTAAACTGATCAGTCACAGCATGAAATTATGGGAAAGAGTAGTGGAAGCTAGGTTAAGAAGAGAGATGATGATTAGTGATCAGCAGTATGGTTTCATGCCAGGAAAGAGCACTACAGATGCAATGTTTGCTCTGAGAGTGTTGATGGAGAAGTACAGAGAAGGTCAGAAGGAGTTGCATTGTGTCTTTGTGGATTTAGAGAAAGCATATGACCGGGTGCCTAGAGATGAGTTGTGGTATTGTATGAGGAAGTTGGGAGTGTCATAGAAGTATGTAAGATTGGTACAGGATATGTACTAGGGTAGTGTGATAGCGGTGAGGTCTGCAGTGGGAGTGACGGATGCGTTTAAGGTGGAGGTGGGATTACATCAAGGATCAGCTCTGAGCCCTTTCTTATTTGCAATGGTGATGGACAAGTTGACAGACGAGATCAGACAGGAGTCCCCGTGGACTATGATGTTTGCAGATGACATTGTGATCTGTAGTGAGAGTAGGGAACAGGTGGAGGAGACCCTGGAGAGGTGGAGATATGCTCTAGAGAGAAGAGAAATGAAGGTCAGCAGGACTAAGACAGAATATATGTGTGTGAATGAGAGGGAGGATAAAGGAATGGTGAGGATGCAGGGAGTTGAGGTGCCGAAGGTGAATGAGTTTAAGTACTTGGGATCAACAGTTCAGAGTAATGGTGAGTGTGGAAGAGAGGTGAAGAAGAGAGTGCAGGCAGGATGGAGTGGGTGGAGAAGAGTGTCAGGAGTGATATGTGACAGACGAGTACCAGTAAGAGTGAAAGGGAAGGTCTACAAGAGGGTAGTGAGACCAGCTATGTTATATGGGTTGGAGACAGTGGCACTGACAAAAAGGCAGGAGTCAGAAATTGACGTGGCAGAGTTGAAGATGTTAAGGTTTGCACTGGGTGTGACGAGGGTAGACAGGATTAGGAATAAGTATATTAGAGGGTCAGCCCAGATTGGAAGGTTTGGAGACAAAGCCAGAGAGGCAAGATTACGTTGGTTTGGACATGTGCTGAGGAGGGTTGCAGAGTATATTGGGAAAAAGATGCTAAGGATGAAGCTGCCAGGTAACAGGAAAAGAGGAAGGCCTAAGATAAGGTTTATGGATGTGGTGAGAGAGGACATGCAGGTGGTTGGTGTGACAGAGCAAGATGCACAGGACAGTAAGAAATGGAAACAGTTGATCTGCTGTGGCAACCCCTAATGGGAGCAGCCAAAAGAAAAAGAAGAATATCAGAAGTATAATCAGAAATAAAATTAATTATAAAACACAGCTGCATGCATGGAAGTTGCAACAATGCCTTTTGGTCATGCTGAAATACTGTTTACGTTTCTTAAATTATCTTTGATTTTCCTGTGTGCCTAAGCTGCAACTGAAAAAAGCCTTTTTTGTGTGTGGAATGTATCTGAAAAAAAATGTTTCACCTGTGAGCCCATCTCATAACTGAAACCAGTCTTCTGTGAGCCTGGTTCATGCCTCATCCAGTCCACTACGTGGTTAACAAATAGTTATAACTAGCTAAGTTGCTCACTTGCTAACAAACTAACTAACTAACTAAACTAAACTGGTAAGTCAGTCAGTCAATAAGAATATCATACAAAATTGGCAAGTCATTACCACAAGGCCTTCTTTAACTATGTCAAGAGTCTAGGGGCAAACTCTCACATATGCTCCGAGCTAGTGCATAATGGCCATAAATACACTGAACCAACCGACATTGCCAACATCTGGCTGACAAGTTCAGTGCAAACTTCACCCCTCCCTCTCCACCAAAGGGGCTAACACCCATCCCAGAAGAATGTGGCACTCCAGATATCTCAGACACACAAGTAAAGACAACCCTTGCAAAGGCCAAAAACACAGCATCAATGGGACCAGATGCTATCCCAGGTTGTGTCTTACATGAGCTTCAAAATTAACTAACCCCCATCTCAAGTCACTATTCAAACTCAGCCTCTCTACAGGCTATGTACCCAAAGAATGGCGTACAGCAACAGTCGTACCACTCCACAAAGGTGGTGCCACAACTGACCCTGGAAACTATCGCCCTATAAGCTTCACTAACTTGGTCTGCAAAGCCATGGAACGCATTATCATGGAGCTCATTAACAGGGACATTGGGAACCTCCAGACACTGGACTCCACCCAGTTCGGCTTTGTTAAAGGCAGATCTTGCCTCCTGAACTTGGTTGACTTCTTCAAAACAGTCACCAAGGCCATAGATGAAGGGAAGGTGGTCCACACAGCATATCTGGACCTCGCTAAGGCATTCGACACCATCCCACACTCAGGAATCATAGACAAACTCACCAGCTTAAATATTAACCCCTATGTCATGAGATGGGTTGCCAATTGGCTCTCAGACAGAACCCACACGGTAAGAGTGGCAGGCACCATGTCTGACTGTAAACCAGTTACAAGCGGAGTCCCACAGGGCTCAGTCCTGGGACCCCTCCTGTTCGGCATATATTTCTCTGAAGTATAGGCAAAGGCGGAAGGACTGTGGCTAACCAAGTTCACAGATGACTGTAAATTGGGTGCAATAATTGACTCTCCAGCTGACACAGACATCCTGCAAAAGGGTCTCACAGAGACAAACACCTGGTGTCAAAGTCACAGCCACAAGCTAAATGCCAAAAAATGCATAGTAATCCCATTTGGGAAAAACAAAGTACCTACAAACTACCACATAGATGGGAATCCACTAAGTACAGAAGAAGTAATTAGGGACCTGTGTACCCAAGTATATAGCATGCTCTCCTTTGATAACCACATAGCCAAAATGGTCAGGAAATCCTTCTATGTTGCACATCTGATCACAAAGGGTTTCTCATCCAGATCCAAGGAGGTGATTGTGCCCCTTTATTCCTCACTCATTAGGCCCGTAATAGAGTACAATGCCCCATTTGGGATGTACCTCACTAGACACCTGCAACAACTAGAAAGACTACAGAAGTACCTCACTAAGAAGATTAAGTTCTTTAAACAATTACCCTATGAAGCACGACTAAAAAAGCTCCAGCTTTTCTCAGTCGCTTACCGTCTTCTCAGAGGTGACCTATGTCTGACCTATAGGGCCATGTCAAACCCTGAACTAATGGACATGCTTCACCTAAAAAACGGGATCCCTCAGAATCACTCGTTCTAGCGACTTGAACCTATGTACAACAATAAACAGGACATGCTGGAGGGATAGATTCCTGTCCCAGCGACTCCCCTCACTCTGGAATAGAATCCCAATCCATATTCGACAGAGCTCCTCTCTGACCCTTTTCAAGAGAAATCTTGATGAGTGGATGGGTAATTGTAAGTTCTACCCTGGGATCACTTCAGGAGCCCTGTTGACAGAGGCCCAGGTTACTAATCTAATGGGGAGGCGAAAGCCATCACTCTGTGGCTAGGCTTATAAATGCCCATGGGCAGATAGCCTAGCACTTACCTATGAACCTATGAACCTATGTTCTGTGGTCTGGTTAGCACTCCCGTTCTTGACAGCAGTAGATAGATCAGCACAAAATTACATAATTTTGATGACTCTGTTGCTATTAAAAACATCTGTCTGGTGATGTTTAGAATTTTGAGAGAACAACTGAAGAATGATAGATGTGCTGATGATAATGAAGTAGATATTCTTTGATAGCATACAGTCCAATATAACATTTATGCAAACATCTGTGTATGTTCAGTTTATTGTCTTTCTTACACAGTCCCATCCTCCACCAGCTATACTCAGTGGTGCTGTACATACATCCGTTGTCGTGCTGCAGCAGCTAAGTCAGCTACACAATCACACAACCTATGTGAAATCGATTATGCATGTTGAACAAAGCAAGTCTGGTGGTTAATAATGTTCCATTTTACAGTAAACAGTCTGGCTTGATCTGTACACTGATTCTGGAACAGTACGCAAATGAAAAGTGTGGCACTATGTTTCAAACATTTGTTATAGGACACCAGCTTTTCATGTTATCTTCCAAGGAAATATATTCCTTAGCCTTTATAAAGATATTTCACATTCTTATGAGATAGAAATATATTCCACTTCCTGTAAAAGAGGAGTTGATATCCTTCTGGTGTTATAATATGCCACTGGTTAACTACTGCTATAAAAGCTAAAGTGATGCTTTGTCAGCCATTAATGTTAAATATTTATTATCTGTAACATACACAGTGGACTTTGCAAATACTCTCCTATAACTAAAATGAGATCCAAACATGGTTTCATATTTGACTAGGTTTGAGGAATATAAAATAGGTGTTATAAAATTATACTTGGAAGTATCAGACCACTCCTATGTTATTATGACTTTTGTTGTACCTAAAAATAATATACTGGATAAATATATAAATCTGTTAGTCTTATGAACTCGAAACTGTTGTCACCATTCATTCATTTTCTGAGAAGCACTTTATCCAGTTTAGGGATGTGCAGGAGGGTTCTGAGACCTACCCCAATAAGCAGTGGATATATGTCAGGAGGGTTGTGAAACCTACCCCAATAAGCAGTGGATCAATGCCAGGAGGGTTGTGTAACCTGCCCTAATAAGCAGTGGATATATGTCAGGAGGGTTCTGAAACCTACCCCATTTAGCAGTGGATATATGTTAGGAGGGTTCTGAAACCTACCCCAATCAATAGGTTGAATAAGGAGAAAGTAACAGTCAGCTGCCTGTCAGACACCAGGACTCGTCACATAACGAAAGCACTCAGGTCCCTCAACAACAGGTACAAATATGACTCTGTCATTGTACATGTGGGTGTGAATGACCTAAAAAGTACCTCCCTGGACTACATGAAAAGAGACATGGAGGAACTCTTGGATTATGTAGCCCAGGCGTGTATGACCCTAGCCCTGCGTAGCATCCTACCATCACCCAGAATGATACCACAGTACAAGAAGAAAATGATTGATTTCAACAATTGGCTAAGTTTCTGGTGCCATTCTAAGGGGATCCAGTATCTATCTGCCTGGGATGACATGATTGACAGACCTCGATGCTTTGCCAGAGATGGCCTGCATCTGTCACCTCTGGGCTTCCGGATACTGGCCAAGGCTCTTGCTACCCCTATAGTGCCTTTTTTAGGCGGTGTTCCAAAGACCAAATTACCACCATAACAGCTACAAACAAATGCAATCTGAGAGTCATGCTGCTCAACGCTAGAAGTCTAAATCTCAAAATGCACTCGCACGAAGCACTCCTTAAAATGGAGAACATCAAAATTTGTGCTGCAACAGAGACCCGGTTCAAGGCAGCAGAAAGCACCCCTGCACTACCAGGTTATAACTCATTCCACATCTTTCAGGCCCAGAGCTTGGACTGAAGCTCCAAAGGTGGTGGTATTTTCATATTCATAAAGGATGCGCACACCTCCAAACTGGTAGCCCAACACAACACATCTGAGATACTTCAGGTGCAGCTAACACTGGGTAAGACTGCGATTCAGGTCATAGCCTGATATAGGTGCCCAACCATGTCCCAAGACTCACACTCCACATTCCTAAGCACCCTGGAGAATATTAGGGTCCAACCTAACACTCTCATACTGGGCGACTTCAACTACCCCTCCATTGCTTTCTGGAATTCATTAATTCCAATGCTCTGAACCAGCTTGTTCTTACCCCCACTTGAGCTAGCAACATCCTTGACCTGGTCATTACCAACATGGGTAACCGTTGTTCTACACCAATAGTCAACTCCTCCCTGGTTAGATCCGAACACAAACTAATCACCTTGGAAATCCACCCCTCACCCCCCACAAAAGTAACCACCATGAAAAACTTCTCCAAAGCTAACTTTGGGCTCCTAAAAACAGGTGGCTAACTTCATGGCACCCATTCAAATGGACAATAGTTGCATGACCGCCGAATCATACACCAATGCACTGTATGGACATGTACATAAATGCATGGATCTCGCCATACCCAATAGAACCAAGACATTCTCCTCAAAAAAAGGAAGCCAATCGGTGGTCCCTTGCCATAAACAAAGTCTACAACAGAAGGAAGAAACTGATGTGGAATAAGGCAAAGTCCCAAGACTGGAAAAACTCCCTTATCAGCTTCAACAAAAGATTAAGATCCCTCATCAAATCCTCTAAAGCTAGCTATGAAAACAAAATTGCAGCAGATAGTAAAGACAACCACAAAGCCTTCTATAGTTATGTAAAGAATCTCTATGGCAATACCAAGATTTGCTCTGACTTACTGCACAATGGTACCTCCTATACCGAGGCAACAAATATTGCCAATATACTGGCCGACAGGTTCAGTGCTAACTTTATCCCCCCTAAATGACCAATCACAATACCAGTAGATTTCCAGGTACCTGGTATTACTGCTGCACAGGTTAAAACAGCACTGTCTAAGGCCAAGAATACAGCTTCTATGGGGCCTGCCAATATCCCTGGCTGTGTTCTACATGAATTACAGACTGAACTGGCACCTCACCTGTGTGCCCTGTTCAATCACAGCCTCACCTCAGGCTTTGTCCCTACCGAATGGCGCACTGCTACAGTCATCCCTCTCCACAAAGGAGAAGCGAATACAGACCCCGGGAATTATCTCTCAATTAGCCTGGTAAGTCTGATATGCAAAGTTATGGAAAGCATCATCATGGACCTAATAAACAAGGATATAGGGAATCTCCAAACTCTGGATCCCATACAGTTTGGTTTTGTGAAGGGTAGATCATGCCTGCTCAACCTGGTAGACTTCTTTGAGTCAGCCACCAGAGCTGTGGATGAAGGCAGTGTGGTTCATACAGCCTACCTTGATCTGGCCAAGGCCTTTGATATCATTCCCCACTAAGGAATCATAGAAAAACCCACTAAGCTAGGCATCAACCCCTATATCACTAGGTGGGTTGCATACTGGCTCACAGATAGAACCCACAGTGTGACAGTAGCTGACTCCAAGTCAGACTGCCGACTAGTCACGAGTGGAGTCTCACAGGGTTCGGTCCTGGGTCCTGTCCTGTTTGATATCTACTTCTCTGAAGTCCAGGCCAACACAAAGGGACTCTGACTGACAAAGTTCGCAGATGATTGCAAGTTGGGAGTCATTATTAACTCCCCAAGTGATGTTGACATCCTACAGAAAGGCCTCAATGACACCAACGACTGGTGTCAGAACCATGGCCTTAAGCTCAATACCAAAATAGGTGTCTTCATCCCCTTGGGAAAAACCTAGTTCCCTTGAATTAACACATTGATGGTAGTCCACTGAACACAGAAGGTGTTATAAGAGATCTGGGAACACAGGATGACAGCAACCTCTCTTTTGACCACCATGTTGCCACTGTGGTCAGAAAGTCCTTCTATGTGGCACATCTCATTACTAAGGGTTTTGTATCCAGGAAGAAAGAGGTCATTGTCTCCCTCTACTCTTCTCTCATTAGGCCAATCATTGAGTACAATGCCCCATTTGGCATGTACCTCACTAGACACCTGCAATAACTACAGAGGCCGCAAAAGTACCTCACAAAGAAGATCCTAGGCCTTATATGCTTGTCCTATATGGACAGACTCAAAAAACTCCAACTATTCTCTGTCTCATATCGCCTACTTATAGGCAATCTCTGCTTGACTTACAAAGCCATGTCTGACTCAGCTCTGTTAGAAATGCCACATCTAAAGAAATTCCAATCCCTCTGTACCAAATGCCCCAGAGACCTCAACCTCATTACCACAATCAACAGAACATGCTGGAGGGGCAGGTTCATAACCCAGAGACTGCCTATGCTATGGAATAGACTTTCCATACATGTCAAGCAGAGCACCTCACTGGCCCTCTTTAAAAAAAATCTTGATGAGTGGATGGAAAATAGAAAATTCACCCTGGGGATCATTCCAGTGGCTCTGCTTGACAGAGGCAATAGGAACTAAGGTTGGGTGGCACAATGCCAGGGTAATCCTATGGGTTAGGCTTGTAAAGGCTCCAGGGCCATTAGCCTAGTACAGACCTATGAACCTATGAACTATGAATAAGCAGTGGATGTATGTCAGGAGAATTCTGAAACCTACTCCGATAAGCAGTGGATATATATATCAGCAGTGGTCCCGAGACCTACCTCAATAAGTAGTGGATATATCTCAGGAGCTAGTCCTGGAAACCAACCTGACACAGTAAACATGAGCACTCCTGCTCATATGCTCACTGCAAACTGCCATTCTGGAGTATTGTCATTTCTCCTACCTGCATGATTTTAGTATAAGGAAAGAAACTGGAGAATATGGTAAAGACTCAGTTAGCTTCTGGAAAGATACACAGACTGTGCTTGTACCAAAAACCAGATCAGAGAACTAAACTTTGTGAGACAGTACTACCTATGAACCTATACACCCTGGGGATCACTTCTGTGGCTCTGCTCGACAGGGGCACAGGAAAATAACATTTTTGTGTGGCATAAGCCAGGGGAACCTTGTTGGCTAGGCTTATTTAGGCCCTTGGGCCGATAGCCTACTACTTACCTATGAACCTATGAACCTATAATGCTAACTTCTCAGCTTTGCTTTGTTTAATTGTAAACACGTTTTTTGAAATTTTTTTGAAAAATAGTGTCACTTACAAAATACAGCTTATTTAGAGCTCAGTGCTTTTATACACATGCCTGTATTGTAAAACAACTTGACAGTGTTTTTAAATCATTATGAAAATTGTTGTATTGCATGAATACAGATGCTCCATCTGAAGTAACATCTAATAAAGTCAAAGTGGTTGAATTAGAAGAATATGAGAATTCAGTGTCAAAGGACCTAGGCTTAAATTATGACTAACTAATATGTTACCTTATTAACAGTTTACTTAAACAAAACAGGTCACACTGCTCTGAGATTTCACTGCATTGTGTAGGGAAAAAAGTACTACAAATACCAAACTGAAGGAAGCTAAAGGATCTGTATGAAACGTCTTTAAGCTAAAGTCTGAAAATTTCCAAAATGCCACTAATAAATTTGCTGAATCTATTATCAGTAGCCCTGCTAGGTATACTGAATAAAATAAAAAAAAGTTATACGTGTGCAGTCAAACAATATAGAAATGATTTATTTAATGATTATGCAATTATGTATAAGAGGGTTGTCCTATGCCTTTTTTTTAAAGTGTTTTCCATCACTTTCAACAGGGGCGGCTCGTGCTACAGGACTGCAGCCCTCCCACCTCTGTAGAAAAACAAAAAAATAAACATAAAACATGAAAAAGAAAAATGTTAAAAGTACATGTCGGAACTCCGCGCATGTGCACACACAGTCCAACATAACTTCAGACTGCTTTGACAGCAGTCTGTATAGAGGGGAAGGCAGAGATGCCCCGCAGATACCCAGAAGTCTGTGCGGTGACGACTGCACAGAACAGAGCAACTTCAGACTGCATCATCTGCAGGCTGAATCAGTCAGGAGGTAAGTTTCTGCAGGCTGGAAAAATCAGGCTCTCAGAGGCAGGCGGGACTAAGACTGTACTGTGTGCGCATGGTACTTTCACTTTGGGACTTGTTTTTGCATTTTCATTTTGGATGTTGGGAATTGCTTATGCACTTTTGTTTTGGGACTTGTGTTTTGTTCGCATTGGATTTATGTATTTCACTGGGACACTGTGTTTCAGGACTTTTGCTTGCGATTTTGGGCCACTGTGCTTCGGGACCTTCATTTGTGATTTACCTTCATTCCGCAGACTACACTCAGGTAAGAGTGGTGTGTATGTGTGTGTGTGTGTGTGTGTGTGTGTGTGTGTATGTGTGTGTGTGTGTGTGTGTGTGTGTGTGTGTGTGTGTGTGTGTGTGTGTGTGTGTGTGTGTGTGTGTGTGTCCTATGTTTGGCAGCAATGTCGGAGCTATAATGAGAAACTGCAGGGTTTGGATGATCCACATAAGAGGGGGTGGTCCATGGGCCCACCATCCTAGCCTTCTCCCTATGCTCCAGTTCCTGCCTCTCTGCAGGAAAGAATGAGATAATTAGACCCTTTTGACAACAGATAAGTGGGTCATAAGATACTAACCTGGGCTAGAAAGTGCCTAGCTTTCACCTCAGAGAGAAGAAAAATGGGTTGACCAGTTGAAGGAATGAAAGATACATAGCAAGACATGGTGGACACAAAAAAGATGCCTAAACAGCAGGAAATTATTGAAAATCTTAATTAAATAGTGCATGTTTTGTTGCTAAAGTCTGCAAAGAGTGCAGGCATTTGTTGGTAAATAATTAGAATCCACACCCAAGCTCTGCCTTACCACAAAATGTTTCCACTTGGCCAACAAATTGTTACTATTTGGCAAGAATTTGTGGTACAGCTCTAAAGAGAGATGTTATGCCACACTGACTAGGTATTCCAATGATGTCTCACACTAACACCATGGAAACATTCTCTACTGCACTGCAATTTACACATGTCTGTCATGCTAGACTGTGAATTAAAACAGTAAAAGGTCTGCTTCTGTTTTTTATTTTTTCATTCATTTCAAGTCATCCATTCATGTTATGAAAGGGCAGCCAGCAGTACTCACTTACTAACCATCCATGCAGGGTACGGCTTCTTAGAATTTCCCACAGTTAGTCTCCCTCATATCATATCATATAAAAGAGTATCCTGTAGGTAACAAATGGGGTCACTGACACCTCATAAAACAAAAAAAATCTCTGTAACATACATAAAATGTATGATGTCTTAAGAATAGTTGTTGTAGGTGAACCGTCATATGGTATTGTGTGTGTGTGTGTGTGTGTGTGTGTGTGTGTGTGTGTGTGTGTGTGTGTGTGTGTGTGTGTGTGTGTGTGTGTGTGTAATATATGTTTGGGTTTCTTTCAAGTAATCGATTGCACAGATTAGTGATCTCCCTGAGCAGCAGCAGTTCAAGTGATCACAAAGTGCTAGTATTTTCAGTGGATACTGTGGTACAGTGGGGAGAGGGGATTTGTCTTTGTCTCACTGCTATATAATATTGGCAAAGGCATATATATAAAAAGAAGGACTGTGAGAGTGCAGGAAGCTTGACCCTATCCCACATAAAAAAAAAAAAATGTTGGAAATATCTTTTGCTAAATATTATAATCAGTTGTGTTTTGTTCACTGGTGTTTGATTGCTTTGTATTCAATCATTTGATGTGTATATCCATTTATATCTATCTAACTAGATGCTCATATAAACACTCATAAAATGGATAGAAGATGTAAAAGAAAGAATAAGAAGTTTAAAGGTACAGATTATGAAATGGGATGAAGAAAAAGCCAGAGAGATTGAAACAAAGTTAAGAAAAGCCTCTAATTAGAAAACCCCAGTCCCAGATGCAGTACCTAACTTTTGGTTAAAAGTATTAACATCTCTGCATGAAGATTTAGCCATGAGGAATAACTATTTATATGTGCACCCCAGACACCAACCTGCCAAACAACAGGAAAAACAATGCTCCTACTTAATAGTGAACCTGCAAGCTACCCTAAAAAATATAAAAAAATAACTTGCCTTCCATTGACATAAACCATACAAGGGAATTGATGCGGACAGAGTTTATAGTCATTTAGAAGAAAACTCAATTATGGCAGTTGAACAAAAGGGCAATAAAAGAAAGTCATATGGAACAAAGGATTATTTGTTGTTAAATAAAGTCATAATGGAGAACTGTAAAAAGGGGAAGAATCTAAGTATGGCATGGCTTGGCTAAAAAATAGCATTTGATAGTATCCCACATTCATGGATAGAAGATTGCTTGCTTAAAACTGTATAAGATACACCCTACACTGAGCAACTACATTAATGTGACCATGAAACAGTGGCAGACCACTTTGCAATTAAGCCATGATAAAGGACAAATTATTATCCCAGGGTTAAAAATTCAAAAGGAGACATTCTAAGGTGACTCTCTGTCACTACTGCTATTCTGCCTTGCTCTTAACCCATTAAGGTCTCTACTTAACAGTTTAGACCATGGCTATAATTTGGCTTCTAGAAAACAAAGTGTAAAGACTTCTCATCTTCTCTTTGTTGATGATTTATAACTGTATAGCTCATCAGATGAGGAATTGAAAATACAACTGCAAGTTGTCAAAAAACTTTTTCATATGATTTAAGAATGTCATTTAGTCTTGAATAAATGTGCAAAAGCAACGTTTAAAGCAGGAAAACTGCAGCACCAGGAAAACATCAGTTTGTGACATGAATGTGATATAAAAGAACTTGGAGCAAGAGGGAACATATAAATATTTGGAAACTGATAAAGGATCAACAATAAAACATGAACAAATGTGAATAAAGCTTAGTAAGGAATACTTTAGAAGACTTAAGTTAATCCTGAAAACGGCATTGACATCGGCACTGACATCTAGGAACAAAATCCAAGCTATAAACCGATTTGTTCTTCCTGTCCTAACTTACAGTTTAGGACTGACTGACTGGCACCAAAATGTGTTGGATAGATTAAATAGGAAAACAAGAAGGATGCTTCATGCTCACTAAATGATTTATAAAAATCAGTGCATTCCAAGATTACATATTCCCCATTCTGAAGGAGGGATGGGCCTCCTTGAAATTGATTACATGTATAGATCTGCAATCGTGGGACTCCACACATATCTACTGACCTCACAAGACCCAAATGTAGTGAAAGTTTTGAAACATGAGGAGAATAAATCTAAAATGACTTCTCTACTTAATCTAGCAGAAGGATATCGGCATCAAGCAGGAATGGAAATCAAGCCATAAGTAGATAAAAATCAGGCAGCAACTGAATGTGACAAAAACAAAAGAAAGAATATAAGGTGAAAGACTTGATGAGAAGAAATGTGGAAAATGCATAAATATAGTTGCAAGTATAGAAAACTTCTGGAAGAACATCTTGTTGATCTGGAATGAATGCAGGACTGGTTATGGAGAGGCAAATTCAAACCAAGAGATGAAAGGTTAATATTGGTAGCCCAAGATAGTGGGTTACGTACATGCTGGTTTAAAAAGTCCATTGAACATGTGGGAGAAACCTTGTTGCTGGTTGTGACATACTAATGGCAGAAGGACTGTATACTGAAAGGCATAATAATGTGGCCAGACTGTTGGACTGGGAACTGTGCAAACATTATAGTATTGAAGTGGCTGAAAAACACTGGAAACATGAGCCACAAAGCATCATAGAAAATGATGAAGATTATATCACATGGGATCACCCATTACCAACAGTTCAAAAGATAGATGCTAGAAAACCAGATATAATGGTCCATGAAAAGAAGACAAAAGTAGCATTGATCATTGAAATTGCCAGATTCATTGACTACAGTGTCTTGCATACAGAGAGTCACAAGGTCATAAAAATATCAGGATCTGCAGGCCGAAACAAGAGCAATGTGGAAGAAAGATACCCAGATGGTTCCAATAGTAGAAGGAGCAACAAGTCTTCTAAAAAAGAATCTGCAATCATATTTAGACATGTTACCAATACATGTAACCCCCCTACGAATTACAAAAGGAGTCATTACTGGGCACATTACGGGTGCTGAGTAGAGCACTTTTGGCTGACATCAAAGATGGAAACAATCCTAACTTCATGAACTTTAATCATACTTTGACTTAAGGATGGGGTCCATTCCTGTCATGGTATTAGAAACCCAAAATATTTGGAAAAATTTAAAAAAACACACAAGATAAAACCTACTACTTTTAATTTATGTTGTTTTTTTTTTTTCTTTTATTTGTCTGATCCTAACATACAAACTGCATTTTCAACTCAACTATTTAAAAAAAAAAAAGAATATTCTTACTCTGGCCTCCCTATACCATTTCAGAAATGCTAATGCAGGCAAAGATCATTTTCTAGTTATAGTATGATTTACATAGTTTTCATTTCTTTCAAATTGCGCAGTAGCTCATAAATGGTTGAGTACTCTGTTGGCAAGTTTTTCTATCCATCTCTGTATCAAATAAAACCAGATCCACTCTCCACAGGCTGGGCACAATGCCTTAGCTCCAATACAGGGGTGATATCTCAAGAATATTTTTTTTCCTAAGTAATGCAAATGTGTATGCAAACACAGAAATATAAAATATTGCAACACATAATTTCAAGACATCTGCTCATTGATCATATTCCTTAGTAGAAGATACGTATTTTATATTTTTGAATCACATTTTGGTCTGTTTTTCATAAAATTGTGGTTTTCTGGCAAATTAGTGGCAAATCATTAAAGACTGACGTTAGAAAATAATGGCAGACATTTGAGTTTCAGATTTCATACCCTTCAGAAAATTTATACTAATGCAAGACCTACTACTACTCTATTGTCTTTCTAAGTTTATAAGAGCAATATTTAAAAATTGTCCTGATTTTTGGGCCTGTGTCCCACTTCCATGTATGGCTTTGTCCATATTTCTTACTCTGAGGTTGAGAGGTATGAGTGTCAGAGCCATCAACATCAGCCAGAGACATTTCAAATTGTGACATACTTGTTGCACCCCACTCCCCCATGTAGTGACTCTGCATGTGTCCAGGCAAGGCAAGGAGCAGTTATGCAGTGTAAGTGTGCAGAGTATTCCCCCATCCAAGGTAGACACAAGTACGACAGTGGCTTTTCATCTGTCCTTGATTTTGTAGAATGTTCTGGTTTTCTGTCATATTTTTATACTGATTTATGCTTCTTATTATTCAGAAAATGCACGCCATCACAGTGCTCTGTTGCTCTCTGTTTAAGTAGCAATGCTTTAATGACCATCAGGTAAGCTTGTTGGAGACTGTAAGATTTAATAAGCATACTGTTAAAGAATTACCAATATTGAAAGCCTTTTTGTTGTGGCCATGCAGAGAATATTTACATAACTAGATAACGTATAAGCCTTAGGTATTGAAATGCATATGACAGTATTTGTAATAAAAGACAGGATTACAGTATTTTCAGAAGCTCATTACATTTGTTGGAGACTTGCAGTCATCTTTGCAGGCTTTACCCGTAAACTAAACAGAATGCCAATCTATTATGTGTGGTCCATAACCTGTGTAGTAACCCTTTAAGCAATTTATCTTGAGCTTGTTTCTTGTTTGCTGCTCATGTTTTACTTTGATCATGTCTTCCCCATGAAACAAGTAGATAGTTGTCAGGCAGTAGGTCTTTTCTGGATAAGAAACATTTTTACAAGTGGGGGTATCACAGAGATTGCTACTTTCAGCACGGTAGTGGTGCTGCGGTAGCGTTGTCGCCTCACAGTAAGACGTTGTCCTGTTCGATTCTCAGCTAGAGCATCTTCTGTGTGGAGACATGCGTGAATGGGCGTATCTTTGTTGAAGGTTGTGCATCAGGGCCGGCAACTCAGCATGTAAAAACGTACTGCCAATCATTAGCAGACCGGAGTTCCACTGTGGCGACCCCTAACCAGGAAAAGCCAAAAGACACAACAACTTGGTAATTTTATAAAGCTGAATATAAATTATAATTAGAACTGCAGTGCAAGGAGAAGTGGTTTGAGTTCAGTGCTGCTTGTTTTTTTTTTATATTTGATTTTGACTGGCATTCCAGTAATGTATTTAAAAAGTAATTTATTTTTTCATGCCTGACAACCTTTGTGTTTCCATCTAGATATTAAGTAAGCTGTCATGTAGCCAATGCATTGAAATATTTTTTTCTTCTTCACTTCATTTTGTCTTGATTGGACTTTCATAATGATGGTTTGGTACCCAGGGCAGCGTATTTAATTAAAGTTCCAGTTGTTGTGGTTTTGAGCATAGCTCCACCCCTTTCTAGTTGGCCACACCCATTCCCGTTGGCCCCACCCATTCAGCTATCTCCTGCAGCCCCCCTTTAATTTGAAGTCACCAGCCGCCACTGCTTTTCAAACATCTTTCTTTTACAATTAATTTCATTTCTGGTTATATTCCTGGTGTAAAAGTTGCAAATGTTTTTTCTTTAATTTTTACATATATTTTAATGTTTTTAGATTCACTGTGTGCTCAGGTTTTCTTTATGACCCTACCCCAACCAGTGATGTCTGTGTAGGTTCTGGCATAAGCAGAATATTCTGAGTAGTCAAAAACAACATGGCTTCTTTACAGAAACTAAACGACATGGCTTCTTTACAGAAACAAAACAACATGGCTTCTTTACAGAAACAAAAACAACATGGCTTCTTTACAGAAACAGCTCCTTAACCTGATTATGGCCTCACTAATAAATCAATGCATTCCAAAAAGAGAGGGTAATTAGAATACATTGATAAATTATTTTACTTCTGTTATAGCTAAAGCAAGAGTTCTTTCTTTTTTAATCTTATTTGACATTTCCTTTTAACAAGATGAGCTGTCGTCCTTGCCTTCTAAGTATGCTTTTGACATATTAATTACTCTCTTATTTTGCATAATTTGTTTAGAACAAGTCTTGCTGGTTGACCTGTTGAATTACTGACACACACATATGATAAACTATATAACTGACAGTTTGACAAGGAAAGCTTTTGTGCCTAATGTGGTGACATCTGCAGTTAATGAATGGCACAACCTCTTCCCCCTACATGTCTTGATCATGGGCTACCATCAGATTTATTATAAATTAATGCATGTCTGATGCCAGACATATGCTTTTTCACACTGGTTCAGCTGACAGCTGGCTGTGGGAATGAGATAGCATGAATGAAGCAAGAAAGAAGGAAAAAGGAGGAAGAAGGATTTATCAGTCTTACAACTGCCCATTACTGCGATCTTTCTTGTAAGGTAGTAAGTGCACTCCTAAGGAGGTTACACTTATCTGAAGAGCAGTAAGCTGGAAAACTTTATGTGGTGTCCCTCATTACTTTTCTGTTTAGTGCTGACAGATGCTTGCCAGCCTGCTGTCCTTCTATAAAAATTGTTGTTCTATATGTAGATAATATACTTTTCCTCATTAAATGTGAATCTTTATATAATTCGTATACAGATTAAATCTCTTTAAGAGAACATTGGTTCATCTTGCTGTTTAGCACTCCATTCATTGCTATTAGTGCGAGTCCCCTTAATATACAGAGCTCTTCATTGTGTTATCTCTTTGATGGTTTATTTTTTCATGTTTGCACATTGATTATTTATTAAATTAGCTATGTACTACATAAAATTAACTTCATATCAAGTACAGACTTTTGTATTTAACTTGGCAGCAATATGCAATTATTGAATTTTGTGCCTTTTAAGTTAAGGCATTTTACCCTCAGTGTTTACTATCCATGCATGCATGGTTGACTGAAAATATTTATATACTGGTGATATAGCATTTTAGTAATATCCATATAAGACTCTATTTCACATATAATATATAAAACTGTTGTTATTTCTGCTGTTTTGTTCAACCTATTTGCATTTGCTGATAAGCTCTTGGGGGCAGACGTAAAATGTTATGTGGACCCTGATGGGCCTCTTCCTGTTGGCATACATGGTACAACTTAACTGGATTTTTATCTGCCTCTATTGTTTGCTTAAATAAAAACATATCATTTGGACTCTATATTTAGCCTTGTCTGTGTTTTTCAGCTCTTACACTGGTAAGGTCTACCTGGAAGAAATGATTGCTTTCACAGCCGACCTTTGACCTTATGTGATTAAATAACTGCCAACCACTGCAGAGCACAGGGAATAGAGGTGTAGAACTGCATAGCTTCGAACAGGGTATAGTTCACTTAGAGCTCATTTTACTAGCAGACTTTGTATAGCTAGTTTACTGAGGTGCAAGGTTCCACAAGTGCTACAGTGTTTGAATATGCCTTGTTTTTATGAACTGTTAGCTGAGTGGCCTTGTTAGGTAGTAGACATCTGTACTGATTGCTATCCATTGTTCATATTTAATGTCTGTCATGCAACTAACAGTAGTAGCAGATGTATACTATTAGACCAGATAACTGCAAGATAAAAACAGGCAACTATGCAAGGAAGAAAACCGCAGCAGGCAATATTGTTTTGCAGTACTCTAACACATGCACTTGACAAATGTGAAAAATTATGCCAAATACACCTGATAATATGTATGAAGAACATAAGGGACAGTGTCAGTAAAAGATGAGATCCCAAAAATAAAATGGCCAACCAAGAACAGTCACTAAGCAGTACACTGCTATTTAATTATAGCAGGGTCTATCATCCCCTGTACAACACTCCCAGTATATGTTCCGTATGGCATTAGGCAATACCATAAAAATCATTATAATAACAAAACAACCCTCTATAACACCGTAATGTCACAGTCATCCGGCAGATGCATAATGAAGAAAAATGTAGGATTCACAAAGCAGAGGAAACCATGCAAGTTAAGCTAATTGTATGATGCAATGCTAAATATAAACCATAATATGCACAATAAAGGTTAACATTTACACATTATGTTGGACAAAGACTGTGCACAGCCACTGTTAAAAATTTCAAAATGAAATTCCTCTGGCCAGTGCACTACAAGAAATTAAAACTTTAGCAATATTGTAGTCACAGAACAGATGTATTTATAAAAGGCTTTTCACTCATGCCCACCAGAAGAGCTGACATGCTGGACAGCTTGAATAAATGTAATGCCCTTCACAATTTATCTGTTAAACTGCATTTATTCTTTGATGAAAATGTTAAATCACAAAACACTTCTATTAGTTTAAAATAAAAAAGAATGTTTATTTACTCTTCCCATATACTCTCTATTGACAGCTTTTGAATTGCAAAGTAAAGTGAATATTAGAAGTATTTTTCAATGTTAAGAGTAAAGGATGCCTTAGCAACTTAGAGATGAAAGATGTCTATTATGGTTGGTTAGCAAGAATAAGAACATTCATATAATGAAGCATGATAAAGGGGGTGGTGGGGTATAAGAACATTCATATAATAAAGCCTGATAAAGTGGGCTGGTTTGGTGTAAGAACATTTGTATAATGAAGCCTGATAAAGGTGTTGGTGTTGCATAAGAACATTCATAAAATGAAGCCTGATAAATGGGATAACTTGGTGCAAGGACATTCATATAATGAGTCTGATAAAGGCTGTGGCGTAAGAATGTTCTTATACTGAAGCCTGATAAAGGGTGTGGTGTAAGGACATTCATATAATGAAGCCTGATAAAGGGTGTGGTGTAAGGACATTCGTATAATGAAGCCTGATAAAGGGTGTGGTGTGGTGTAAGGACATTCGTATAATGAGCCTGATAAAGGATGTGGTGTAAGAATGTTCTTATAAAGAAGCCTGATAAAGGGTGTGGTGTAAGGACATTCATATAATGAAGCCTGATAAAGGGTGTGGTGTAAGGACATTCGTATAATGAAGCCTGATAAATGGTGTGGTGTGGTGTAAGGACATTTGTATAATGAAGCCTGATAAAGGGTATGGTTTGGTGTAAGGACATTCATATAATGAAGCCTGATAAAGGGTGTGGTGTGGTGTAAGGACATTCGTACAATGAAGCCTGATAAAGGGTGTGGTTTGATGTAAGGACATTCGTATAATGAAGCCTGATAAAGGGTGTGGTGTGGTGTAAGGACATTCGTATAATGAAGCCTGATAAAGAGTGTGGTGTAAGGACATTCATATAATGAAGCCTGATAAAGGGTGTGGTGTGGTGTAAGGGCATTCGTATAATAAAGCCTGATAAAGGGTGTGGTGTGGTGTAAGAACATTCACATAATGAAGCCTGATAAAGGGTGTGGTGTGGTATAAGGACATTCGTATAATGAAGCCTGATAAAGGGTGTGGTGTGGTGTAAGAACATTCGTATAATGAAGCCTGATAAAGAGTGTGGTGTAAGAACATTCACATAATGAAGCCTGATAAGGGGTGTGGTGTGGTGTAAGGGCATTCGTATAATAAAGCCTGATAAAGGGTGTGGTGTGGTGTAAGAACATTCACATAATGAAGCCTGATAAAGGGTGTGGTGTGGTATAAGGACATTCATATAATAAAGCCTGATAAAGGGGTTGTTGCTGCGTAAGAACATTCATTAATGAAGCCTGATAAATGGGATGGTTTGGTGTAAGGACATTCGTATAATGAGCCTGATAAAGGGTGTGGCATAAGAATGTTCTTATAATAAAGCCTGATAAATGGGATGGTTTGGTGTAAGGACATTAGTATAATGAGCCTGATAAAGGGTGTGGTGTAAGAATGTTCTTATAATGAAGCCTGATAAAGGGGAGGTGTGGTATTACAACATACCTATAATGAAGCCTGATAAATGGGATGGTTTGGTGTAAGGACATTAGTATAATGAGCCTGATAAAGGGTGTGATGTAAGAACATTCATATAATGAAGCCTAATAAAGGGGTGTTGTGATGTAAGAACATTTGTATAATGAAGCCTGATGAAGGGGTAGTTGTGATGTAAGAACATTTATATAACGAAGAATGATAAACTGGGCGGTGTGATGCAAAGAACATTCATTAATGAAGCCTAATAAAGGGGGCAGTGTGGTGTAAGAACATTCATATAATGAAGCCTGATAAAGGGGGTCATGTGGTGTAAGAAGGTTCTTATAATGAAGTCAGATAAAGGGGGTGGCAAGAATATTTGTATAATAATGCCTGATAAAGGTGGTGGTGTGGTGTAAAAATATTCATATAATAAAGCCTGAAAAAGAGGGTAGTGTGGTGTATGGACTTTCGTATAATGAAGCCTGATAAAGGGGGTGGAGTAGTGTAAGAAAATTCATCTAATGAAGCCTGATAAAGGGAGTGGTGTGGTTTGGTGTAAGGGCATAGGTTCATAGGTTCATAGGTAGGTACTAGGCTATCGGCACTGGGGCCTATACAAGCCCAGCCAAAAAGGTACCCTGGCTTTTGCCACCCAAGAAAATTATTTTCCTGTGCCACTGTCGAGCAGAGCCACAGAGGTGATCCCCGGGGTGAATTTCCTATTTCCCATCCAGTCATCAAGATTTTCTTGAAGACTGCTAACGAGGAGCTTTGTTTGATATAGATAGGTAGTTTATTCCAGAGTATGGGAAGTCTCTGGGACAGGAATCTATCCCTCCGGCATGTTCTGTTTATTGTGGTGACAAGGTTTAGGTCCCTAGAGCGTGTAGCTCAGAAGGATTGCGATTTCTTTAAGTGGAGCATGTCCAACAGCTCTGGGTTTGACATAGCTTTGTATGTTAGGCAGAGATCACCTCTGAGTAGACGATATGCGACAGAGTAAAGCTGGAGTTTTTTGAGACGGTCTGCGTAGGTCATCTGCTTGAGGCTGGTAATCCTCTTTTTGAGGTATTTCTGCATCCTTTCCAGTTGTTGTAGATGTTTGTGAGGTACATGCCAAAAGGGGCGCTGTACTCTATAATGGGTCTAATGAGTGATGAGTAGAGGGGAACAATGATCTCTTTTTTTCAGGATGAGTAACCTTTTGTGATGAGGTGTGCCATGTAGAAGGATTTCCTGACTACTGTGGCAATGTGATTATCAAAGGAGAGACTACTGTCCACCTGTGTCCCAAGGTCTCTTATCACACTTTCGGTGTTAAGTATACTACCGCCTATGTTGTAGTTCATGGGTACAGAGTTTTTACCAAAGGGGATGACAGTGCACTTTTTGGCATTGAGCTTGAGGCCATGGCTTTGACACCAGGCATCTGTCTCAGTGAGGCCCTTTTGTTGGATGTCCACATCGTTAGGAGTTTCGATTATGGCTCCTAGTTTGCAGTCATCTGCAAACATCATTAGCCAATGACCTTCTGTGTTAGCCTGTACTTCAGAGAAGTAGATACCAAACAAGAGAGGACCCAGGACTGAACCCTGTGGTATTCCACTTGTCACTGGTCTGAAGTCAGATTTGGAGTCTGCTACTTTCACAGTGTGGGTTCTGTCAGTGAGCCAGTTGGCAACCCATCTTGTGACATAGGGATTTATACTTAGTTTAGTGAATTTATCTATAATTCCAGAGTGGTTGATGGTGTCAAAAGCCTTGGCAATATCTAGATAGGCCGTGTGAACCACCTTACCCTTGTCTACGGCTTTGGTGACTGCTTTAAAGAAGTCTATCAGGTTTAGGAGACATGATCTGCCTTTTACAAACCCGAACTGTGTGGGGTCCAGAGTTTGGAGATTACCAATGTCTTTGTTTATAAGTTTCATGATGATACATTCCATGGCCTTGCAGACCAGGCTCATCAGGCTAATGAGGCGGTAGTTCCCGGGGTCTGTGGTGGCTCCTCCCTTGTGGAGTGGGATAACCGTCGCTGTGCGCCATTTAGCAGGCACAAAGCCTGAGGTGAGGCTATGATTGAACATGGTACTTAGTTGGGGTGACAGTTCCTTCTGTAGTTCATGTAGAATGCAGCCCGGGATGTTGTCTGGTCCCATGGATGCTGTGTTCTTGGCTTTGGAGAGTGTGGTTTTTACCTGTGCAGCCGTGATTACAGGAACTTTGCATTTTTACGGTATAGAGATGGGCTCTTTAGGGGGTGAGAGGGGGGGTAAAGTTAGCTCTGAACCTATCTGCCAGGATGTTGGCAATATCAGTTGGTTCTGTATATTTAGTACCATTGTGCTGTAACTCAGGGCAGATCTGAGTGTTGCCATTGAGATTCTTGACATAGCTATAGAATGCTTTGTGGCTGTCTTTAGAATCAGTGGCAATTTTGTTTTCGGAACTAGCTTTGGAGGATTTTATCAGGGATCGCAGCTTCTTACTGAGGCTGACCAGGGAGCTCCTCCACTCATGGGAATTTACTCTCTTTTGCAACAGTTTCTTTCTTCTGTTGTACAATTTGTTTATGGCAGTGGACCACCAGATTGGCTTCTTTTTTTTGAAGGATAGCGTCTTGGTTCTGTTTGGGATAGCACGATCCATGCACTCATGTAAGTTCTTATAAAGTGCATTTGTGTAGGATTCAGTAGTCGTAACTGTATTGTCCATCTGCATGGGTGTCATGAAGTTCACCACTTCTGTCTTAAGAAGCATGAAGTTGGTGTTGGAGAACTCTTTTTACAGTGGTTTCCTTAATGGGGGGTGGGGGCAGGATGTGGATATCTAGGGTAATTAGCTTATGGTCGGATCGGACCAATGAGGCGTTGACTTCAGGTGTGGAACACCGGTCACTCATGCTGGTAATGACTAGATCTAGGATATTGTTGCCCCTGGTGGGGGTGTGGATAAGTTGATCCAGGGCATTGGAGTTTATGAATTCCAGAAAGCGTTGAGTGAAGGAGTTGGTACATGAGTAGTTTTACCAATTAATGGTGGGGTAGTTGAAATCACCCATTAATAGGGTGTTTGGTTAAACCCTAATATTTTCCAGTACATCAAGAAAAGAGGAGTGGAAATACTGGGGCATGGTGGGTGATCTGTAGCAAGCTACAATTTGGATTGCAGTTTTGCCCAGAGTTAGTTGCACTTGGATAACCTCGGCTGCATTATGCTGAGCAATTAGCCTGGAGGTGTGGATATCCTTAATGAATGTGGACACACCTCCACCTTTGGTGTTCTGGTCCAGGTTACATGGTCAAAAAGTGTGGTATGAGTTATAACCTGGTAGTGCAGGGGTGCTGTCTGGAGCCTTGAACCAGGTCTCAGTCACTGCACAGATATCGATGTTCTCAATTTTAAGGAGTGCCTCGAGTGACTGCATTTTGAGATTTAAACTTCTAGCATTGAGTAGTATCACCCTCAGTTTTTGCTTGCCTGTTCCTGTTATGGTGGTGAATTTTTCATTTGAACCTTGCCTAAAAAAGGCACTATAGGGGTGGCAAGAACCTTAGCCAGTATCCGGAATCCCAGGGGTGACAGGTGCAGGCCATCTCTGGCAAAGCATCGTGGTCTGTCGACCATGTCATCCCAGGCAGACAGATACTGGATCCCTTTAGAATGGCACCAGAAGCTTAGCCAATTGTTGAAGTCAATCATTTTGTCCTTGTACTGTGGCATAATTCTGGGTGATGGCAGAATGCTACTCAGGGCTAGGGTCATACCTGCCTGGGCTACAAGATCAGAGAACTCTTCCATGTCTCTTTTCATGTAGTCCAGGGAGGTACGTCTCAGGTCGCTCACACCAACATGGACAATGACAGAGTCATATTTGTACTTGTTGTGGAGTGACCTGAGTGCATGGGTTAATGAAGCCTGATAAAGGGCGAGGTGTGATGTAAAAACATTCATCTAATGAAGCCTGACAAAGGGGGTGGTGTGGTGTAAGGACATTCATATAATGAAGCCTGATAAAGGGCGAGGTGTGATGTAAGAACATCCATGTAATAAAGCCTGATAAAGGGGGTGGAGTAGTGTAAGAACATTCATATAATGAAGCCTGATAAAGGGGATGGTGGGGTATAAGAACTTTCGCCTGATAAAGGGGGTGATGTGATGAAAAAACATTCATATAATGAAGCCTGATAAAAGGAGTGCTGTGGTGTTGATGAATAACATGGATTACACATCCGAGATATCTGTCGTGTTGATGGATGACAGTGCTTATACAGTGGTTTAAAAAATAAAACGCATATTGGTTATAATAAAATTTATTGCATATATTTAATTTTTTATCACAGGGTGTTTTGAATGAACAGTTATACAGAGATTTGAATGTTAAGAAACCAACATCTCCTCTCTTACTTAGAGTTCCTGTGGTTAACAAGGATGTATTTCATCTACCTTTTATCCAATAGATCCAACAAAAGGCTAAAAAAATGTAGCCACCTGATGTGACAATGAACCAACATACAACACCCTTTTATGATGTGTTAAATGATTCATGATATTTCTGAGAAACTATGAGATGTGCAATTTACAGTGATGAATGCATCATTGTTGCTGCAAATGTTTGTGATTTGTTTGCAGTAATACCTCATGACATGGGCATGGATTGGTTTTGGAAGGTATTAATAACCATTGACAAATTAAAAGGGACTGTCACTGAACTAATGAACAACCATATGAATATTCACCCTTCTGATAAAACTATAACTCTAACATGTTATTTACCCATGCATAGTCCTTCTTTATAACTCTAACATGTTATTTACCCATGCATAGTCCTTCTTTATAACTCTAACATGTTATTTACCCACGCATAGTCTTTCTTTATAACTCTTAACATGTTATTTACCCATGCATAGTCCTTCTTTATAATTCTAACATGTTATTTACCCACGCATAGTCCTACTTTATAACTATAACATGTTATTTACCCACGCATAGTCCTTATTTATAACTCTAACGTTATTTACTCATGCATAGTCCTTCTTTATAACTCTAACATGTTATTTACCCACGCATAGTCCTTCTTTATAACTCTAACATGTTATTTACCCACGCATAGTCCTTCTTTATAACTCTAACATGATATTTACCCACACATAGTCCTTCATTATAACTCTAACATGTTATTTACCCATGCATAGTCCTTCTTTATAACTCTAACATGTTATTTACCCATGCATAGTCCTTCTTTATAACTCTAACATGTTATTTACCCACGCATAGTCCTTCTTTATAACTCTAACATGATATTTACCCACACATAGTCCTTCATTATAACTCTAACATGTTATTTACCCACGCATAGTCCTTCTTTATAACTCTAACATGATATTTACCCACACATAGTCCTTCATTATAACTCTCACATGTTATTTACCCACGCATAGTCCTTCTTTATAACTCTAACATGTTATTTACCCACTCATAGTCCTTCTTTATAACTCTAACATGTTATTTACCCATGCATAGTCCTTCTTTATAACTCTAACATGTTATTTACCCATGCATAGTCCTTCTTTATAACTCTAACATGTTATTTACCCATGCATAGTCCTTCTTTATAACTCTTAACGTTATTTACCCACGCATAGTCCTTCTTTATAACTCTAACATGTTATTTACCCGCGCATAGTCCTTCTTTATAACTCTTAACATGTTATTTACCCACGCATAGTCCTTCTTTATAACTCTAACATGTTATTTACCCACGCATAGTCCTTCTTTATAACTCTAACATGTTATTTACCAATGCATAGTCCTTTTTATAACTCTAACATGTTATTTACCCACGCAGAGTCCTTCTTTATAACTCTAACATGTTATTTACCCATGCATAGTCCTTCTTTATAACTCTTAACATGTTATTTACCCACGCATAGTCCTTCATTATAACTCTAACATGATATTTACCCACGCATAGTCCTTCTTTATAACTCTTAACATGTTATTTACCCATGCATAGTCCTTCTTTATAACGCTAACATGTTATTTACTCACGCATAGTCCTTCTTTATAACTCTAACATGTTATTTACTCACGCATAGTCCTTCTTTATAACTCTAACATGTTATTTACCCACGCATAGTCCTTCTTTATAACTCTAACATGTTATTTACCCACACATAGTCCTTCTTTATAACTCTAACATGTTATTTACCCATGCATAGTCCTTCTTTTCTTACGCATCCATCTACTTACTAACTAAATCAAAACATCCTTTCTATAACCAACTATTACTTCGAAAAACTCCCTCATTTCCCAAAATGTATCTTATCCTGACCTACTTTTTCCTCACTTTATCCTTCTCTAGTCTTCTTTTACAAAAGTGAACAGATATTGACCACAGATTATGTTTTGATGATCCTAGTTTCTTCTTTAACTGCTAACTGTAAGTCATGTTCACACTTGGCTATCACTGAACTAGTCCTTTATTATTTATTGACCACCTATATTGTTGCAAACACATTTAATTTCAGCCAACTCTATTTGATTATTATCCATTGTATAAGTATATTATATTATTCTATGTTATGTGTTTTTACCATTGCATAGAAATGCTATTATGGCAGTTTTTTTTATGGTATGTTTTATCTATTGTTTACTATGTGGAGCTTTTCTCTCCGGATCTCCACTGAAAATGGATCCTGCTCAATTGGACTTTCCCATTTCACAAATGTAAAATTAAATAAATAAATCAATATCTATATCAGTGAAAGTTATACTCAGAAACAACTATTTAAGATTTGGTGGTGAAATCATCCATTAAAAGAATAGTGTGGTGATGGACGAAGTAGTAGCCTTAATACCCACTGACCTGATTTTATGTTGGTGGGAACACCTTTAAAATAAAAAAAAAACACAATAAACAATGCAATATGCATTCACATATGATCAGAAGCTAAATAAGATTTTTGGATGACATTTTCCTTCTATCGGATGAGTCACATGGGCATTTATTTGAATTCACGACATACTTGAACAATACCACATATTTTTTTAAAATTGAAATTTAAGTGGTGGGATGAGAGAATTGAATTCTTGGATGTTTTGTTGCTGAAAGATAAATTCTACAAAAAGGTGACATAATCCAATTTTGTTCTTCATTAGGTCAGTAGAAACCCTAGATGGTAGAGACAAAATGTGATTAAGGAACATATGATACTTTTATGTAGATTAGTTTCCAATGATGAACAGTTTTATAGAGAGATGAAATTTTTAAAGAACATGTTCAGTGATGGGGTGCCCTAGTAATACAACAGAGGTGGTAGCTAATGGCATTATTAAAAGAAGGGCTACAAATTTTCCCCAATACATATGAAATCCATCAAAAAGGACATGGTTAATGAAAATGAAACAAAGGGTGACAAGTTCTCTTGTGCTATGGTCATTCATTAGTTATTCTGGTGGTGTTAACACCTTTATGAAGTTTCTGTTTAAGTATTTTGACATGTAATGCAGAAATCTCTGGAAAAATGGACCACAAGCCCAGATTTATATGAAAAATGGACACTGAAGCATTCATTTGAAAATAACAACAACATAGCATTTTTTGTAGGAAAGGTAAATGGAATGAAGTACTGTAATGTTTCCCAAGCAGGACTGGTCTCCATGTTATGGCCCCTGATATGAGAAAATTACAGAGGCTACAGGGATGTGGAAACAATCGGAGTTAGAGCTTTTCCATTGCAACAAGCCCTCCAGAATCCCATAGTTTGCTTGCACTGGTTTCTAAATGATTTACATCTGTACATAATTTTTACTGCATTGCCCAGCAGCATGCATAAATAGAATGATTATGCTTCATTCATTCATTATCATATTACCTGCTAAATACAGCTCATTGTGATGGCAGCCATATTCTGTCTTGGTAGTCACTGGGCACAAGACTAAGGAGTTAACTGTGGACAGAGCACAGGTTCACTACATTTTACTTATTCCATAGTCTCTGTTAGCTACTGTGCGCTGTTATGCAGAATCCATGCATTCTGTAGAATTCACTGCACATTCATTTATGTGCAGCACACTCTGCTGCATAGATGCTGGGGACTGCAAATGATTTGCAACTTGCTGACATCGGCTTCCATCCTGATTGTTAGCCTGCTTGTCTTATGACATGCACATACATTGATACTTGGAAGCAGTTGACTGTGTTACAGGTTTCCATTTTACTGAGTGTGTAGTATTGCTCATTTGCCTTTTGAAGAGTGGAGGCAGTGCTGTGTACCTTCCAGTATCTAGCTGGATGTATATATACAGGCATTGCTGACACTGCAGTACAACTGCCAAAATATAGGTGAAATATAACTACTACCTGCAGCCAGCCTTCCAAAACTCGAGACATGCTTTAGGACCAGTGTAATGTGTGCAGGTGCTCATCACTAAGCATTGCAGTGAGCGTCGTGAATGCATAATGACTTAGAATTTGCTATATGCCATACAGGGGCACTACAATAAGGTAATATAGCATAGGTGCCACTTTAGAGGTGACAACGTGTACCCTACATTGAACATCATGGGATGAATGGGGGTTATGTATGCCTATGGCAGCATGACTACTGTCATAAAGGTGACAGAGATTTGATATGGTGCAATGCATATACAGAGAAGAAAGCCTAACTAATGAATATGAAAAATGCAGCTCTAAAGCTATGTGAAGAGAAATACATGCACAGACACCCACATATGTTACGTTTCACAATAAAACAATAATAAGATCACAGATGTGGAATATAATCGACAAAAATATAAGTGAGAAGGAAATTAAGCAAATAATAACTGAAGTGATAAACTATCTGTGAAGTAAAGGCTTTAGTAAGGAAACACTGGCATTGACTGTATCACAACATGATGGGCATGATAACAAATGAAACAGGATGCATCTGAAGAAGATATACCACATGGAAATATTCTGGAACCTTCTGTAGGAGATTCACACGAAATTCCATGTATTATCTCATAGCAAAGGAGATAGAGAGCAAAGAAGATGCTGTCAGTATAAAATGATCTAAGGGAAGACCTGCTTGATTTAATAGAGATGGTCAGACCCTTTATATAGATGAAAGAAATAGATTCCAGAAAGTGAATAAACTCCCAAAATGTCAGAAAACTGGTAAAACAGATGAACACAGCAATTGGAACTTTTCAGAGAAATTCAGGTAAAATAGCATAACATAAATAGGATATACTACTATGCAGCGAAATTAATATCAGATATAGTGCTATCACAAAAATGCAGAGTAGCAAAGGAAAGGAGAGAACGAAGTAGAATGCCACGATGGATGCAGCAAAAACAAAAACCAGTAAAGCAACCAAGAAAAAAAAGTACCACTGTTAGACAAATGCAGAAAAGGAATCTATCATCAAACATTCTTGTTAAGGTAGATGTGGTAAAAGCAACATAAAATATCAGAGACCTGGATGTATCACAAACTATTTCCAATAATAAACTAAAAATGACAGCACAAGCAGAAAAAGGAACATGGAAAGTATGCAGAAAAATATAAAGAAAAATACAAAAGAAGCAATTCATTGATTACCTAAATGGTTTTATGCAGAACTGGGAAACAAACAAAAGAAATACCACCAAAAAGGAGAAATGGGTACGTTTCGAAGAAGCATGTGTGGACACTGTTGAACATAACAAGGATGGTGATTTAGTGAATGGATAGAAGAATTAAAAGAAAAGATAGAAGCTCTAATACAGAAGTTATGGAAGAGAAAGAAGTAACAGATAAATTAAGAGAAAATTTAAAAAAAATCTCATAAATGGAAAACCAGATATGGTACCTAATATCTAGTTAAAACATTGATATCTTTATGCAAAGATTTTAGCCATGAGCAAAAATTATGTATATGTACATCCAAAAGACACTGATCTGGTAAAAAACAGAAAAAAACACACTTCTCCTTAAGAATAAACCTGCAAGCCATTTTAAAAACTATAGACCAATAACTTGCCTTCTGACAATATATAAATTATAAACTGTATTTGATGCAGAGTTTAGAGCCATTTAGAAAGAAAACTAAGTCTTGGCAATAGAACAAAAAGGTAGTAAAAGAAAGGAAATATAACAAAGTATCATCTATTGTTAAATAAGGCCATACCAGATAGCTGTAAAAAGCAGTAGATTTTAAATATGTCATGGCTAGACTACAAAAAGATATATTCAACAGTATCCCGCATTCATTGATTATGGAACTCTTACAGATGTATAAGATATACCCTGCACTGATAAATTATAGTGGGGTTGCTGTAAAGTACATGCAAACCACTACACAGCTGAGTCGTGATGCAGAACAAATTATTATCCCAGAGGTTAAAGTTCAAAGGGGGGCATTTCAGGGTGATTCCTTGTGACCACTGCTATTTTCTTTTGCTCTTAACCTGTTTAAGCTGTTTACTTAATAATCTAGTCTATGGTTACAGCTTAACTTCCAGAAACCAGCATTTTTCAAAGAGATCTCACCTACTTTTTCAAGGATGATTTAAAATTCTATAGCCTAACAGATGAGCATCTGAAAGCCCAATTATAAATGGATAAAAATTTCTCAAATGAGGTAAGAGTGGCATTTGGTCTTGATAAAAGTGCAAAAGCAACATTTATAACAAGAAAGCTGCAGCATCAAGAGAATGTCAACCTGGGACAAGAATGTGATATAAAAGAACTCGAGCAGGAGAGAGTGTATAAATTGTTGGGAATAGGTGAAGGGTCAGAAATACAACATGAGCAAATGTCAACCTGGGACAAGAATGTGATATAAAGGAACTCGAGCAGGAGAGTGTGTATAAATGTTTTGGAATAGGTGAAGGGTCAGCAATACAACATGAGCAAATGTCAACCTGGGACAAGAATGTGATATAAAGGAACTCGAGCAAGAGAGTGTATAAATGTTTGGGAATAGGTGAAAGGTCAGCAATACAACATGAGCAAATGGCAATCTGGGACAGGAATGTGATATAAAGGAACTTGAACAGGAGAGAGAGTGTATAAATGTTTGGGAATAAGTAAAGGATCAGCAAGGCATCATGAGTAAATTAGAACTACATAAGGAATATTTCAGAAGACTAAATGTTAATACTGAAAACTGTTTTGACATCCAAGAATAAAGTTTAAGCTTTAAATTAATTTGCACTTCCTATTCTAACTTACAGTTGTAGTGTGATCAACTGGCCATAAACAGCACTGAATAAGATGGGTTAGAAAAAAAGAAAAATGCTTCATGCTTATAAAAAACGTGCATGCCAAGATTACATATCTCTCTTTCTGAAGGAGGTAAGGACCTTCTCAAAAGAGGTTATATGTATAGGTCTGCAGTTGTGAGATTGCATGCATATTTGTTGACCTCATCTGTAACTGCAGTTATACTGTCTGTTTGACATATACGCATGTAGCACTGTTAAGCGAAATACATTTTTGGAGAGCCACACAGTCTCTTCATATCTTTTCTTGACTGTAGCTGACTGCAATAGGTGTGTTTGACTTTGTCCCATGAGGTATGTTTGGCTTTGTCCCATGTTGGCAAAGATGCATAAGATCTGTATATTATTTCAGCTTTGTGTACATATACATGTGCAATGGGTTATAACTATAAATATATCGCAATATGTATATACATGCACAATAAATTTGCACACATACACACACACGCACACGCACATATATATATATATATATATATATATATACATATATATATATATATATATATATATATATTCATATATATATATATATATATATATATATATATATATATATATATATATATATATATATATATATATATAATATATGAATACATATCTATATTATATATATATATATATATATATATATATATATATATATATATATATATATATATATATATATATATATATATATATATATATATATATATATAATATATGAACATGTATCTATATATATATATATATATATATATATATATATAAAATATATGAATACGTATCTATATATATATATATATATATATATATATATATATATATAATATATGAATACATATTTATATATATATATATATATATATATATATATATATATATATATAATATATATATATATATATATATATATATATATATATATATAATATATGAATACATATCTATATATATATATATATATATATATATATATATATATATATATATATATATATATATATATATATATATATATATATATATATATATATATATATATATATATATATATATATATATGAATACATATATATATATATATATATATATATATGAATACATATATATATATATATATATATATATATATATATATATATATATATATATAATATATGAATATGTATCTATATATATATATATATATATATATATATATATATATATATATATATATATATATATATATATATATATATATATATATATATATATATATATATAATATATGAATATCTATATATCTATATATATACATATATATAAATATGTATATATATATATATATATATATATATATATATATATATATATATGAATATGTATATATATATATATATATATATATATATATATATATATATATATATATATATATATATATATATATATATATATATATATATATATATATATATATATATATATATATATATATATATATATATATATATATATATATATATATATAATATATGAATACATATATATATATATATATATATATATATATATATATATATATATATATAATATATGAATATCGTATCTATATATATATATATATATATATATATATATATATATATATATATATATATATATATATATATATATATATATATATAATATATGAATATGTATCTATATATATATATATATATATATATATATATATATATATATATATATATATATATATATATATATATATATATATATATATATATATATATATATATATATATATATATATATATATATATATATATATATATATATATATATATATATATATATGAATACATATATATATATATATATATATATATATATATATATATATATATATATATATATATATATATATATATATATATATATATATATATATATATATATATATATATATGAATATGTATCTATATATATATATATATATATATATGAATACATATCTATATATATATATATATATATATCTATATATATATTTATATATATATATATATATATATATATATATATACTATTGTTTTTCTTGAACTTGTAGTAGTTTGTTGGAGAGTGATGTGACTACATTCTCTGGGTTGCTTCCCAAAAGGATGGAATTTTGGGTGATTTTTTTTTTCAGTTTGTTTAGTAACAATGGAATGTTGTTCTGGGATTTGGGCTTGACAGTGGTAGTTTAGCTGGAAGTGTTAATATGCCTGTAGTTCAAGAGAATGCAATGGTGCAGTGGTCAGTAAAGGAAGGTGGAAGTATATTAATGCTGTTGTTTTTGCTAAAAGGTGTAGAAGGAGTAGTTACCAGAGATTAAATTGGGTCTAGTTGCTGTTGAATCATTTGAATAAGTCCATTGGTAGACATTAATTTATCTTCTGACCTCAAGGACAGATGAGGTTTGCTTAGAATCATCATGTTAATACTATGTCTTTGATAGACTGCACTCGTTGTAAAAGGTTTTTCAATTTGGTATTTTTTTTTTTTTGCATAGGGTAAGGTAGATATTTTGCTATGTATTCCTTTCTGCTAACCATATGGGGTTATGATCATTGATGGAGTTGTTTTGACCTAGTAGCTGTCAATCTTAGGCTGTGTTTGAATAGAAGAAGTAACCCTCCACCGATTCTGGATCTGAGCGAGATGAAGGAAAGAGTGGCTTAAGTTAGGGAGGGATGTATTGGCCCATGATTCGATTACAGCAAGCATGTATGGGTTTATAGAGTTGTGGAAGCCTATTTGCTACAGTTTATTGATTAGGTGCTTCTGTGGCCAAGAGAGGGATTTTTTGGTAGCAATGAGGTAGATATTGAAGGAGACTTTGGCTGGGTACAATGTAACTATGTAGTAGGAACAGAGCATTTTGTGGGTTGTTATGTTTTACAGAGAATTTGAGGAGCTTTATCGTACTGAGTTGTGTATGTGAGGGTGTTTTTTGTCTGACTGTGTATTTGATTAGGTAAGACTTAGATGGGACTGAGGAAGCCGTCTTTGTTGTTGTTGTTGTTGTGTGTGTATGTGTGTGTGTGTGTGTGTGTGTGTGTGTGTGTGTGTGTATGTGTGTGTGTTGGATAGCTAAGTGGCTTGTTTATGATAGTTGTGTGAACTGCAATGGTGGAAGTATGTCTGAAGTGCAAACTAGCGATGGGTGTATTGAATTGGTTGTGTTGTTTTGAGGAGAGTTGGACAGGAAGAAGAGGAGAAGTACAGCCATGAGCAGAGTTAGATACATTGTAACACTCTGTCGGTGGAGAGAATGATGGAGGGGTTAATGACATGGATGAGCAGGAAAGAAAAGAAGAAAGGATAGAGACAAGAAGTATATGAGTGAGCTTGTAGGAGTAATATTATAAGTTACAAAAGCAAGAAAAGGGGTGGGGAGGGGGTCACTATACAAGCTAGTCATTATGAGTAATATTCTAGGTGACAGCAGCAGACGTGCAGGAACAGAGTAGAGTAAGAGCTGCTAATGAACTGAGAACAATAAATAAAGAGTAGCGGGTGGGTAAGTATTAGATGGTACTTTAGATAATATATATGAGTGAAGTAGTTAACTCACACAAAGCAGTACACTGCCTAAGACTTCCATCTAATCTTAGGATAGCTTAGTATGAACAGCAGCACAGGTATTGCAGGCATGTGGCTTGTACACGAGATAATGAGTGCAGTGCCATGTCTCACCTATAGGGGGAACCATTGCTAGCCATTGTAGCCCCTTTGACTACAATGCACAGCTCTTGCTACTTAGAATATTAAACTGGCATTCAAAACTGGTGTCAAATTTTTAAATATTGTATTATAGTGAGCCTGATTCTCATCTCTGAGATGAGTGTGCAGTTCAGAGAATCCTCATTAGTCTACATAGCTTCAGTGATCTAAGAGCCCTATTTTTCAAACTGGGTATGCAGTTACTCCTCAGGATGATATGCTATCCCAAGGAGAAATACTTTTTGAATATGCATTATGCCTTTTACTATGTGTATTAGTATCTGACATTTGGTATACTGGATACAGCCTGTCCATTTCACTCTGTCTTCACACAGACAAACATTCATATATATGTTGAATTGAATTATTGATTACTGGAATGCAGAGCCATTCAAACTGAAGTAATTGATACCAGCATTCTGAAATTCAACATATCGAACAATTCAAATCATCAAAAAAAAAAAAAAGAAAGAAATCATTTCAAAAGAAAATACAGCGCTTCCTTTTTGTAGCTGCAGTACCAAAACCCCAGGACATTCAATTTAAGTTCACTTGAATATTGTCAGTGTTATGGAAAGGGTTTTTAAAAGGTAAGGTGCAGAGATAGGGTTAGCATGTATCAGTAAGGCAGCGTATATACACATATGCATATAATATAATATATCATATATGATAGAATAAAACATTTTATATATATATATATATATATATATATAGAGAGAGAGAGAGAGAGAGAGAGAGAGAGAGAGACAACCATAATATGTATATACGGAGAAAGAAAGCCTACTCTGACCAAATGTATCAAATGTTCAGAATGTATTATAAATCCACAGAAATATATAATGATCTGCAGATAGGGTGAGTATGCAGCATGCAGTGATGGGTGTTTGTAGACATCAAAGATATTTTTGTGCTAAGAATGCAGCATACCTACGGACAACATGAATGTCCAGAAAAATATGCATCAGTGTCCACAAACAGTGTCCACAGCCAACATTATAGTGGAAGTATTGTTGTGTGTAGAGCGGTTTCCATAGAAAGGTCATCACATGTAGTCAACATGATACTATATATGCAAGCGTTCAACTTCAACAAACATATGAGAGGAGCACTACAGTCATGTGCATACTGAACACAGTCCTAAAAATGATACAGCACTAATGATGTGACATGTTATATTAAGCCTCTCTACTATTTCTCAGAATACTACAGACTTATGACATACTGTGGTTGGGTGGGCATTCGAAAGACATGCGTAAATGGGCGTGCCTTCATTGAAGGTTGGACGTCGAGCTGGCACCTCGGCATTCATGAAAATCTACTGCCAATCATTAGCGGACCGGAGTTCCTCTGTGGTGACCCCTAACCAGGAAAAAGCCGAAAGACAACAACTTTGCTCTTCAGCACCATAAATTACTAAAGGATATCAACAGCTTGCACTCTCATCTGTCTGAGGGAGTCAGTCAAATGTAGATTATTTTCACACTGCTCTTATATACTTACTCTGGTAAAATATGTAAATGATAAAGTGTAGCAAGGCTTCTGGGCTGACATATCTACTACCCCATCCCAAAGGTACTGCTGACCGGACCATATTTTTTTGAAATTAGTGTATCCTTCCCATATTCTAACATGCCAAAGTTGTAATTTAGTACCTACAAAGTAAAGGTTTTGAGATATAGGGCAGGCCCACTGGAAAACATGTGTGTGTGTGTGTGTGTGTGTGTGTGTGTGTGTGTGTGTGTGTGTGTGCGTGTGTGTCTCTCTCTATCTGCCTATGTGTGTGTCTGTGTGTCTGTCTATGTGTATGTAGTGTCCGTGTGTGTGTCTGTCTGTGTATGTCTATGTGTATGTAATACAGATATAGATATAGATATATGCATGCATGTAAGAGTAAGTTCTAAGCATGTTAAAACAATATTAACTGAGTCATTTTCTCAATCAGAAACAGGCAGACACCGTTCCTTCCTCACAAACTGCAGCTTGAAACCCATACTTTTGTGAACAGTGCTAACAGAATTTATGCAGAGTTCATGCATCTAACGGGAGGCAGTGTCATGTATCGTATCTGATTTGCACTATCTAGTTATGAGCATCAGCAGTAATTCCTGTTATTAGCCTGCATTATAATGCACGTCACTTATTTACATACCACTTCAGGTACATAGCGGCTCAGGATGCTGCTGCTTAATTCTTATTTTGCTGCTTCTATTTCCCAGGAAAGTGAAACAAATGAGCGACAGTGACTGTCAGAGCCTTCCATCTTTCTCCTCTGATTCTGCTTGCTGAAGTCCTGAGCACTGATTAGTCTGTGTCCAGGAGCTGCCTCAGTTAATTACTGCAATCCATGTTATTACAAAGCAACTTCATGACGCCTCTTCTGCCGCTGTAGTTCTGTTTGAGACTGTGAGGTATGCATTGTGGTACGAAGGGCTGATAGGATTTGTAACACTGATACTCTTGGAGGGATTTCTATACAGGTCTGGCTTTATATGGCTCTGATTAAATTAAAATGACAGAAGGGCTATGCTGATGTCTGCTGCCTCATCATAGGTGGCTAGAAAACTTGTGAATGTATTTTTCATTTTATAAAAGTCAGCAGCAACAAGGAAAGTGCTAGGAAGGGTTAAACATATATGCAAGAAAAATAAAAGCATCACATCTACAGATGTGCTGTTTGCAGATCAGAGTGATTTGCAACACCTAAAGGACCATTGAAATGTTACTGAGTGTACGCTAACGTTTGCAGATGAAATGGTAAATGTAACGCAGCACATGTGTTCTCTGGTGAATTTCAGACATCTGAAGATAATAAGACCATGATTCATACTCATTATTTTCTCTATAGTTCTGAGTCAAGGCATTACTACCACTCATGTTCAAAGAGACAGGCTTTTATTTTAACATTTGCTTAGCAAAACAAATGTCTTAAGATGTTTTCCTCGACCTTCTGCTTTTTACATAGACAGTGTGCGTAAATCTGATTGTTTGTGGTCTGCCGAAGGCAAACAGTAAGAACACTGTCTCAGTGTTTTCGCTAATATATTATAATATCCATTTATATTGCAAAATTCTCACATATTATTACTTAAATGATATGATGTGCTTTCCAGGGGGCCTTGCTAAATTTGAAATTAAAGCACTGGAGAAACAGAACCCATGGATTACTAAGATCACTAGTGCATAGCAGGTGACATGTTTGTGGCCATCCCTATCCATTTGTTAATTTCTTCCATTCATTTTTGTACACTTACATGTTGACATATATTCCACATCTGTCAATGGCAGTGTGTCTTGTACTCTTCTACCTTTATCATTAAAAAGTGTTTCCATAAGTCACTCTTGAAGTATGTTTGTTCAGCCCATTACTTTCAACTCCACTCACTTCTCATTTTCATCATATATCGTTTCTCTACTCTTTGGCATTGTTTAACTCCAAAACTCCCTTTGTCTTTTCTCATATCCAGACACTCATATTTATTTGATAACCTCCTTATGCATGTTTTTTCCTACCCGATCCATTGTATGGTTGCCAAAAGTGAACACTATATTTCAGATGTTAGCATGTCAAATCTTGAACCGCAGTAATTATGTTTATGGACTGGCATGAAGCTAACCATTAAAATGAGGGTTTAGCAACTCTGGGCAAGAAATGTTAGTTGAGCAATCAAGGGTACAAAGCTCTTACACGAAATTATGTGCCAAACATGTTCTAAATAATATTGTCACTGCTTTGTTTCACATTGTTTTATCATTATACAATACTAAAGTAGCTCACTCATGCTAAACATACATTTTCATTCATACAGATTTAAAATATTAAAACTATATGGTTACACATAGATCCATGTTTAAAAATAAATTGTGCACATTGTAACTCACTACATTCAGGTCCTAAAGCATGCCTATGTATAGGCAATTTCATTGCAAGATTCCACTGTTCCTTTTTGCACTGTATGCAGATAAGGACTTTCACAAGTCATCATCAGTAGCCCCTGTGCTGTACCTGATTCCAAAATCTCAGTGACCTTCACTCCCCCAAACTTCATGGTAAGTATAAATTAATGTTGCATGCTGACTTTAATTTGTCCTTAGTGGAGGAGCCCATTTCAGCTGATGGAATGCTAACCAGTGTTACAGATATCGCCACCTGTACGGCAGCAGTGGTACTGCAAGCATTACATGGAAAATGCTTTCATGTTAGCATGATTACTGACAATGCACATATGAGCTGTGCTGTCCATAAAAATAAAATCCTAAAAACAACATTAATATGGCAGACATCTGAACCTATTTGTCATTTGTAGTATTGCAGGAATTACAAATGAAATGCTGTTATATTATAGATTATGTACAGAAGTCGATGAACTATCTGGCAGTCAGCTGTTGTATGCACTGTGCTGTTCAGATATCTTTGGAGTGTGCTAATGACTGTGTGATTGGTGTAACCTATGTTTGGGCATGGCAGGAAGAGGCAGTTAAAACTGCTTTATCTATTCTTGATGTAGTCAGACGCATGGAGCAGTGTTCAAGAAGGTATACTGATTGTACATCCAGCAGACTCCACATACCTCTTACACCATTTATGGCGGTTGTTCTTCTCTGTATGGTCAGGGTAGATGGAACATTGTGATGGAAGTCTTCCATAATGCTAATCTGCTTTCTTAAAATTTGGACTACAATATACGTTCACAACATTTCACTTCTGGCATATGTAAATGCAAAAGTAACTTTTAGAAGTCCATGGACTGATGAGACACAGATATTCATATTTTTTATTTGAATTTGTTTACCAAGATAAATCACTGATAATACTGACCAATTTCTGGGGAGGGAGATATTCATGCATTTGGAAACAAGAGTAGAGAATCCATGGTTAGTGCAGCTTAATTTGGTCAAGGGGGGGGAGGGGGTACTTTACAAGACTAGAGTGTGGTTGACTTCTTAGGAAGGAGACAAATCTGATCTTTAAAAGCTGAAGTTTGAAGTATTTTAATTTCAGATCAAAGCACTTATTGCTGGCACCAGTCAATAAAGTTTTCAACTGTGTTACATGTTTTTTTTTAACATTTCCAGTGTGTGGCCACTGCCATCTGAGTTTTTATTTTATGTAACTGATATAATACAATAAGGCATCAAAAACACAGCGCTTTAAAAGTCAGAAACGTTAGAAGTCAGTATCAACAAATACATAATAGACATACAAGTACACTAAGTTATGGTGAACATGTTAATACATACAGGGTGAAATACAAGTAGAAACCAGCTACTAACAGTTCTAGGTTAGACTTGATAGGCAGCACTAGACAATCCCATTTTTTGGTATGATATAGAGCATTTTTTTGGGTGTCTTAAATGGAGACACAGTGATTGCATTACTAAAATTAGAACAGTAAGGTTTGTTAATATGTCAACTAAAGAAGATAGCATTAAAGTAAAGACTACTCAAAGTTTACATAAATCACACAATACTAAAAATAAATATGCACAGAAATGGAAAAGCTCAAACCAACTTAATGTTTGGAGGGCAGTGCAGTGGTGTGTATATCTATAATATTCATTACACGTGTGATAGCTAAATATTTTGTGTAAATATAACTTATGCAGAATAAATTTCATTTGACCTGTGTATACCTCTACCAAGATACATCTTGTACTGTATGTCTCCTTTTATGTACTGAAATGAAACATTCCAACAAGTATGGAACAAGTACTTATGGCTGGTTGGAGTAATACGATAATCATATCTGTCTAGTTCCACACATTTTACCAGTATAACAAAGCCTTATATAACAGTATGAGATATTAGCAGAACTACTAGTACTGCTTAGGAGTTGTATGTTACCACATTGTTACAGTTAATTTCTGTACACAGTAATTGCATTACTAACATGTGAACCGATATCAGTGTTGCACACTGCATTACACTGTCCAATATAGTCTTAATGCTCAGACTACTGCATATTAGCAGATACCAGCTATATGTATATTTAGGTATGACAATACTGGACTGTACTCTAACTGTCTGAAAAGGCCAGGCATTTCTCTAATGCTACTGATATCTCAGTCTGGTAATATGTTCTACATCATACTTATGTGTATTTTTAGAATTTCTTTTACTTTTTTTACTTGTTACAAATCAGTGTTGATTCTATAGGATGTGATGGCTTTGGAGAAGAGTGGCTGTCCTGAGTTTGCCGTGTGATACCACAGTTATGTTCTCTGTGATACTGCACTGCATAAAGCATTCATGAAAAACTAGGGATGATTTATAGAGCCAAAAGCTTTCTCAACAGCACAACTAAAACTACACTTGGCACTACTTACCTTCTCCCCTCACTAGAAAATTAAACTGAGAGAGGGGTCCAAGTTTGTTGGAATTGAAATCTTCCTCAGGTTTTAGAAAATATCTTCAAAGGGTGGACCTTGTTTTTACAAAATCTCACCAACATGACAGTGATATATAGGCTGTATTTCATATAGCATATATCTTGGACAGAACATTAAAAAATAAAAAAGACTGCTGGGTGCATAAGTCCCAGGATAAAAAAGTCCTTAATTCTGGTATGTGCACTGATGTCCGGACTGGAAAAAATGACAGTGTAGAATCCTCAAGACAGAAACATTTCTACAATGGGATTAGGCCAGCCTCAGAGGGAGGATGGCTCTCCTGTTGTAAAAGGAAGTAGTAGTCCACAAAAAACAAAAAAAGTCACAGGCCAAAAAAAGAGACATAAAGATGATAGGGGTGGACTACTGAGAATAAGGAAGACATTATGTACTGTTACTACTATGCAAAAACCCAGAATTTACAAATAGAAGATATTCAAAAATATTAAGAGACAAATTAGAGGAAAGAAAATAATTGCACAAGAAAAACTGTCAAAACCTTTAAATGCAAATGTGTGTTTATTAATACAACAGATCCATGAAAAGCATTATATAGAGCAAGATACTTTGGGACATTTGGGAAAAGAATTGACACAGGAAGTATGAAAATATAAAGGTCAAAACCTAGAGAATTTTTAAAGGTCTAAAAAAGAAATATTGACATAGTAAAGAAAGAGAGACCTGATATGGTGCAATATTTATGCAGAAGAGAAAGTCCAACTAATCATTACAAAAAAGGAGCTCCAAAGATATTTGAAGAGAAATGCAGGAAAAGGCACTCAGATATGGAACACTTCTCAATATAAAAATAAGATTACAACGTTGGAACATGGGGCAAAAGATTAATAAAGTAGAAGTTAAACAGAAGCTGAAGTTATGGAATACCTGTGAAGTGAAGGATTTAGTGTTGAAAGTCTAACACAGGTTATCTCACAGCATGATGGAACAATGAGCCCCCAAAGTAAGGAGAAACAGGTGGAGCAGGAGACATCTGAAGAAGAAATATGGACATGGCAAAGAAAAAGAGATTTGATACGATGCAAAATTTATGTAAAGGAGGAAGTAAAATTAATCAATGCAAAAATGCAAAAAAGCAGCACCAACAATATTTGAAAAGCAAAACAGTAAAAGGGGTTCAGCTGTCTAGGCAGCGAGACATTTCCCTGTGGTGCATTGGGCTGGGGACACATGGCTGAAGTGAGATTCAGCTGCAGAGAAATATGGTTGTTTGCAAATTCCCTGTGGGCAAAGAGAAGCACACAATGCCCATGTTCACAGTTTTTAATAACCAAATGCATAGAGGCAGAAGAAGTAATGAGTGTTGTGCTCAGTGTACAGTACATACTTATGTAACTACAGCATGTAGAAGTGTGCTGCAGCATGGAGGAAATCCTGCAGGATACTGTAGTCACATTTATGCTCCAGTATGCATTTTAGGTAATGTTCCCCAGATACTGTGAAGGGGGTAGTGGTCAATACAGACTGATTATAAAGACACTGCCTATTGTGCACTGCATTTTTACTGCCACTAACATGCCCTCTGGCCAGCCTGCTGCTGATGCCTGCCATATTGCCTGCTGTCTCATGTTCTCTTGGGGACCATGGACATTGTTTTGCACCTGTGCATTTGGTTATTGAAGTTGTGGGCATGACAACACATTCTTTTCTTTGCCCACAGGGAATTTGCAAACAGCCATATTTCTCTGCAGCTGACTGTCACTTCAGGCATGATGTTGGTAGCCGACTTTGCATCTGACAGAGGATGGCTTGATGCAGTGCTGGGAGACTCAACCCCCCTTTATGCAGGCGTCATTCAGAAGAGCATTGTGAGCTCTTAGGCATGAGCATCACTTTAGGTGTGTCTGCACCCCTCCTAAAGTTTTGACAATTTCTAAGGTTGCATTTTTCAATATAAAGAAAATACTTTGCACTGCATTCCATAAAGTTTAGAGAAAGGTTGTAGAGGGCTGTTACCATTTTGTACTCTTCTTAGAAAGTAAAATTCAGCTCTGGCATGATGTCATATTGAGGGTGGAGTACCCTGCCCTAAATCTCACACTACGGTAATGCCACAAGTCAATGGAATACATGTTATACTAGAGAAAGGCGTGCTAATGAATAACATTACCTAGTCACATTATACCCTGCTATTTGGTTGCTGAATTTCTCCAAGGTAGCTGTCCCAACAGTATTACTTATATACCAAATATACTAAAACGTGGATGACAGAAAAATGTCTCTCATGCATGCATTGTAATATCTAACAGCAGAAGGGTGGAGATGGTGGCTTGCTCTGAGGTTCAGTTACATAAGAAAACTTAGATTTTTTTTTAAATATATTTTAAATCATCCCCAGAGTACTGTGGATGTGGTCTTCTCCATGCCCAGCTACCATCATGCCTGTATCAGTACAGCTCCATTTCTGTGCTGGAACTGATACTGCAGGGATCTGGTCCATAGTACCAGCTACACAGTACAGGATGAGTTATAGCTATGCTGCAGAAACCCATTGATTTTAATGGGTCAGCTTCAGTACTTAGAAGTTTTACTCTGGTATTCCATGCCAATGCAAATGTGATAAGCACTGTGGTACAACAAGACCAGTTTCCAGTTTGGAATCAGATGTAGGGCCTCAGGTTTTATCATTAGCCTATGTAGCTTGAGAAATCCTAAACCTTTAAAATGTATCATCAGCATAAGTCATGATTAGAGGAAAACTAAAAGTCACATCTGGAAAGAGCATTTTACAGAAAAAAAAATACTTGACTTAAATAAATTCCAAACATTAAAGTATTTGAGGGACAATCCTCTCGTATTTCTCTCTTTATAGGATTACTTTTCTCAGCATACCCACTTATAAGAGGTTTAACATAGTAATGCATGCAGACTTGGTCCAGGGATCTAATTGTGTTCTGCAGCATCAAAAGAATGGTTTAGATGGACATGTATATCTCATAGACAATACTGCTACCCTGGAACACACTCCCTTCCATGTAAAAGAAAACTCATCCATGTCCATATTCAAGCACACCTTGGATCTATGAATGGGAAACAGAAAGTTTACCCCAGGACTGCCCCCTGTACTACTAATGGACAAAGGCAGCTTCTAACTGCTTTATCCCATGCATTACGTCAATTTAAACACCATAGGGGAAATTGGCTAGACTTAAAATGGCCTGCAGAGCAGGCAGCCTAGTAATTACTTACGAACCTATGAACCTCTGCCACCCAAATAAATAACTTATTTCCAGGTTGCAGGCCAGTACATATATAACAGAGTGTGCTATGATTAACAGAGTCATATGCCTTGGCTGCATTTAAACAACATAACCATATTTATTCTTTATTAAAAAACTTTCTCAAATATTCCTTTGCAAGCCATAATATGCCCATGGTTGCCAAAGCCATACAACTCTTAGAATCTCCAGAGGTAAGAGAAAAAGGACAACTCTGCTTTTAATCTGTGCTGAATCATATACACCAATATCTTATAGTCAATATTTAATAGAGAGATAGGTCTTCAGGAGTCTAATCTTTCCTTACTAGTACCCTTCCAAACCATTGACAGCAAGGATATATAGCACGTATGCCTAAACTCAGAACTTACTCCCTGAAATAAAATCAGTTCAAGACCATTACAAAAATATTAAGCTGTCATATATGTAGACACTTATAGTAAAAATATTATATCCTGTCCACACCAAGGAAAGTACCTCCAGCACTACGAATGCTCTTTTCAGCTCAGCAAAATGTAAACACCCCAAATCTACAAAGACAGAAAATTCAGGCAGGGAAGCTACAAATCTGGATAATAAATAAGCCACCGTGTGCCCTAAAATTAAAGAAAACTCAAAAAGCTTCTTTGGTTTATCATTTAGCAATCTAGATAAAACTGAAACTTTTTGTTTTCCTGTAAATTTAATAGGTTAAATATCATTTTCTACCCAGGATGCAGTCTGTTTAATGTTATAAAGCCATTCTCTTTTCATTGTATTGTTTAATAATGTTTTTAATCTATCAGTAGGTAAATTGTTTAGGAAACAATACTGACATGATTGGGGAAACTTCACATATGAACATTTTCATTACGCCAACCTTTAAAGAAATGCCATCTATATCCATCCATCCACAACCCCCTTTTACCATTTCTGCACATGGGATTGGGATGTCACATCAACAATGACAAACATCTAGAGCCAAGGTTCAAACTACCGGGTGGGTAATTTAGTTTCTATATGTAGCTACCACTCCATCCAAGAAGAATAAGCAAATCTCAAACTAGAATGATCTTTCCAAACTTTCTGAAAGTAAGGGTTCTCATAATAATGGATATACACATTTTCAAGCATTTTAAGTCTTTGCCTCTTACTGAGTTCCACATGAGTAAAATACTTTACATTTAACAACACTGTCCACAAGGCTTTATGATCAGAGAAACATTATTTTAACAACCCTCTGTGTCCTTGAAAGAGATTGCCTGCAGAAAAAAAAATGTAATCATATCTAGAAGTATAGATATTTCTTCAGTAAGAATCTCCCTTTGGACCTCTACAGCATCTAGATATGTTGTATCAAATATTTATAATTAACATCAGCATCTTCTAATCTCTTCCCCTTCCTCTTCTTTTCAGACAGTAAAAGAGAACTAAAATCATCATCCAATATAATAATGTAAGTGGTTTGGATTCACGGCTAGACCAAAGTCAATAATACTGTTGTCTGCGAATGGGCATTATAAGAATTCACATTAATGAGCCTCTGAATAACCTCATTATATATTTAATGTCTTAGCAGGTAGCGCCACCAAGTTCAATGATATTAAAATGCAGGACGGATACTTTTAAATTAAGGAGAAAAGTAGCTACACCAGAACACGCCTCACTGTGACGAGACCAGTAGCCTTGACGCCTTCTCCAGTGAAATAAAAATGTAAAGGGAAGATACACTAATCTAGAACAGGTATCTTAATGTTTCCAGGTTCAGAGATCATGCAGAAGCTTCACACTAGGGATGATTAGAAGAGTAATAGGTTACTTTTCTGGAAAAATTAGGAGTAAAGGTGTAAGATGGAAGTCCAGACTACAAAGAAATAAAAGACAGATTGATTTAGAGTGGAAGGATTTATATTTTGTGACCTGGTTTGTCACCTTTATTGAGAGGAGTAGTCCACATTTTAAAACAACATTGGCGCATTCCAAAATCAGACGAGTCCTCTGGGAAATTGAATTTGAAAATTTCTTATCAAAATTATCAAAGTATACAGGATTGCATTTTCCCATGTCAGTATGATGCCACCATCTTGGGTGTCCCATTTGAAAAGAGGACACTGGTCTAGTAGGACTAACCCGATAACAAAGAGTATATAAATAAATAAATAAATACATAAATAAATAAATAAATAAATAAATAAATAAACAAACAAACATACAGAAGAAAACGTCATAGCAGTGGAGTAGTCAACTGAAGTCAGTGAGGCTATGCAGCATAACAAGTTGGATCTTGCACTACAGGCTTAGAGGAATAATATTGCTTCCCCCTGCAATACCGCATCCAATACAGAGGTAGACTTGGCCCCTGGCAGTTGTGAGGTTAATATAACTGGCAGTGAATTCAAGGATGCTGTGTAGTATTGTGCAGGAGCTGTCCCCTATGTACACAGCGGGGTGACCGTCCCACAATTGTTAGATGTCTGAATTGTGTTTTTGGTGTGCAGCCCATATGCCTGCCACCACTGTATCATCAGCCAGAATGCCTCATATGAAACAGAATTTTCCTAGTTAGGCATGCAGCATTGTGAGACTCTGCTGATGGGCAGTTACAAGGATTGTCACTTCCACCTATAGGTGAGAACTGGTACTGCAGTCCAGTTAAATGTCTGAAATATCTACAAGTAGAGGTAAGGGGAATACTGGCTTCTGCAGCAGCCTTACAATGTTTCTTCCTCACCAGGAAAAAGTAATACGAGTGATTTATGTAAACTGCTTCAGAACTTTGCAATTATGACACTGGCATACTGTTAGAAGTATATCACTCCTAGTATGGTATAACAGAGACAGAATTCAGTGTTGGGACAGGACTGCAGAAAGGTAGAGGCTCTACAACACTAACCTGATTCTTTTGGAATGTGAGGTAAGATAGCAGGGGGTGGTGACAGAAATAGAAGAAGGAGCAAGATTTTAGGCAGTAGATGAAGGTAAAAAGAGATGCAGAGCTTAGCAGAGGAACAGAAAGGATGTTTTGGATCATGATCATGCTGTATTACTCTGTGGTACACAGTCTGGGTAGGAAGATGAGGGAGCTGCACACAGTGATATAGGAAGGGAAGGTGAGCATTGCTGGCAATGTGGACCAATGACAAGAGGGGGGGTGGAGCATGGATGTATCTGTATATCCATTATTCATGAATAAAAAGAGAAGGATGGAGTAGCAATCTATATAAATATGGGTTTACAAAGAGAAATAAAATTACCCAACCAGGAATGGGATAAGATTACAGGGAGACTTAGCAGCCTGCTACTAAGGTACAGAAAGAGGGAGAGATATGGTAGATTGATACAACATATTTGCCATTTGACACAAAAACAGAAAAGGTTGACAGATTGGAGGAGAGAATAAACAAGTAAGTTAGGACAAAGAGGGTTGTTGTCATAGAGAGCCTGAACCCGCCAGGGACAGACTGAGACTCAAAGTTCTGATTCTAAGGTCAAAAGAAAGTGGGAGTTGATTAAGGACTTTGCCCTTGAGGGCTTCTGCCAAGTCCTGTAGGGCCATACCAAAAAAGACAGAATTGTGGACATGGTTTTAACCAGAGCAGAAAGTGGCATGGATGTCCAGGTAAAGGCACCATTAGCCAACTGCAATCATATCGTTGTGTGGCTTACAGAATATAGAAGGGTTAAAAATAAAAAGACAATGGTTTGAGAGTTATAGAGGAGTGAATTATGCTGTGTGGGGAGATGTCAAGGATGAGTTAGTCGGCTGGGAGCTAATCAATGTTTAAAAATATATGGGAATTGATCAGAGAAGAAACGCTCAATGCTGCTGACAACAGTGTGAGGAAGATGCAAAAAGGCATAAAGAGAAGCAGACCAAAATGGCTACATAGGAATCTGAGGCTAGCATTTGGGGTAAAACATAGGGACTATAAGATATGAAAGGAGGGAGTGGGTAGGTAGTGGTGACAGAGTATAAGGAGGTTAGCAAAAAGGCAACAAAACTGGAATGAGAGGACGACAGGGACAAAACTAGGTAGATGAGCAAAGATGGGAGGGTGACCTTAAAAGACTGAGAAAAAGCTGAAATACTGAATGAATATCCCACTGCAGTCTTCACATAAGAAAACTAAGGGAGAATACTGTGCTCCGAGGGAGGCATGGCAGAATGAGAAGACAAGTGGAAAGATTTGAAGATAGAAAAGGAGGATGTTTATAGTGGAATGGCTGCCCTTAAGGAAATAAAACACACGGATTGTATGTGTTGCCTCCCAGTGTTATCAAAAATCTTGACATTGTGTTGGCAGATTGCCCCCCCACCCCCATCACTAGCTTGTTTAAAAGTGTTAGAAGACTGGAAAACAGCAATTGTATGTATATGGGGGGAGCAAGCCTAGTAGATTAACAACTGTGTCAAAGACAGCCATATGAAGAATCCTGAGGGGAACACTGGTTCCATTTCTGAAGGGCAATTTATAGGTTCATAGGTTCATAGGTTCATACTAGGCTATCTGCCCTAGGGCATTTATAAGCCTAGCCAGAATGTGTTTGGCTTTCGCCACCCATTTTAAATTTATTTTGCTATGCCCTTTTTCGAGGTTAGTATACTGTGCCTCTGTCTAACAGTGACACAGAAGTGATACCTGGGGTAAACCTACGATCTCCCATCCACTCATCAAGATTCCTCTTGAAGAGAGTCAATGAGGGACTCTGCCTAACCTGGACTGGGATTTTATTCCAGAGTGAAGGGAGCCTCTGGGTTATGAATTTGTCCCTCCAGCATGTCCTATTTATTTCAGTGCTGAGGTTCAAGTCTCGAGCGTAGCTCGATGGGATTTGGATTTTCTGAGGTGCAGCATGTCCATTAATTCCGGTTGGACATGGCTTTATACATCAGGCACAGATCACCTCTGAACAGGCGGTATGCCACTGAGTAGAGCTGGAGTTTCTTTAACCGGGCAGCATATGGCATCTGTTTGAGCCCTTTGATCCTCTTGGTGAGGTACTTTTGGGGTCTTTCCAGTTGCTGCAGGTGTCTGGTAAGGTACATCCCAAAAGGGCATTGTACTCAATTATGGGCCTGATGAGGGATGAGTAAAGAGGCATGATGACCTCCCCTGATCTAGATGTGAATCCCTTCATGATTAGGTGGGCTATATAAAATGTTTTTCTAACCACTTTGTCCACGTGGTTGTCAATTGAGAGATTGCTATCAACTTGGGTCCCCAGGTCCCTAATTACTTCTTCTGTACTTAATGGATTACCACCTATGTGGTAATTTGTGGGCACTTTGTTTTTGCCAAAGGGGATGACTATACACTTTTTGGCATTTAGCTTGAGGCCATGGCTCTGGCACCAGTTGTCTGTTTCTATGAGGCCCTTTTGGAGGATGCTTGTGTTGGCTGGAGAGTCGATTATGGAGCCCAGTTTGCAGTCATCTGCGAACTTGGTCAGCCACAGTCCTTCCGTGTTGGCCTGTACCTCCGAGAAATATATAGCGAACAAGAGAGGTCCCAGGACTGAGCCTTGTGGGACACCACTTGTAACTGGTTTGGAGTCTGACATGGCTCCAGCAATTCTAACCATGTGGGTTCTGTCCTTGAGCCAGTTTGCAATCCATCTAGTGACATAGGGGTTTATATTTAAGCTGGTGAGCTTATCTATAATGCCCGAGTGGGGTATTGTATCGAAGGCTTTTGCGAGGTCCAGGTAGGCTGTGTGGACCACCTTCCCCTCATCAATGGCTTTGGTGACTGTTTCAAAGAAATCAACCAGGTTTAAGAGGCAGGATCTGCCCTTAACAGGGCCGAACTGGGTAGGATCCAGTGTCTGTAGGTCCCCAATATCTTTATTTATGAGGTCCATGATGATCCTTTCCATAGCTTTGCAGACCAAGCTAGTCAGGCTTATGGGGCGATAGTTTCCAGGATCCGTTGAGGCACCACCTTTATGGAGAGGGACCACTATTGCTGTATGCCACTCTTTGGGCACATATCCTGTAGTAAGGCTGAGATTGAACAGTAGTTTTATGTTTGGGTTTAGCTCTTCTTGGAGTTCATGTAGGACGCAGCCCGGGACACCGTCTGGTCCCATTGATGCTGTGTTTTTTGCTTTGGAGAGGGCGGCTCTTACTTGAGCATCTGAGATGTCAGGGGGGCAGCACTCTGCTGGGATAGATATTTGCCCTTTGGTGGGGAGGGGGGGAGAAGTTTGCTCTGAACTTGTCAGCTAGGATGTTGGCAATGTCTGTGGGTTCAGTGTATTTTTTGTCATTTTGGACTAATTCTGAGCATATCTGGGAATTACCACCCAGGTTCCTAACATAACTAAAGAAAGCCTTGTGATTATCCTCAGTGTCCTGTGCAATTTTTCTCTCAAGCTGGCCTTAGACAATTTTATGAGTGCCCGTAGTTTTTGCTAATACTGATCAGTGATGCCTTCCCTTTGGGATTTTGCTCTATCATTTAGTACCTTCCTCCTTCTATTGTATAGTTTGTTTATGGCTGGGGTCCACCAGACAGGACGCCTGCCATTGGAGGATTGGGTCATGGTTTTATTTGGGATCAAGATGATCCATGCATTCCTGAAGGTGTTCATAGAATGCAATTATAAAGGATTCTGTGGTCTAGGCTGTATTTTCCACAGGCCCGGGGCTTTGAAGGATTCCACCTCGGTTTTGAGGAGTGTGAAATTTGCTTTAGAGAAGTTTTTCACTGTGGTTTTCTGGGCAGGGGTTGGGTCAGGATGTGAATATCTAGTGAGATTAGTTTATGGTCTGATCTTACCAGTGAGGGATACACTTCTGGTCTGGAGCATAGAGTCCCCATGTTGGTGATGATCAGGTCCAGTATGTTTTCCCCTCTTGTGGGAGTGGTAACAAGTTGTTTCATAGCATTTGAGTTTATAAATTCTAGGAACCTTTGGGCTAGGGTGTTGGAGCTAGAGTAATGCTCCCAGTCTATGTTTGGGTAGTTGAAGTCACCCAATATAATGGTGTTTGGAGAGACACAATACATCAGTCAACATGGGTTAACAACCAAAAGGAGCTATCATGTCAAACCTGATCCAGTTTTTACTGGCTTTCATATGGATAGTATACATAGGCATGGTCCACCTTGATTTCAGCAAGGCTTTCGACTCAGTCCCACTCAACAGGCTAGTAGAAAAACTGGAAGGGCTGGAAACAGTACAAAGACTTAGAAGCGGATAACTGTATGGCTGAAATGTAGGGCACACAGGGTTGCGGTAAGAAGGATAATGTCTGAATTTAAAAAGTGACTAGTGGTTAGTGGAATACCACAAGGGTTTGTCATGGATTTTGTACTCCTCAATGGGCTTGTCTCGATGTATCTGAGAGAATAGAGAAAGTAGTTGGGTAATTTACATAACTGGTTGAATTTTAATCATTCTTCTCAACAGCTCCACATTTGATGGAGCTCTCCAGTTTCAGACAGAAGTGGAAGCCTGGAGGGGTCCCTCCCCACAGAAGTCTGGAAGGGGGAGAGGGGTGGAAATCAACTGGGCCGGGAGAGCTCCCGCCTGAGTGAGGGAGTCTGGACCACACCCCCCATGTGGAAGTCCTTAAGGGAGCCACCTATGGGAGGCCACGGGGCCAGGAGAGCTCCTGCCCAGGTGAGAGTGGTCAGGCGGAGCCCCCTCACTATGGAAGTCTTCGAGGGCTTGACTGGTGGGAGTCCTCTGTACCTGAAGAGCTCCTGCCAGGCAGGGAGTAGGTGTTCGACCTCACCCGGTACCTGACGGCATCCCCAAAATATCGCAAAGTCCCCATAACTCCTCTGGATGGGAAAACGGAGAGGATGCAGAAGTCCCAATGAGGGCGTGCCTGCCCCTCGGCGGCCTAGAGGAGTTCCACAGGGCCAGATGGAGGTACCCTTGAGAGACTCCGAGGGCACAGAGACATCGCCCGGCCCAGCCAGGCAACCTCCAGGAGATCTGGGGGAGATGGGGACTGTGGTGCTCTGGAATGGAATGGAGTGTGGGCTCAGAAGTCTCGATGAGGGCGAGCCTGCCCCTTGGTGGCCGAAGGGAGTTCCATGGTGATGGCCGGGACTGGAGGGAGGTCCCCCCGAGAGGCTCCAAGGGCATGGGGACATGGCCCGGCCAGGCAGCCTCCAGGAGATCTGGGAGAGACAAAGACCATGGTGCTCTGGACTGGAAAGGAGCATGGGCTTGGAAGCCCAGATGGGAGTGTGTCTGCCCCTCAGTGACTGAGGAGAGTTCTGCGAGGCTGGCCAGTTCCAGAGGGAGGTCTCCCTGAGGGCTTCCGAGGCCATGGGGACACGGCCTGGCCAGGCAGCCTCCAGGAGATACATAACCCGAGGAAAGAGCCCTCCCAGCCGATTGGAATCTGAAGCCCAGAGAGGGTCCCTCCCCACAGAAGTCTGGAAGGGAGAGGGGGCGGACATCGGCTGGGCCAGGAGAACTCCTGCATAGGTGGGGGGGTCCGGATCACGGCTCCTTCCGGGATGGAAGTCCAGAAGGGGGAGAGATGTGGTAAGTGGCCAGAAGGGAGTGCTTCCGCCTGGGTGAGAGGGTCCAAACTGCCCCCCTCTAGGTGGAAGTCCATAAGGGAGCCGCCAGCGGAGGGCTGTGGGACTGGGAGAGATCCTACCTGGATGAGAGGGGGCAGGCAGAGCCCTCTGCAACTGAAGACCTCGAGGAGCATCAGGCAGGAGTCTGCAAGACCCAGAGAGCTCCTGTCAGGCAGCGGGAAGGGGTCAAACCTCGCCCGGTACCCAACAGCATCCCCAAAATATTGCAAAGTCCCCAGAACCCTTCTGGATGGGAAAGCAGTGGGACACAGGAGCCCTCATGAGAACAGATCTGGCCCTCCATGGCCGAAGAGAGTTCCGCGGGGGTCGGTCACACCCCATGGGTCCATCCCCCTGGTCGTACGCTGGGCACGCATGATCCGGCATGATTTGGCAGCCTCCAGGAGTTAAGGGACGAAGGGGCATCCCATGGGTTAGTGCGAGTCCAGGTCCCAGCCCCAGGGAGAATATCTCCTGGTGAGCACCCTCGCAGCAAGTGCCAAGGCGCCTCTCCCCACCGTCCATCGATCGATCGGGCAGACCGACTCCCACTGGCGGAGGGCCCCTCCATGACGTAGCTCTGTGGGTGATGGCCGGCAGGTCGAACCTCTCCTCCCCAAGAGCGAGGAGTGGGTGGGGGGTGCTGAGCATTTGAACCCATCAGCGGCAAAGTTGAGGCGAGACCGATGAGCCCAGGCTGAGGCAAAGGGGTCCTGTCATGTGCCAGGCCACCCCGCTCTGGCAGGTGCCCCTGAGAGCGGGAGCTTCAGAAGCTATCTCCCTCACTCTCTGGCTCCAAACGCGGCAGCAGTCCGCTGGCCCGCGGCCCTCTGGGGTCGTGGTCGCCGGTCCACAACCAGCACCCGGGGTGCCCCCCTCCATGTGGAGAGGGACCCCTCCAGCGGGTGGAGGTGCGGGCTCCGGACCCTCCTCGCCGCCCACCTGCTGAGGTGCTCCTATCTGGTTGATCCTGCCAGTAGCATATGCTTCTCTCAAAGATTAAGCCATGCAAGTCTCAGTGCACACAGATGCTACAATGAAACTATAAATGGCTCATTAAATCAGTTATGGTTCCTTTGATCGCTCCACCATTACTTGGATAACTGTGATCATTCTAGAGCTAATACATGCTAATGAGCGCTGAACTCCGGGGATGCGTGTATTTGTCAGACCAAAACCAATCTGGGTCTTGGCCCGGCAGCTTTGGTGACTCTAGATAAGCTCAGGCCGATCGCGTGCCCTCGTGGTGGCAACACGACATTCGAATGTCTGCCCTATCAACTTTCGATGGTACTATCTGTACCTACCATGGTGACCACGGGTAACGAGGAATCAGGGCTTGATTCCAGAGAGGAAACCTGATAAACGGCTACCACATCCAAGAAAGGCAGCAGGCACATAAATTACCCACTCTCAACTCGGGGAGGTAGTGACGAAAAATAACAATACAGAACTCTATTGAGGCCCTGTAATTGGAATGAATACACTTTAAATCCTTTAACGAGAATCTATTGGAGGACAGGTCTGGTGCCAGCAGCCGTGGTAATTCCAGCTCCAATGGCATATATTAAAGTTACTGCAGTTAAAAAGCTTATAGTTGGATCTTGGGATCAGTCTGGTAGTCTGCCATGAGGTGAGCTACCACCTGTCCCAGCCCTTGCCTCTCGGCGCTCCCTCAATGTTCTTAACTGAGTGTCCCGGGGGTCCAAAGCATTTACTTTGAAAAAATTAGAGTGCTCAAAGCAGGCCGGTCACCTGAATACTTCAGCTAGGAATAATGGGATAGGACTCCGGTCCTATTTTGTTGGTTTTTGGAACAGGGGCCATGATTAAGAGGGATGGCCAGGGGCATTCGTATTGTGCCACTAAAGGTGAAATTCTTGGACAGGTGCAAGATGAATGAAAGTGAAAGCATTTGCCAAGAATGTTTTCATTAATCAAGAATGAAAGTTGGTGGTTCGAAGATGATCAGATACCATCGTAGCTCTGACCATAAACAATGCCGACTAGCGATCTGGTAGTATTATTCCCATGACCCGCCGGGGATTTTCTGGGAAACCAAAGTCTTTGGGTTCCGGGGGGAGTATGGTTGCAAAGCTGAAACTTAAAGGAATTGATGGAAGGGCACCACCAGGAGTGGAGATTGCAGCTTAATTTGACATAACATGGGAAACATCACCCGGCCCGGACATGGAAAGAATTGACAGATTGATAGCTCTATCTTGATTCTGTGGGTGGTGGTGCATGGCCGTTCTTAGTTGGTGAAGCCATTTGTCTGGTTAATTCTGATAACAAATGAGACTCCACCATGCTAACTAGTTATGCGGCCCCGTGCAGTCATCTCCAACTTCTTAGAGGGACAAGTGACTTTCAGCCACATGAGATTGAGAAATAACAGGTCTGTGATGCCCTTAGATGTCCGGGACTGCATGCATGCTACACTGAATGGATCAGCGTGTATCTACCCTTGGCTGACAGGTCCAGGCAACCCGCTAAACCCCATTCATGATAGGGACCAGAGATTGCAATTATTCCCCATGAACGAGGAATTCCCAGTAAGTGCTGGTAATAAGATTGTGTTGATTAAGTCCCTGCCCTTTGTACACAACGCCCATCGCTACTACCAATTGGATGGTTTAGTGAGGTCCTCGGATTGGCCACGCTGGAGTCGGTCACAGCCCTGATGGTGCACCGAGAAGACGATCAAACTTGACTACCAAGAGGAAGTAAAAGTCGTAACAAGGTTTCCATAGGTGAACCATGCGGAAGGATCATTAAAGCCGAGGGTCCCGAGTTGGCACAGTCCCCGGGTACCAGGGCCTCTCCTCGCTCCGCCGCATCTCTGTCTGTCTCTCCAACTCCTGTCTCTCTGCGCACCCTGGTGGAGGTTGGAGGGACCAAGCCCGCAGCACCCAGGGGGAGGGAGACTGGAGGGAGCACGAGAGCAAGGGGTGGCCTCCTCACGGCTGGAGGGAGGGGCTCCATCCATGCGGTGGGAGGCACAGCCCATGAGGGGATGGCAGCAGAGTGTGCGCCCGGCCCAGCGGTGCCATCTGCCATGCGTCCTGGAGGTGGCTGGCTCCCCGTGCGGTAGGGGTTGGGTGGCCTCACATCCGGCCGCACGGGGCCACCTCTGGGGGTGGCACACCTGAGACCTCTCCCCTCGATGTCGGTCATGGGTACCTGTGGAGGACGTTCCGTTCTACGTAGGGCATCGGTTCAAAGACCCAGAGGGCTGGCAGTGCGGCCACGCGCCGGCCACCGTGGGACTCCCTGTTGTCTCGTGGTGCAGGGCCAGTAACCCTGGTCTGGGCACCCCTGCCGACAGCCGTGAAACCTCAGGAGGGAGGGGCGGATGGACTGGCCATCCTCCCCCCACCCGCTCTCCATTGCCGGACTTCCAGGTGGTGGAGGAGGATGACCAATGTGGCCCCGGCATGCAAGTAACCGGGCAGGCATTGGGCCACCGACAGCCTCCGGTGGTCCAGTGATGGGAAGCGGGTGGGGGGAGGTTGGCCAGTCCATCTGTCCCTCCCTCCCGAGACCCCTGCCATCCCACCACCACCCGCGACCTAGCTTGGAACGCGACCTCAGATCAAATGTGGCGACCCGCCGAATTTAAGCATATTGCTAAGTGGAATAAAAGAAACTAACCAGGATTCCCCCAGTAACGGCGAGTGAAGAGCCCAGTGCCAAATCCCCACCCGAGCAATGGGCGCAGGGAAATGTGGCGTACAGAAGTCCATCTCCCCGGCGCAGCCCAGGGGCCCAAGTCCTTGTGATCGAGGCTCAGCCCTCGGACAGTATGAGGCCAGTGGTGGCCCCCAGCACATTGGGATCAGGTCTTTCCGGAGTCAGATTGTTTGTGAATGCAGCCCAAAGCGGGTGGTAAACTCCATCTAAAGCTAAAAACCAGCATGAGACCGATAGCGTACAAGTACTGTAAGGGAAAGTTGAAAAGAACTTTGAAGAGAGAGTTCAAGAGAACATGAAACTGTTCAGAGGTAAATGGGTGTGGTCCGCGATGTCCACCCGGAGGATTCAACCCAGCGACTGCGCCGGCTGCCTGGGCGAAGTGGATCCCCCTCCGGGTTGGGTGGGGGACCGACCCCGGGCACGCTGGCCGCCGTCGGGCACACTTCCTCCAAGGTGGTGCATCGCAATCAGCTCCAGGTCAGCTGGGAAGGCCACGCAGAATGTGGCTCCCCTCCACAGAGGGTATTGTTACAGCCCGCGGCATCAGCCCTCACCATGCCCCGGGGTAATGCGTGATGACCGCCGCTGCACCCTCCCCCACCCTCGCAGAGGGGCCAGGGCCTCTGGCTCCTGGTGGTGCTGTCGACTGGTCTGTACTGCCCTCAGTGCAGCCCAACGATGTTCTGCCACTGGGTTGGCGGGCTCACCTCCGATGCCCAGGGTCCGCAGCAATGTTGGTGACCCACCTGTCCCATCTTGAAACATGGACCAAGGTGTCAAACAGGTGCTCGAGTCTGAGGATGGGCAGGAGACCCCATGGTGCAATGAAAGTGTGGGCCGGTGCGTGCAGGCTGAGGTGGGATCCCCCTCCCCACGTGTTGGGGGGGCGCACCACCGACCCATCTCACCCATCCCATCGGGGAGGTGGAACAAGAGCGCACCTGGTGGGACCCAAAAGATGGTGAACTATGCCTGGGCAGGGCGAAGCCAGAGCAAATTCTGGTGGACGTCCGTAGCAGTCCTGACGTGCAAATTGGTCGTCTGACCTGGGTATAGGGGCAAAAGACTAATCGAACCATCTAGTAGCTGGTGCCCTCCAAAGTTTCCCTCAGGATAGCTGGCACTCGGCGGATGCAGTTTTATCTGGTAAAGCAAATGATTAGAGGTCTTGGGGCCAAACCAATCTCAAACTATTCTCAAACTTTAAATGGGTAAGAAGCCTGACTCGCTGGCTTGGAGCCAGGCGTGGAATGCGAGTGCCCAGTGGGCCACTTTTGGAAAGCAGAACTGGTGCTGAGTGATGAACCAAATGCCGGGTTAAGGCGTCCGATGCCAATGCTCATCAGACCCCAGAAAAGGTGTTGGTGATATAGACAGCAGAATGGTGGCCATGGAAGTTGGAATCCACTAAGGAGTGTCTAACAACTCACCTGCCTGAATCAACTAGCCCTGAAAATGGATGGTTCTGGAGCATCGGGCCCATACCCGGCCGTCGCCAGTGCGAGGGCCCGGGTGGAGCCACCATGGTTGCAGATCTTTGTGGTAGTAGCATATATTCAAATGAGAGCTTTGAAGGATGAAGTGGAGAAGGTTTCCATGTGAACAGCAGTTGAACATGGGTCAGCCAGTCCTGAGAGATAGGCGAGCACCATTCCAAAGGGATGGGCGATGGCGTGTGTTGCCCTTGGCCGATCGAAAGGGAGTCGGGTTCAGATCCCTGAATCCAGAATGGCAGAGATGTGCACCTTGCAGCGTCCAGTGCGGTGACCAATGATCCCGGAGAAGCCAGTGGGAGCAGCTGGGAGAGTTCTCTTTTCTTTGTGAAGGGCAGGGTGCCCTGGAATGGGTTCACCTCGAGAGAGGGGCCTGCGCCCTGGAAGGCGTCGCGGTTGTGCTGGCATCAGGTGAGCTCTCGCTGGCCCTTGAAAAACTGGGGGAGAGGGTGTAAGTCTCGCGCCGGGCCGTACCCATATCGGCAGCAGGTCTCCAAGGTGAACAGCCTCTGGTATGTTAGAACAATGTAGGAAAGGGAAGTCGGCAAGCCAGATCCATACCTTCAGGATAAGTATTGGCTCTAAGAGCTGGGTCGGTCGGGCTCAGGCATGAAGTGGGGCTGGGCATGCACCGTGGCTGGAAGAGGCATTGCCAGCCCTTGCCGCGCTTCCCCCTCCTGGGGAGGGGCCTGCGGGTATAGCGGCGGCGACCCTGGATGCGTGCCGGGCCCTTCCTGTTGATCGTCCCAGCTGTGGAGGGTGCCGATCCTGACCGGCATCCCGCATCATCCGGCAGATAGCAGCTAACTTAGAACTGGTGCCGACCAGAATAATCTGTTTAATTAAAACAAAGCATGGCAAAGGCCCGGGATGGGTGTTGACGTGATGTGATTTCTGCCCAGTGGTCTGAATGTCAAAGTGAAAAAATTTAATGAAGCATGGTAAATGGCGGGAGTAACTATGACTCTCTTAAGGTAGCCAAATGCCTCGTCATCTAATTAGTGACACGCATGAATGGATGAATGAGATTCCCACTGTCCCTACCTACTATCTAGCGAAACCACAGCCAAGGGAACAGGCTTGGCAGAATCAGTGGGGAAAGAAGACCCTGTTGAGCTTGACTCTAGTCTGGCACTGTGAAGAGACATGAGAGATGTAGAATAAGTGGGAGGCCTCGGCCACCATTGAAATACCACTATTCTTATCATTTTTCACTTACCCAGTGAGGCGGGAGGGTGAGCCCCACTGGGGCTCTCGCTTCTGGTTCCAAGCGCCCAGGCATCCGAGCGCGACCCGCTCCAGGGACAGTGTCAGGTGGGGATTTTGGCTGGGGCAGTACACCTGTCAAAGAGTAATGCAGGTGTCCTAAGGTGAGCTCAGGGAGGACAGAAACCTCCAGTGGAGCAGAAGGACAAAGCTCACTTGATGCATCTGCTGTTCTGCTTTGCCTGTAGAAAGTTCTGATTTCCACTCTTTCATGGGCTCAGTGTATAGCCAATGAAAAACTTGATTTTTGGAGCATGTCATAATCACAAAAGGACCAATGGGAGATGGACAGACCCTGGCAGGGCTGCTAACTCATTCTTCTATAGAAGATATTGAGCAAATGCATATATTTAAAAAATGTAGTATCACATTCACACGTGTTAGCTCCAGTACAGTCTATACTGATTAGACCACTTTCAAGCCTGCTTGATGAATTGATCTTAAATTTTGTACAAAACAGTCAAACGACAATCCACTGCTTCTATTCCTTCAGCCTGAATTCCACATGAAGATGGTAAATTTGTGGAATTTAATGCCTTATTTAAGTTTTCAAATGTTGTTAGTGTTCCCTGTCTGGTACTTGTAAAACATTATTTAGATTAAGCTTATTCTTGTACTTGAGAGTGTCTATGGCTTTAAAACCATCACTAAGAGCAATGAAGTTGGGGACAGCAAGCTTCTTGTAAGTCAGTATGAGACAACATTAAGTTAATTGTGAGAAACTTAAACAGTAATTAGTAGAAGCCTTTATTTTGTTGTATAATTACAGTGATTAAGAAAGCTTTACTGTACAGAATGGATGCTGAACAGTTTTGTTTTTTTTTCCTTGCTTAGGTTATTTGATTTTGGCAATTTATTAATGTTGATTGATGCAGTTTGAAACTCTATTTATTGTGCGGGAGTTTTAATTTGCTTTGGATAACACTGCTGCCAGGATATCTTAACTGGGAGAATATAACAAGAGTATTAATAATTCAGTAGTGTACCTTTACCTGGTCTGTAGAGTGAGTGTTTTTTATCAGGAGTTTGTTATAACTAAGGTGTCTGTATAGTGTCTATTTTGCTGTTTTCTGTCACACTTTGTTAAAGTGGGGTTAGCACCCTTTTTAATCAATGCACCTGTACCCTGGCTAACAGCTCTATGTAGTCATTGTAGTGATATTCAAGTTAAGGGTCTGCAGAAGAAGAGGTTTGTGGTTCAGTGATTAATGAGGCTATTAGTCCCCCACTTACAGAGTTCAACATAGAGTAGCATAAGTGAACACTAAAATACTACTATGGTGTGTTTGTGCTTGAGTGGTATTTACACAATGTTGTTACACTATCTCGGGGGGGGGTGATCACCACAGAGCAGGAAAAGGGGTGTTGATCACACCTGTAATGCACTGCAGAGTAAGAGCACTGTTATGGCAACTGTCATGCCTGCAGTCTCCCATCCATCCCAGAGGTAGTGCTCATGTATGGCACACTCTCACAGCTTTTTAGCTCTACCTGTAAGGCAGCCCTGGTACTGCAGACAGGCTGTCTACAATATCATTCTCCCATACAAGTAGATCTGTGGTACCAGAATACTTGGGCCATACTTGTCTAGGCCTCTGAGGCCTTGGGTAAATTCACACAATGCTAGGTGTAGACAATGAGATTTATCAGCATAGCATGTCTTAGAATCTCATTATCTACCCCAGGCCTCCACAATCCTGCAACTCTATGTGAAAATAAAATCCCTTTCCATCATACTAGGGGTAGAGTATCCTGAACTAAACCCAATGCTTCACCTGTGCCACAAGTCAGTGTACTACATGGAATGCCATGAAGAAGTAATGAGATTCAGAAAGATATTCTGTTTCTGAATCTCATTACCTTATCCTCATGTAACATGATTCCCCCTGTCAGAAAAATATGTATTAATGTGTGTATGCTTAATGCTAATTAGAAGTTAAATGAGTTAACACGTTTTTCATTCTATTTTATATGCACTGTTATATATATAAATTGAGTTTCATATGAAAACTGAAAAGATGCTTTTTAAAACTGCAGTGTGCTTTCTGAAACTTGCAAAATGCCCTCTGACCTAGTAATTGCTAGCGCAGCAATATTCATGTTTATGCCTTTTGGAAATGTACTTGAGAAGCAGGTGCTTATCTGCTAGGTCAGGAGTAAATAAATAAACAATGCTATATCCTGTAAATGTAATGATTCTAAACAATCAGCTCTGTTCAAAGTATAAAAACATGTACAGCTGCAAAAGCTTAGAGATAATGTAGACAAAGGACTGTTAGAAAAATAAACTGCTAGCTTTGTGCTTAAATTAGCCATAGTACCTTGAATGGTAACATAACATGTATCTAACTGGTGGTAACCAAGGCCACATTGTTTTCTTAAGAAGTTTCTCACAAAAACTGATAAATCAGCAAAAATTCATGACACTAATGGTCAATAAGTAATAATAAAAAGACTTGTAATTTGCTACGTCAGCTTGGTAGGCAATGTCTTATTAAAAAGTGTATAAAAATGAAAGTATTTCCTGTTTCTAGTTAGACAAACTCTGTAATAGCACATTTTTGTCTCCTTGCTGCAAGATTAAAGTGCCTTAACCTAAACCTACCTTGTTTTGATCATTTTATATTTTTCCTTTGACACCCCCCAAACCTGGTGTGAAGCTGCAGAATTTCACCAAAGGCAGCAATCGCTACACTACCCCTTGCATGTTGGGTGAGATAATGTATGTAAGACAAGTAAATCACTGTGTTGTATGCATTACTGTATCTAAAAATGCAGTGGAGTATGGAGTGGGGCTGTGCTAATCAAGCACAGTCTGAATTTTACAAAATCCTAAATTTAAATCTTTTCTTATGTGTGGAGAGGGCAATCCCCCATCCGTCCTAAAAGAAAATAAATACACAACTGCATGTGTACACTTTCTTTTTCAAGGGTTAGCAGTCACACCACCAACATTAGTGCAGCCCTGCAGTCATATGGGCTCCCAAGCATGCATTGCCTGTAGTACCAGTGCTGACGTACAGATGGCATTATCCAAGCACTGCAGAGGCCCCCTGACTACAAATGGAAATAAAATCACTTGCAATTTTATGATGGCATTCAGTGCCAGCATAGTATTTAAACTCTGTCAGCACAGTGCTAGGGAAACAGCTTTAGAAATTCCATGAAAGCCCCCATGAGTTCTCATTAACCTATGTTGCTTAAAGGCTTTCAGAGACCTAACAAATAAATGGTTCCTCATTAGAGTTTGTTTTGGAAACCAAATGAATGGGTCTTACACTATTTAATTAATGTAGGTTTTACTATTTAATTAAGTTATAAGTGAAAGCAACAAGATTTAGCATTTGGGCATAGGGACAGATGAAGCTATTTATTTCAATGTATGGCAAAAATAATAAACAATGTTTGAAAAGTGTAACCCATGCTAGATACAGGAAACACAAACTATTTGTATTACAAAAAATTCTTATAGGTATAACATAATACTACTAACAATTGAGAGCCTCTACATTTGCCTGAATTGAGTGAGACATGCAGTTTGAAGTTCTGACTTGTACAACCAGCTGCATAATTACTTAAGCCAACTTTCCAAATGTGTATTTACCTATTGTATTAATTTTCACTACACTGTACCATTTAAAACATCAAGCAATCAAAATAATAGCCTTTACATGGCGTGTTATCACACAAAATCCTTATGTAAGTAATGCTTTTGGCCTACGACTGCAGAGCCACATTTTACCAGGTGCATCTGCCATCAAACCAATGTAGTATTTAAAAAATAATTGACAGATTGGGCTCAGACTTTGGCAAGGTTAAGCAAATATTTCTAAATCAGAATGGATGTTTCTTAACAAATGAAAAAATATAATTCTGTCAGGGTTCACTTAATGTGTTACATATAAAATTTTGAAACCTTAAGGATCATATCCTTAGGTACTGATAGAAATGAATTTTGACAATATTAGTTCCTCATAAAGCGTGGTTACTACTTACTTGTATAAACATGCTTATTAGATAGCCAGGTAATAGGAGGTGCAGTGGGTCGTGTTATCACCTCTCAAGAGGTTCCCAGGTTCATTTCTCAGCTGGGGTTCCTTCTGTGTGAAGTCTGCATGTCCTTCCTGTGTTTGCAAGGGATTCCTCTGAGTGCTCTGGGTACCTTCCACATTCCAAAGACATGCAGTAGGTGGATTAGGCACTCTAAACTGACCTTAGTAAAAAGTCAAAGTCAAACTTTATTGTCATCCAGATTATACAACTTGTGCATCACTGAATGGAATTTTGTTACTCCTTCTCAAAGTGGAGGCATTTTCACACATAGACAATCTGTATTACAGCAGCTACTACTGAAATGACACACATTATTGTTTTAGACTCTTAAGTAACTATACATAAAAATTGCACAGAAAGGGGTAACTTTTCCCAGAAATCATTATTGCACAATTTCGGATTACATAAGAATATGAATTAAGAGAATCCCAGTGGGATCATTGTAATACAATTATTGCACAAAAAATATGTGATGCTACTATTGGAAATTCCAACGGCCTTTTCAGAGTTCAGAGTTCAACATAGTGTTGAGTTAGTATGAGTTTAGTAGTCTGATGACCTGTGGAAAAAAAACTCTTGCTGTATCTGGTTGTCTTGCATTTTATACTGTGGCTGTGTTTACCAGAAGATACATAGGTGAACAGTCCATGGGCAGGGTGGGTAATGTCTCTGATAATCTTGTTGACCCTCTTGGATGGCAGGGAATGTGGTTCCAATGATCTTCTCTGCTACCTTAACCACTTTCTGAAGGGCCTTTTTGTCTGAGGTGGAACAGTTACCATACCAGGTTGCGAGACTGTTGGTTATTATACTCTGTATGGTACCTCTGTAAAAGATAGTAAGGATTAGAGAAAGAAGAATTGCCTTTCTCATTTTTTGCAGGAAATGAAGACACTGTTGCACTTTATTTACAATGGCAGTAATATTAATGCTCCATGTTAGGTCATCTGTGGTATGTACCCCAAGAATTTTGTGCTATCCCCTCTCTCTACTGTTTCAGTGTGCATTGTTAGTGGAGAGTGTGTTTTATGCCTTTTCTGAAGTCAACAATTATCTCGTTGGTCTTGTTCACGTTTAGTGAGAGATTGCTGTTGAGCCACCAGATGATGGGTTGACTAACTTCCTTTCTGTAGGCTGATTCATCGTCATTGCTGATGAGACCTACAACAGCTGTGTCATCTACAAACAGGTGTGAGTGTGCCTGTGAGTGCGTGGTATGGAAGAACAACCACAGCAGGGTTAGGCACCCCAAGGTAGTGTGCACTTTGCTAATACATGATTGTCACTATTGAATGACACCCTGATCCCATGTGCAAAAACAGGGAAAAGGAGTGATGGATGGATGGATGGATGGATGGATGGATGGATGGATGGATGGATGGATGGATGGATGGATGATGCAGAGGGTTATCAGTATATGCAAACCAAAAGTCTGGCAGTTATCGCAAGGCACTCTAACTGAGTGAAGTTTTACACTGGTGTGGAGTTTCAGTGTTGGTGTAATTAACAGCAGAGCTTTGATAGCCTTTATTTTTACACAGCTTGAGAGATCCCAGAACCATTTTTTTAGAAATGGGTATTGAGTTACTGCCTAGGATACCATGTTACCCCAACATAACTCATTTTGGAATCTTACAGAAAATGTGCATGTTATCTTATAAAATTCTCCTTCTAAAACTAGACACGGAATCAGCTCATGATTATTTTTTGTTCTTATCTGCAAAAACCACATTGACCCTTTAGTCCTAGTTTACCAAATTTCATGTTTTATAAAGCAGGGAAATAAAATGTTGAGATTTACATCATAAAGTATATCCCTCTGGAGCAGAGTGCTATATAAATGACAGTAGAGAAGGTCAGTAGACTCCCATGATACATTACAGGTCATTTTTACATCCTCTGGGCCATTGGTGATACTTCAGCTATATAATTTATACCAATTTCTAGAATGTAGATGTATAGGGGGGATATTACATTTGGTTAAGAACTTGCAGCAAAGAATTTATTAATTCATAAAGTATACTGGACAGGTTATGACATATCTTTGTTTTACAATTAATTTAATTTCCACACATACTCATTAAGCTAACACCCACAACATTCTGTTATGGCAGGTGTGATGATGTGAGGTAGTGCCAGCTGTACCAGGGAGAGTAGGGCAGTGCATGTATAACATATGCCAGCATAGCTAGCTGGAGTTTTGAAAATAATTATAGGTCATTTGAATATTAAACTGATTTATACAGATGCTTGTGTTAAAAATGTATTTGTAAAGTTGCTGGTGTATCAACAGTTGGTCATGCTGGACAGAAAAGAAGTAAACGTGAATGTCAGACTATATTGTTGTAACTGATGAAATGTACATGTTTTGACAGAGGATACTGGAATGGAAGGGGTTAAGATCAGCACAGCTAACCTTCAGAAAAATAGCCTGAAATTAAATGACTTGGTTTAGGCCATAAAGACTTTATCTCATAGGTCTGAATGCAGCCAGAGAATGATTTTTTAATCTTTGCAGGAAGGGTGGACATGTTGGAATTGTTTTGCAGTTTCCATATGCTGTAATAAACCTTAGCTAAAGTTCTATGTGTGTATTGTTACACATCAGTGTCAGATCCTGGCTCAGTTTCTAGTGGGAGAGTAGTGTGGGAATCACAGAGTCAGGTGACCAGATGTGATGTCATTCTGTAGCTAGCACTGAAATTGCATGTGAATACTAGTGAGAGATGTACGGAGTGCACTCTGTTTTTGGACCTGACAAGATACTCTTCCATGTTCATCTTGCCTTGCTTTAGTAAGTAACAATGGAGCAGTAATTCTTCAGTCAGTTCGAAAATATAGTGAGATTAGCTAAATGCTGTTGTTTCAGTATCTGTCTGAGTCTTTCCATCTGTGTTGTTTTTTTACATTTCCTGTGATTGAAACTCTGGTGTTTATTGTATATAGATATTAATTAGTTTCACTTTTTTTTATTTATTAATAAATATGTCTGAACCTTTTGTTGTGACTGGTCTTTTAGAAAATATTTAACCTTTGACAGTACTGTATTTATTTAGTGGCACTGTGGGTCCACGTTCCTGAAAGACCTGCTGCTTGGTTAAACACTGTGATTTGCTAATTATTAATTTTACTAAGTGGAATTGGGTACCCTGGTAAGAGCCTTAAATTAGCTGGCTTTGGGTGTTGTGGTGGCAGTGTACTTACCTTATAGTCTAGGTGGTAGTGGCAGGGAAGCTATGCCAGCCTTTCCCATGTGTGTGTGTGTGTGTGTGTGTGTGTGTGTGTGTGTGTGTGTGTGTGTGTGTGTGTGTGCATGTGTGTGTGTGTGTGAAAATCAAATCTCAAAAGAGAGTGTGTGTAACAGCTATTTTCAACAGGGCCAATGAGAGCATTGATCTCATAGAGAGGGTAGTGGGGGACTTGGCATGGAGCACCTGACAAAGGACTCAGCTCTATAGTGGTCAGTGGGGAGTGTTATTTGGGGCCTGGAAAGGAAGGCCAGCTTCAAGACTGGAGTTTGCATTCCATGTGTGTTCTTAAGGGAAATTGAAATTGTACTTGGTGCAGAGGTCTGCATCTGAAAATACTGTGTGTGTCTATTTTTCTTGCAGTGAATGTTCCTCACCAGTGTCAGTGGTGAGGAGTGATGCTCCTTGATCACTAGCCCAGAGGAGGGATATCACATATCACATATTGGTGGCAGTGGTGGGTTTGAGGCTCTTTGATCACTGGCCCAGAGGAGGACTGTCACATATTGGTGAGCTGTGGCATGGATATTAATTGAACTTCTATAGCCTGTAAACAGTTTTCACTAAAGGTGTGTATGTACTCTCAGCAGCCACAAGTAAACACACAGAGTTTCATTTTTCACAACAGTTTTATTTATTTTTTCAGTTTAGTTTAGTCAGGGAAAGCAGGAAAACTTATCAGCAAAGGATTATGGCAAGCCTGCAGCAATCCAGTTGGCTAACGTGTGCAAATCCAAAAGTGTGCTCTATACCAACCTAACTAAAGAAGAAATTATTTCAGCCTTAGTCACAGCTGCAGCACAGACCAGTAAAGAGGAAGACAACCAGTCTGGCAATGGGGATGTGCAGCCCTCAGAAATAAGACAGCTCACCTTTTCCTCAGAGGAATTAAAAGCCTGCCTGGAGTTAAAGTGATTGTCCCCCTTACTCCATGGTAAAGCTGCAACTGCTGTTTCTAAATTGTCTGATACTGATTTTTTAAATTATGACAAGGTTAAAAATGTTTATTGGAATGTTTTAAGTTAACTCTTGAAGCTTACAGAAAAGAAATTGTGAGCATAGACATAGGAAAAATGAAAGTGTGTGATTATATTGCTGAGTTAAGCACTTATTTTCATAGGGGGGTGAGTGGATGTCAGGTCCTCACTTTTGAAAGGCTGGCAGATGTTTTGGTGAGGGGAATGAGCCCTTAGCATTTTGCCTGAGGACAGTAGAATCTGGTTGGCAGATCAGCAGTATAACTCTGCAGATGAGCTGGGGAGAAAAGAGGATCTCTGCTTGACAAGCAGGTCACCATTAAGCAAGAAGGGGATGCCCAGTGATGCACACGGATATAAGGGAACCTATGGTGGGCAACCTAAACCACCTCAACAGAGTCCACCAGTAAAAGGGGAAGCCACTAGTTCAAGTACACAGCCAAGAACGGGGTATAGATGTTTTAAATGTAACCAGAGGAGCCATGTAACACACAGATGTCCACTGAAGCAATGTGGGGAACAAAAGGTGAGGAAGCCAGTAAGTAGGAATAATAGCATGCCAGTGGTACGTTTTCTGGAGACAATAGGGGTAGCAAACTATCATCAGAGTTTGTATCCTATATTAGTGGATGGAAAACCAGGCCACTGTCAAAAGAGACACAGCCTCTGACATAACCATTATGAAGCCTGCAGTAGGTAAAGAGGGAACAATACTTGCTTGGGCAGTTCACTCCAGTCAGAGCTTTAGGAGGGACCCAATTCCAAATACCTTTGGCCAGGGTTCACCTTGACTGGGAAGGTAGAAAAGGAAGCAAGAAAGTATGTGTGCTTGTGGATATCCCTGCAGACATCTTCATAGGAAATTATTTTGATAATGCAGTACCTTGAGTGTATGCAGTTAGACAGAGTCAGGCTTGGAGATAGGCATGTGGGTCTGGTAGCTTGGGGGAGACCCTGACAGATCACACACTTGAAGCCGGGGTTGGTGATGTGGCTATTTCAAAGAGGTAGCTACTTTGTAGCAGTGAGCCAATACTGCTGATACATCGTGCTTCCTTGGACAGGGTGACTGCAAGGGCAGAGGTGAGTGATAGTACCCATGCTGACAGTGAGGCACTGCTGTCAGAAGATACCAGACGTCCTGTAGAAGGGCAGCTGTTAAGGGTCACAAAAGTAGAGTTGAAACAGGCTCAGTTCTTTGACCCTACATTATGAGGCTTGAGGGAGGCAGCTTAGGCGTCACCTGATTCTCACAGAAGAGGGGAGTCTGTACACTGGAACAAAGGATTGCTGTATAGAGAGTGAACCCTGATGGAGGGCTAGAGGGTGAAGTAATACAGCAGTCGGTAGTGCCCAGAGCCTATTGTCTGGCATTTCTAACTATAACCCATGACATTCTTTTTGCAGAACATATGGGCATAAAGTGTACCAAGATGTGTATTATGCAAAACTTTTATTGGCCTGGGATTGCAAGGGATGTAACAGGGTACTGCAGAACCTGTAAGCAGTGCTGAAAAGTAGGCAAGGCAGGAGACAAGTTCAAAGCTCCTTTGATGCCTTTGCCTGTGATTGAGGAGCCATTTTAGAGGGTAGCTATGGATATTTTGGGGCATCCCCAAGTTCTACAGGGAAGAAATATATCCTAGTGGTAATAGATTATGCTACTAGATACCCTGAGGTGGTGGCTTTGTCCTCCATCGAGGCAGGGAAGGTGGCAAATTCTTTGTTTCATATTTTCAGCAGGGTAGGTTTCCTAAGAGGAATATTGACTGACAGAGGTATCAATGTCATGCCAGACTTGCTGGCTTGTCTGTGAGAACACTGTGAAGTGAAGTATCTAAAGACACCCCCCTACTACCCCCAGACTAATGGTCTTGTAGAGAGGTTAAACTCTACACTGAAGACCAGGCTAAGGGCATTTGCAGACCAGTTTAAGAGAGAATAGGACAATAATTTGCCCATCTGCTGTTTGCATACAGCAAGATACCCCAGCAATGCACAGTTTTTTCACCCTTTGAGTTTCTGTATGGGCATAGGGCGAGGGGGGCCCTTGGATTTGATTCCTGATGAGTGGGAATGTGAATCCCACAAGGTGTCTGTTGTGGCATTTGTCCTAAACCTTAGGACAAGGTTTAGGGAGCTCATGGGCTTGGCCCAGGAGAACCTGGAAGGAGCCCAGCAGTATATAAAGGTCTAGTATGAAAGGAATGCTCAAGCCTGAAAATATGCTGTGGGACAGCAGGTTATGGTGCTCATTCCTGTCAGACACAATAAGCTACAGGCAACTTGGGAAGGACTCTTAAAAGTGGTAAGGAAGGTCAGTGATGTTAACTATATGGCAAAACTGCTAGGCAAGAGTCAGGAGCACAGACTGTACCATGTTAACATGATGAAGCCTTACCATGGTAGGGAGGCTCTTGTGCTGAGTATTTGCAGTGGGTGGCAGGAGGAGGTTGAGGGGGGTCTGGTGGCTGATCTCCTCAGAGAGGCTTGGACCAACACTTCAGGGGAAGGGGGGATAGCAACATCCCAAGAAATCCGAGCAGTGTTACAGGAGTTTGGGGACATGTTCACTGGGAAACATGGGTGTATCCACCTGGTGCAGCACCATGTACATACAGGATTCTAAAGACCTATCAAGCAGGCCCCTTACAGGGTGTCTGAGCGAGTCAGACAGACTCTGAGGAAGGAGATACAGGAAATGTTGGAACTGAGAGTAATCAAGAAGTCTAGTAGTCCTTAGGCCTCCTCAATGGTGCTGCTACCAAGGAAGGATGGCAGCATGAGATTCTGTGTGGATTACAGAAAACTAAACAGTCACACAGAGTCAGATACTTATCCAATACCTAGGACAGATGAAACCTTAGAACAGCTGGGTGGGGCTAAGTATTTCACCACTACTGATCTGACCAAGGGCTACTGGCAGCTGCTCTTGACTCCCACCAGTAGAAAGAGGTCATCCTTTTTGAATCCTTTCAGATTATATGAGCTAACAAAGATGCCCTTTGAGAAGAAAAATGCCCCAGTGACCTTCCAGAGGCTGGGTAGATCATATCCTAGCAGGGTAACAGCACCTTCAGCATGTCATGGAGGTCCTGGGCAGACTGCAAAGGGCAAGGTTGACCATTAAGCCCAGTAAGTGTCAGGTGGGTGTGGCAAACATCTATTATCTGGGGCATAGAGTGGGGAATGATAAGATCAGGCCAGAACCTGCCAAATCAGGTGAGGGCATTCTTGGGGACAGTGGGGTACTATGGGAAGTTCATTCTCAATTATAGTACAATAGCTGATCCCCTCAGAGACCTGATGAAGAAAAACAGACCAGATAAGTTGTGTGGACACCAACCTGTGAGCAGGCATTCCAAAAGCTTAAATGGGTTTTTGGAGGACCCCCTGTGCTAGCCAGTCCAGATTACAGCAAAGAATTTGTTGTGCATGTGGATGCTTCATACCATGGGATGGGGGCTGTACTTAGCCAGGTTTCCTCGGAGGGAAAATAGCACCCTGTTGTATGTCTCAGATGTAGACTCCAACCCAAGGAGGAATGTTATGTAGCCATAGAAAAAGAATGTCTAGCCATAGTATGGGCACTGCAAAAACTTCAGCACTAGCTGTATGGAAGGAAATTTACTATGGTTACAGACCATAATCCCTTAACATGGCCACATTGAGCCAGTCAGCAAAATTCTAAGTTATTAAGGTGGAGCCTAGGGTTGCATTCATATGACATGATAGTGCAGTACCATAGTGGGGTCAGCCATGCCAATGTAGATGGGCACTCAAGACAGGGTAGAATTAATGTGTTTCCAGACAGGCTCATTTCTCTCAAGAAGCATTCTTTCAGGGTAACTTGAAAAACTAGCTTGAGTCTTCAAAGGGGGAAGAGATGTGATGACGTGAGGTAGTGCCATCTGTACCAGGGAGAGTAGGGCAGTGCATGTGTAACATATGCTAGCATAGCTAGCTGGAGTTTTGTAAAGAATTATATGCTATTTGAATATCAAACTTATTTGTACAGATGCTTATGTTAAAAATGTATTTGTAAAATTGCTAGTGTTAAAAAATGCATCAACAGTGGGTCCTTGTGGACAGAAAAAAACATACATGTATATCAGACCGTATTGTTGTAACTGATGAAAGATATATATTTTAACAGATAATACTGGATGGGAAAGGGTTAAGCATAGCCCAGCTAACCTTAAGAAAAATTACCCGAAATTAAATGACTTGGTTTAGGCCATACATATTTTTATCTCTCAGGTCTAAATGCAGCCCGAGAATGACTTGTTTTTCTGCAGGAAGGGTGGGAGTGTGGGGATTGTTCTACAATTTGCAGATGCTGTAATAAACCTTAGCTAAAGTTTTATGTGTTATTGTGACACATTAGTGCCAGATCCTCACTCAGTTTCTAGAGAGGATAGTGTGCAAACCACAGAGTCAGGTGACCAGATGTGATGTCATTCTGTAGCCAGCACTGAAATTGTATTTACATACCAGTAAGAGATGTAGTAAGCTTAGCTAAATATTGTTTGTTTCTGCATCTGTCTTGAGTCTTTCCATCTGTGCTGCTTTTTTATATTTCATGTGAGTGAAACTCTGGTGTTTATTGTAAATAGGCATTCAGTATTTTCATGTTTTTTTATTATTTGTTATTAAATATATCTAAACTTTTCATTGTGGAGATGGTCTTTTAGAAAATATTTAACCTTTGAGAGTACTTGCATTTATTTAGCTGCATTGTGGCTCCATGTTCCTGAAATACTTGCTGCTTGGTTAAACACTACCATTTGATAAGTATTAATTTTACTAAGTGTAATTGGGTACCCTGGTAAAAGCCGTAAAGTATCTGGCTTTGGGTGTTGTGGTGGCAGAGTATCTACCTTATAGTCTGGGTGGCGGTGGCAGGGAAGCTAAGCCAGCCTTTCCCATGTGTATGTATATGCGCATGTGAAAATCAAATCTCAAAAGAGAGAGAGTGTGATAGCTACTTTGAACAGGTACACTGAGAGCACTGATCTTATAGAGAAGGTGGTGGAGGACTTGGCATGGAGCACCTGGCTAAGGACTCAGCTCTATAGTGATTAGTAGGGAGTTATATTTGGGGCCTGGAGAGGAAGCCCAGCTCCAGGACTGGATTGTGCATTCCCTGTGTGCTCTTAAAGAAAATTGTACTTGGTTCAGAGGTCTGCATCTGAAAATACTGTGTGTGTCTATTTTTCTCACAGTGAATGTTCCCCACTAGTGTCAGTGGTGAAGATTCAGGCTCCTTGGCCCAATGGAGGGACATCACATATTGTTGGCAGTGGTGGGATTGAGGGTCCTTGATCACTGTCCCAGAGGAGGCACATCACAGCATGTATTGGACAGTGATTTACATATAGCTGCAAAGTATTCTAGCAAGCAGCAACAATGTCTACAGAAGAGCAGCTTCTCGTATTGTGGTTTCACTAATGCATCATCATGTTTGTTAATTGACAATGTAATTTGCTTGACTTACAAGACCTAGTTAACATCTTGTCTTGACTTTCTGGAAGTTAGAAATGTCTGCTAATGCATTTAGCATGGGAATAGAATAGACAGTCTTTTATGATATCATAGTATGGGTTTTCAAATGTAAGAATGCATTCAGTGAGTAGTTCTCACTAATAAAATAAAATGCAAAGATGTCACACTTATTGCATCAAAAGCTGTTATATTTGATATTATGTAGAGAAGGAGTTTATACCCACCTGCAACAGCTTTGTTACTAAGACTTGTCTTAGAAAGTCTAAGTGAAAAAGGAGGCTTGTGGTATGACACGCAGTTCAAGGTGCACTTAGAGAATTATTTAGAAGTTTATTAAGTTATTTCACAGCTACTTGTACTACTTGTTAAACTAAAGGGCACCAAAAAATAAGGAAATGTAGCTGTTAAGAGATGTTATAATGAATGGCTGTCTAGAGCAGATAGTACATAAGAACATTCACGCATATTGCACATTCAGAGATGACATTTCATGTGAGCAAGGCTGAATGTCTAAATCAGATAAAGTAATAACTGCAATCCAAATGTGAAAGTTAATGCTAGAAAAGATATACAGCTCACACACAGGGATTTTCAAGTGCACCAAATGTGAAGAAAGTGTCCTTTACTTTTATGAATATTTCTGAGCAAATGCATGGAATTTTACTGATGTCTATCTATAGTTTTTAACCACATCCAGAGAGCAGGAGACGTGATTTTGTATGAAATTCTGTGTTTTCTATAGAATAATGTTTAAGTACAGACTTGCTTCAGTATCAAGAGAATCATTGCTTCCTGCATATAAATTATTACCTCAGGTTCTCAGAGATCATATAACTGAAAAGTACTTCAAGTGACAGTGTGATAAACATCCTCAGGAACATATTTTTAAGACATGGTGTAGCATAAGTAGTTGTTTTAGACAATGGAGCTCCATTTTCCAGGCAGGAATTCAAGATTTTTTAAATACATTATTTTTAAGCATACAGCATGTAGTCTGTATTACCATCACAGCATTTGACAAGTGAAAAGATGGCACTGACAATCACAAGTCTCATGAAGAGCTGCAATATTTAGCTTGTATCAGACTGTTGCCTGTCATCACTCTAGGACACAGGCTTATTTCTAGCACAAACAGTTATGGGAAGATGGGAAGTAGCTTAAGCAGTAAGCTGTCCACTAAGCCATTACTACCTTTTCATTTCTGCTACTGGAAAAATCAAATTAATATTCTACACCCATTGAGAAGATATCAGAGAAGACAGAAACCTTGTTATGACAGGACTACAAATAATTTATCTGTTTTAAAGGAAGTAAGGAGACTAGGTAATAATCTAAGTTCTAATAAGTGAACAGAATCTGACAAGTATTTAAAGGTGCTAAATGCAGGCAGTAGGAAGGGCCAAAATAACAAAAATGACTCAGATTCTCAAGTTTCTAGAAGGAATAATAGACATTTCTGTAAACTACCCAGTGGACAATCTCAGGAAATCACTTTACAGAAGGAAATAGAAAGTTTCAAGCAGTTGCAAGTGTTACTGCCTCCTCAGAGAATGAACAGACAACATGTTACTTCTGAACTGCAGAAACATAAGTAGTAGTCAAACTATGCTGAAAAGAATTTTCCAGCTAATGATTCGGTGAGAAGGAATGAAAATTTCAGGCATGTTATATTGTTTGAAAAAAAAAACGTTTAGAACCTCTGAATTACAAGTTTAATGACTGTGTAAGTCAGCAGTACTGGTGACATGATGAACTGATGAGAAAATGTCATATATTTAGCCTGTATATAATGTAAAAAAAGTTGTTAGGAAGGACTGAAAATGTTTCCAAAGTATTAATAATGCATATATTAGATCCGAAAAAAATACGTTGTTTTTTGAATTTATGTACTAAACAAATGACATGCTGGAATAGTCATTGTATAGGATTTGGAAAAATTGAATATAACACCATAATCTACTTGCTTATATTACTAATATAATGTTTTTACAAAAATAATCTTGTATAACACATTATAATATAATATAATATTGAACATATTACTTTATGAAAGTGTACTATCATTAAGGTATGAATGTCATGTGACTGTCAATATTCCAAGTTTTTCAGTAAAGCGCTTGAAATGAATGCACCTCATGCCTGTCACTGTATATGACATTTTAGATTATACTTTATAAAAAGTATATATTACATATGGTTTGTGAGGATTGTGATTTTGTTTAAAAGTTAGAATCACTTGGTTTAATATAGTTATCTTTCTTGTAAACCTCCTCACAGGCGACCATCAGCTACCACCAGCTCCCCTACTCATCCAATAGGGCTACTGGACTTGTCTTAGCCTCCCCTGGGCTCAACCCTATCCATGCTTGGAACTGGAGAGGAGATTCATGAAGGTGATGCAGCATCTTATTGTGTCAGGAGAGTGTGTCCTAGCACCACCACTGTCCTGCAGCAGCAGGAGCCTTGGGAGCCCACCTGTGGCTACCTATGTGAGGTGAATGTGGGCTTCCACACACACACACACACACACACACACACACACACACACACACACACACACACACACACACACACACACACGTACACATATAACTTCCTGATTTGCATCACAGAACTCACATGGCTCTTAACGCTGCCATTGTAATGAACCTAGGCTGCTTCCCTCCCCCACAGGGTGGGCAAGCCACTGTTCACTGATCACTACATCCTCCCCCCACCTGTTCAATCCAACACCAGTGCTTCTAGTCTAACACAGGTCATCTGTGGCCCAGTCATGGCTTTATCTCTTTGCACCATGGGGCAGGCAGTTTAAGTATAGTTATCCTGCCACCGTTTGATTTACAAATCCTTTCCCCAACATATATGCACTATATCATGTGCTACACAAACACACCTGTCTGTCATGCTGTCTGCCATTATCTGTCTGCCTCTCTGTCATAAAACCTCAAACTCTCAGCACTGTCTGTTCAGCTATGGGCCAGTCTCCCTTTTTCTGCAGAGTGAAATAAAGAATGGTAGAGATAGAGAATGAGAGAGAAAGCAACTAATTTTTTTTTAATTTCTATGTAGGACATCTCATTCTTCCTCCTAGGGTAGCATCCTCCTTCCAAGGTCATAGTTCATTTTTCTGTAGCTATGTCAGTAATTTGTTAGTTGGCTTTCCCTTCTGTTGATTGTAGTCTGAACTAGTCTGCCTGGTGTTTTTTGCCCTTCAGCTGTACTTGATCCCCCTCACAGGTGAAGGAATGGGGCAGGAATGCCTAAGACAATATTTCTGAGTTGGCTTTTTTAGGTTAAAGCTCTGTCTAGGAATACCCCTTGCACTGTCAATAATGTTTAGTGATTACATGCTGGGAAGCGTGAACATACTTCTGTACATCTGCTCCACTACAGACTGTACCCTGTTCCTGAATGCAATATGCCTGCAACCTTGACTAGTGTCCATCAGGCAGTTCAAATACCCATCTTTGTCTTTGAGAGTAGACAGCTTGGATGCCCTGCTGAAATCTTCACTGTCACCAAGCTTGCTTCCAGCATTTAAGGAGTAACTGAACCCCAGTCAATGCCATCAAAGATAACTGCTGTACCACTGTGTCATCAGGTTATACAGTCCTTTGGGGATTGTTTATTTATTTAGTTATTTTCATGAGTTCATTTGCATGTAACTAAAACACCTTTATATAACAGGTTCATGGTTAAGTTATCCATAATAGAAGCCTCAGGACAATTGCAGAATAATGCATGAACATGAAAAGTCTGGCCATAGGAAGAAACTGTGGCACTTACAGCAAGCCCATGCAGATAAACACATGGTACACAGACTTCACTCAAAACCATCAGGTGACTGGATTAATACCATAGGGCCCCTTGCTGAGATACACCAACATTAACTTCTGCACCACTTAGGCTGGAAGAGAAATGTGGTTCAAAATAGCAGCATTGTTTTTGGCTTAATATGTTCAGTATTTCTTGCATTTTTCCTGTTGCTGTCATCCTGTGGCTGAGTGTCTTGCTTTGTGTACAGATTTTTAACTTACTGTGTTCCTTAGTGCCTATGTTTCTGTTTTCATGGATTTTTAGGAACACAGTAGAGCTGTGGATGAAGGCAAGGTGGTTCATACAGCCTACCTTGATCTGGCCAAGGTGTTTCATACCATTCGCCATTCAGAAATCATAGAAAAACTCACTAAGCTAGGCATCAACCCCTATATTACTAGGTGGGTTGCAAACTGGCTCACAGATAGAACCTACAGTGTGAAAGTAGTGGACCCCAAGTTAGACTGCCAACCAATCACAGGTGGAGTCCCACAGGATTCGGTCCTGGGTACTCTCCTGTTTGGTATCTACTTCTCTGAAGTCCAGGCCAACACAAAGGTTCTCTGGCTGACAAAGTTTGAAGACGATTGCAAGTTGGGAGCTATTATTAACTATTATTAACTCCCCATGTGATGTTGACATCCTACAGAAAGGCCTCACTGAGACCAATGGTTGCTGTCAGAACCATGGCCTTAAGCTCAATGCCAAAAAATGTGTCATAATCCCCTTTGGGAAAAACCCAGTTCCCATGAATTACCACATCAATGGTAGTCCAGTGAAGACAGAAGGCGTTATAAGAGATCTGGGAACACAGGTTGACAGCAGCCTCTCTTTTGACCATCACATTGCCACTGTGGTCAGAAAGTCCTTCTATGTGGCACATCTCATTACTAAGGGTTTTGCATCCAGGAAGAATGAGCTCATTGTCTCCTTCTATTTTTCCCTCATTAGGCCAATCATCGAGTACAAAGCCCCATATGGCATGTACCTCACTAGACACCTGCAACAACTGGAGAGGCCACAAAAGTACCTCACAAAGAGGATCCTAGGCCTTAAACACTTCTCCTATATGGACAGACTCAAAAAACTCCAACTATTCTCTGTCTCATATCGCCTACTTAGAGGCAATCTCTGCTTGACATACAAAGCCATGTCTGATCCAGCTCTGTTAGAAATGGTACAGCTCAATCCCTCCACACCACACGCTCCAGTGACCTCAACCTCATTACCACAATCAACAGAACATGCTGGAGGGATGGGTTCATAACCCAGAGACTGCCCTTCCTATGGAATAGACTTCCCATACATGTCCATAGGTTCATAGGTTCATAGGTAGGTACTAGGCTATCTGCCCGAGGGCATTTATAAGTCTAGCCATAGTGTGTCAGCTTTTGCCGCCCCATTGATTATTTAACTGAGCCTCTGTCAAGAAGAGCCAATGAAGTGATCCCAAAGGTGTATTTTCTGTTACCCATCCACTCGTCAAGGTTTCTCTTGAAGAGTGTTAGTGAGGGGCTCTGCCTAATGTAGTTAGGAATTTTGTTCCAAAGCATGGGGAGTCTCTGTGACAGGAATCTATCCCTCCAACATGTTCTATTTATTGTTGTGGTGAGGTTTAGCTCATTAGAGCGAGTGGCTCGTAGTGACATGGATTTCTTTAGGTGGAGCATGTCCATCAATTCTGAGTTGGACATGGCTTTGTAAGTCAGGCAGAGATCACTTCTGAGTAAGCGATATGCCACTGAGTACAGCCAGAGTTTTTCCAGTCGGGCTGCCTAGGACATATGTTTGAGGCCAGTAATCCTCTTGGTGAGGTAGTTTTGTGGTCTTTCCAGCTGTTGGAAGTGACTTGTGAGGTACATCCCAAATGGGGCATTGTACTCTATGATGGGTCTGATGAGTGACGAGCAGAGGGGCACTATAACCTCTTTATTTCTAGATGTGAACCCTTTAGTAATTAGATGGGCTACATAGAAGGATTTCCTAACTACTTTGGCAATATGATTGTCAAAAGAGAGATTACTATCTACCTGGGTCCCAGATCTCATATTACCTCTTCTGTATTAAGGGGGCTGCCACCTATGTGGTAATTCATGGGTGTTTTGTTTTTCCCAAATGGGATGACTATGCATTTTTTGGCATTTAGCTTGAGACCATGACTTTGACACCAGGTGTCTGTCTCAGTAAGGCCCTTTTGGAGAATGTCCATGTCAGCCGGAGAGTCAATTATGGCTCCCAGTTTGCAGTCATTGGTGAACTTAGTTAGCCATAGTCCTTCTGTGTTTGCTTGTACTTCTGAGAAGTATATGCGGAAAAGTAGGGGTCCCAGGACCAAGCCTTGTGAGACACCACTTGTGACTGGTTTAGAGTTGGACCTGGAGCCTGCTATTCTTACCGTGTGAGTTCTGTCTGTAAGCCAATTGGCAACCCATCTTGTGATGTAGAGTTTTATGTTCAGTTTTTCTATAATTCCCGAGTGGAGAATGGTGTCAAAAGCCTTGGCGAGGACAAGGTAGGCTGTGTGAACCACCTTCCCTTTATCTATGGCCTTGGTGACTGTCTCGAAGAAGTCAACCAGGTTTAGTAGGCATGATCTGCCCTTAACAAAGCCGAACTGGGTCGGGTCAAGTGTTTGGAGGTTCCCAATGTCTTTGTTAGTGAGTTCCATGATGATGTGCTCCATAGCCTTGCAGACCAGGCTAGTCGGGCTTATGGGGTGATAGTTACCAGGGTCAGTTGTGGCCCCTCCTTTGTGGAGTGGAATAACCGTTGCTGTGAGCCATTCTATGGGCACATAGCCTGTGGAGAGGCTGAGGTTGAACAGTGTGTTTAGGTGGGGGGTTAGTTTGTTCTGTAGTTCATGCAAGACGCAGCCTGGGATACCATCTGGTCCCATTGACGCTGTGCTTTTGGCTTTTGAAAGGGCTGTTTTCATCTGTGCGTCTGTGATTTCCAGGACACTACACTTTTCCGGTATTGTTGTGGGCCCTTTTGGGGGTGAGAGGGGGGTGAAGTTTGCACTGAATCTATCTGCCAGGATGTTGACAAATCAGTAGGTTCAGTATATTTTGTGCTATTTTGCACTAGCTCAGAGCATGTCTGCGAGTTGCCACTTAGATTCTTGACATAGCTAAAGAAGGCTTTGTGGTTATCTTTCAAATCCTTGGCTATTTTTTCTTTCGAAGTTAGCCTTGGATGATTTCATGAGGACCTTAGTTTCTTACTGATACTGATCAGGGATGTCTTTCCTTCTCGGGATTTGCTTTTTTTCTGAACTAGTTTCCTCCTTCTATTGTGTATCCTGTTTATGGCAGAGGTCCACCAGACTGGTTTCCTTCTCTTAGGGGAGTGAGTCTTGGTTTTGCTAGGGATGGCATGATCCATGCATCCTTGTAGGTGCTCATAGAGTGCATTTGTAAAGGTTCCTGCATCTAGGACACTGTTATCCTTTAGCGTGGGGGCTGTGAAGCTTACCACCTCTGTCTTAAGTAAGGTGAAGTTTTCTATAGAAAAGTTTTTCACTGTGGTTTCCTTGGTTGGGGGTGGTGGTGTGGTGTGGACATCCAGAGTGATTAGTTTATGGTCTGATCTAACCAGTGACGGGTTGATCTCTGGTGCAGAACACCTGTCGCCCATGTTGTTGATGACCAGGTCCAATATGTTTTCACCTTTGGTAGGGGAGTTTATCAGCTGATCCAGGGCATTTGAGTTGATAAAATCCAGGAAGCGCTGGACCTGGGAGTTTGTACTTGAGTAGTTTTCCCAGTTAATGGTAGGGTAATTGAAATCACCCGATATCAGGGTGTTCAGTAGGACCTTCATGTTTTCCAGTGTCTCTAGAAAGGCAGAGTGGTGGTCCTGCGTCATGGAGGGTGATCTGTAGCAGGCCACAATTTGCATTACAGATTTGCCCGATGTTAGTTGCACATGTCAACAGAGCACCTCACTGGCCGTCTTCACCTCACTGGCCCTCTTCAAGAGAAACCTTGATGAGTGGATGGGAAATAGAAAATTCACCCCGGGGATCACTCCAATGGCTCTACTCAACAGAGGCACTGGGACCTAAGGTCGGGTGGCACGATGTCAGGGTAATCCTATGGGCTAGGTTTGTAAAGGCTCCAGGGCCATTAGCCTAGTCACACCTATGAACCTATTACAAATTTTATGTCAGAGTTAACAAGATGACAGCTACAGTGACATATCCTGCATTAAATTTGACGGTTGTTGATTCATCACATTCTGAGTCTCGTAAAAGTCCTTAGATGAAGAGGGCTGATGATGGGAAATTTGTTAAACTTCACACATCCCTTTCTTTGTGATCTGATAACACCAGTCAGCTATATTAAAAGAGATAGAAAAAATTGGTTGTATGTGTGTGTGTGTGTGTGTGTGTGTGTGGGGGGGGGGGGTTACCTAACATTTCAATGAAATTTAAATGGATGTTAGAAATGGAACAGGTCATCAGAAGTAGTTCACAAAATATACAGAAATGTCAAAGACACAGACAGATACAATTTTTGCAGTACATAATTAAAAATGGTTGAAACTTTCTGACTGGTTGTCATGTACATTTGTTTGACACTATGTATACTAAAATAAAAGTAACATGTCAAGCCTGATACAATGGAAACTCCCCAAGCAAGTAGTTCAGGCACATCAGAAACATTAATGATAAATAATTATTAAACTAAAGACATAACCTCTTCTTCAATAGTCAGCAGCTGTTTCAGAAAAGAGATACATCTGGGGCACCCAGTAAGGACCAACTGGGGGATTTGGGGTTGGGTGTTAGCAGAAATTAGTAGTTGTAGGAGGAAGGGAAGAATAAAACAAATGAAAAAATAACAATGGCGTGAATCACTCAATAACAAAAGTTAAGAAAGCAGAAGGAAGAAAACATGCCCCAAGACTCTCACTACACCTTTCTAAACATGCTGGAAAATATTAAGATAGAACCAAACACCCTAATACTGGGTGATTTTAACTACCCTGCCATTAACTGGGAAAACTACTCGTGTACCAACACCTTTGCCCAACGGTTCTTGGAATTCATAAATTCCAATGCCCTGGATCAACTAATCCATAGTCCCACCAGGGGATCCAATATCCTAGACCTGGTCATTACTAACATGGGAAATCGATGCTCCACACCTATGGTCACCCCCTTGTTAGTCAGGTTTGACCATAAGCTAATCACTCTTGAGACCACATCCCACTCCCCAGTAAGGAAACCTCCATAAAAAACTTCTCCAAAGCCAACTTCATGCTACTCAAGTCAGAAGTGACAAACTTCATGACACCCATGCAGATGGGAACTGAAAGTTCAACTGCTGAATCCTACACTAAGGCACTGTACGAGCACATCCACTCATGCATGAATCGTGCCTTCCCAAATAGAACCAAGATGCTCTCATCCAAAAAAAGGAAGCCAATCTGGTGGTCCCCTGCCATAAACAAACTTTACAACAAAAGTAAGAAACTGGTGCAGAAAAGAGCAAAATCCCAGGATGCAAAAAACTCACTTACCAACCTCAGTAAGAAACTGAGATTCCTCATAATATCCTCCAAAGCTAGTTACAAAAATAAAATTGCCAAACATTCCAAAGACAACCACAAGGCATTCTATGTCAAGAATCTAAATGGCAATGCTCAGATCTGCTCTGAGCTAAAACAGAATGGCATTAAATATACTGATCCCAAGGATATTGCCAATATCCTGGCAGATCAATTCAGTGCCAACGTCACCCCGTCTCACCCCCTAAATGGCCCATCTCAATACCGGAAGATTGACAAATTCCGGTAATAATGGCCACACAGTTAAAAAAACATACTTTCCAAAGCTAAGAATACAGCATCCATGGGACCAGATGACATCCCGGGCTGTGTATTACATGAACTACAATATGAACTGGCACCTCACCTAAGGTCATGTTTAATCATAGCCTCACCTCAGGTTTCTTGCCCACTGAGTGGTGCAGAGCTACAGTTATCCCACTCCACAAGGGGGGTTCACCTTGGATCCCAGAAACTACCATCCCATCAGTCCGATGAGCCTTATCTGCAAGGCCATGGAGTGTATTATCATGGAACTTATAAACAAAGACATTGGCGACATTCAAACACTGGACCCCACCCAGTTTGGGTTCGTGAAGGGCCGATCTTGTCTTCTGAACATGATTGAGTTCTTTGAATCGGTCTCCAGAGCCATGGACAAGGGTAAGGTGGTTCACACAGCCTATCTAGACCTTGCCAAGGCCTTTGACACCATCCCCCACTCTGGAATCATAGATAAACTTAATAAGCTGGGCATTAATCCCTATGTCACCCAATGGGTTGCTAACTGGCTTACTGATAGAACCCATACTGTAAAAGGAACCGACTCCAAATCCAGCTCTAGACAAGTGACACGTGGAGTACCTCAGGGTTCAGTCCTGGGGCCGCTCTTGTTTGGCATCTACTTTTCTGAAGTGCAGGCCAACACTAAGGGACTCTGGCTAACAAAGTTCGCAGATGACTGCAAACTGGCAGCAATTATTGAATCCCCAAATGATGTGGATACTCTACAAAAGGGCCTTACAGAAGCAGATGCTTGGTGCCAGAGCCATGGGCTCAAGCTCAATGCCAAGAAATGTATAGTTATCCCCTTTGGGAAAAAACATGTACCCATGAATTACCATATAGGCGGCAGTACACTAAACACCAAAAGTGTGATAAGAGACTTAGGGACACAGGTGGACAGTGGTCTCACCTTCGATAACCACATCGCCACAACAGTCAGGAAATCCTTCTATGTGGCACACCTCATCACTAAGGGCTTTTCATCCAGAAAAAAGGAGGTCATTGTCCCACTGTACTATCTCTCATTAGACCCATTATAGAATACAATGCCCCATTTGGTATGTACCTCTCAAGACATCTGCAACAACTGGAAAGGCCGCAGAAATACCTCACTCAAAGAATCACAGGTCTAAAGCGATGCCCTACGTTGACCGCCTTAAAAAACTGCAGCTATACTCTGTCACATATCGTCTACTCAGAGGTGATCTCTGCTTAACATACAAGGCCATGTCAAACCCAGAGCTGTTGGACATGTTACACTTAAAGAAATCCCAATCCCTCAGAGCCACACACTCCAGAGGTCTAAACCTTGTCATCAAAATAAACAAAACATGCTGGAGGGATAGGTTCCTGACCCAGAGACTCCCCATACTCTGGAATAGATTGCCATACATGTCAAGCAGAGTGCCTTTTTGGTCCTCTTCAAAAGGAACCTTGACGATTGGATGGGAGAAAGGAAATTCACCCCGGGCATCACGTCAGTCGCCTTGCTAGACAGGGGTCCAGGGAAGTAAATAGTGTGGGAAGAAATAGCCAGGGAATTGTTATGGCTAGGCTTGTATAGGCCCTAGGGCCGATAGCCTAGTACCAGCCTAAGAACCTATGAACCTATTATAGCTAAAGAAAAAGGACAACATTGATATTTATTGACACTTTGTTGACCAGGTTAGTCACAGGAGGGCAGTGGCATCTTTTCAGAGGAGGCTCAAGGTGGTATTCATCCTTTCAAAAGAAATGTGTCCATTGGATAATGGAACTTCTCTACTCATCCCATCTAATCATCCCTTTCCTAGTGCATGCATGGCTGAGAGCAAACACTAGATTGTACAGGAATGAGATGGTTTGAATAAAAGGGAATGAGATCTATTTACAGAATCTGCTTTAACTGAAAGTATGGATGTGGAAAAGCTTGAGAAGAGCAATAAAACATTTACTGTATTGGAAGATATACAGAATGTGGTGTTACAAGAGGAATTTAAAAAATAAGAAGCAGAAGATACTACTCTAATGACATTTAGCTATGCTTTATAATTTAATGCGGAAAGTCAGTTCTTTTAGAAAATAACTTCATGTCCTGTAACTATCCTCCTAGGTGCTCTGTTGTTTTCATTTAGCTGGGTTCTGTTGCCATTTTTCCATCCACCTTATTCCTCCAAATCAGTTCATGACTACCAATGCATGATCCGATATTCACCCTTCCCTTGTGTGTGTCTCTTCAACTTCCCACAAAGCTTCTTCATCTATCAATGTCCTGGCAAGTCTGCAGGCCTGCTTATTTTCATCTATAATGAAGTTGAACTACTTTCTCTCTCTCCAATTTTATTCTTTATACTCCATAAATATTTGGATCCTTGATTCCTCTTTAACGTCTTTTGAAATTTCACATAAAGTTCTACCTTACTGCTAAATCTGTTGTGCTCTGGAACCATATAAATATCTCTCCCCAGAAAATCCTATACACTTTTCTCATTTGTTTGATATGTGTTAAACATGTTTCCACTTTTCATCTTCATCCTTATTTCATCCATAATATAAAGCAATTATCAGAAGCCCCCCCCCCCCACACACACACACATACTACCTATCATCCTGTCCCTTCTGCATCACTTTTTTCTGTCATCCATCCTTTACCTTCTTTCACCATGGTTCCCCCCTCCATTTATACAGTCTATATCTGTCCACCTGACCCTTTTTCTCTGCAGTTTCCACATTTTCTTTTTATTCATTTTTAACTTCTGTAACCAAGTCATTTCTATCTTCTCTCTGATTAGTCATACTAATGTTCTATTTTAATTGGATTATTCACACCCCACATTCTCTGTAAGTATCCTCTCCCACCCCTTTCAAACCTAATGACCACTTCCCTGGTGTGCTTCTGTCAAATAATAGTGCCCCCAGTCATAGCCGGCCTGTGCCTCTGTTAGCTATAGTCAATGACAATAGCCTAAACAATGTGCTTCCTCAGCGTCATGTTTAGTCCCCTGTACCAGCATCTGTCTTAACCTTTAGCCCCTCCTTAACAACATTATTCCAGTTCACTCAGCCATCTACTTGTCATACCCTGTCAAATGTATATATTCATCTTAGCAGATAGAGATGTTTAACTCACTACCTCTCATTCATTCCTCTCTTTTCTCCTCAGTTTTCACCATTGATTATATTCCAAATTTCACCAGCTTTTACTCAGTCCAACCTGCATTTCCCTGCCTGTCTCATTCAAAGATTAAGATATCTGGTGTATCCTTCACAACTGTAATGGGTGGACATACAATACAAAACCTTCTAATCTGATGCATATATCAAAACTACTGTCTATCAGATAAACATAAATATATACATTTGACAATCTTAATGCAACATTTCTCACACCTAAAATATATTTTCAGAACACACGGTCCCATTACTGCCCATACTAGAGTCCACAAAATTAGTAGACAGTATAGGGGGCTCACATTTTACACTTTTGCACCGTAGTAGTGCACAGTATCAGAAATGCATTCTCAAATACTTATACAGACACTAAACCAAAAACAGAAGTATAATAAGTATTAGTCAGGTCAGAACCCCCCCTCCCCCCCACTGTACTAATTCAAACTCATTACATACCTTGCTAAGTTTTGTATAAGTCCATAACTTTCTTCTCATGCACCTGGAATAACCCATGAAGCTTACTCCCTTTAATGTCCCGACTAATAAATAACATATATGAACAATTCAAGGCACTCACAATTAAAACAAAATAGCAATTAACTCTGGTTTCACATGCCAAGAGGATATTTTTTATATAAGAAACAAGAAAAAATAGTGAGTACAGAAGTTCTTTTCCCTCCAGAAAACTAAGAAATTTTAATATCTCTCCATCTAAAATCAGCAAAATTCATTGTCATTCCTATAATTGATTGATCTAATTGCTACTCAACCCTTTGGGCCAGATTCATAAAAGTTATATGTGTGAGCAAAGCCCTGTCCGATTCACAAATCACACTAATGTCATACTGCAGTATCATGTAAGACATGTAAAATCATGTTCCACCTGCTCCTATGTTAATGAGTCCAAACATTCCACTGCCCAATTGTGCACCACTCACAAAAATAAGAGCAGTATTGCACGTGCACCACATCTCTCAGGGATTCAGTGATGTCTGTAAAGTTGCTAATATATTGTTCATCAGTCAGCACTGAGCAAAATGTCACACTGTGTGGCAGTAATCCTTACTGAAAAGAGAGTTTCCTAAAATGATGGCAAACCTGCTACCACCCATTATCTTGGCTCACCAATGGGAGATCACACAGCATCAGACTTCTAACATGATAACGACCCCAGCTGTGCCTGCACATGGAATGACTGTTAGTTATTTGTGAATCATATTAATTTATGCCTGCAGCATTTAGCACAATTGAATAAGGCAGCTCCCCACTTTACAGCATAACATAGTTAGTACACTACCTATACTTACAAAGTTAGTACAGTTACTAGGTAATGCAATTTATCTAGTAAGTATCTGTCCTCATGCTACATACAGCTATGTTGAGTCTCGGGCAAAGGGTTGCCTGGTATACACCATAGTAGCTGGTACTCCTTTGCGTCATTCACAAAAATTTGACGAGTTACTGATATTCAGGACACTGTAGTAGTGCACAGTGTTCTGAATACCAAGAATCACATCTACCCATATTTATTTATTTATTTATATGGTATTAGTTCCAATATTTATTTATTTAATGCCAGTGGTGTGACAGGTAGCACTTGCTGTGGGTTCTATTCCCACACCAGGTAGACTGACAGCTGATACTGCAGTGTAGTTAAGGGTGGTGTTGCACTCCTTAGTGTGTTATTATTCAGATGCGACATTATACTGAGGTGCCATCTGCTTGAGTTGGTGGTAGCTGAGGTGGATGTAAAATATCCCGCAGCACCTATCCAAAAGAGTATGGGAAGTTCTCCAATGTCTTTGCCAGATTTCAACTGGTAGTATAAATGCCACCTTGGATGTTCCACAAAAAGAGGCCTCCAACTTAGTAAGGCTAACGCTGTCAAGAAATGGCAAATAAAATAAATAAATAAATTAATTAATGAATTAATTAATTAATTAATTAATTAATTAATTAATTAATTAATTATTTATTTATTTAATAAAACAATGACAGATAATAGCTCCTTCCCTTGATTCCATAACAACTTGCAAAGACTTTAGCTCCAAGTAGATGTAATGGTGTAGACATAAGAACAGACAGAAACAGAATAAAGAAATGCCTTAATCTTGATCCTTTAATTGTAATCCCACTTTAGACCCTACTACCACTGACATTCTGGACTTAGAATGTCTGTTTTGGTTTATACCTCCTATGGGGATATGCTTCTTCTTGTAAATTTTGTTATTAAACAATTTTTGCCAGATCTTTTCTCTCTGATTGCCATCAGAATGGCCTGGGGATGAGGAATATCTTCTCTTGTGCAGTTGGCCAGTCATATCTGCCTTTCTCCTCATCAGTTCAGTCTTTTATGTTCAGGAGTGATCGATCCTAAAACTCTACAGCTCCTGCTCCCCCATGTTTCTGTTTCCTCAGAAGCAGTTATCTTAATTATTTTTGTGGTACCTACTATTTCAGATGCAGGGATAGACAACTGTATGCTTGAGGTGGCTCCCCAATAATTGGGTCACTAAAGTCATTAGGCCTTTATGTATTTATCCACTTTCCCCTACAGCTAGCTTGAAACTCAATTGATTGTACTTCCTGCTTTTCTTGGGCTGGAGTTTCTACCCATAATTCTAGTTTCTCCCTCATCATAGTCACTTAGAGTCTGGCTGCTCCCTTCTCAGTGCTACATTATTATGCCTTCCCTTGCCAATTATTATAGAGCACAGCTGGAAAGATTAGCATCGCAGTGACCCCAAGCTCTCTTATATGCTACATAATCACCTATAACTTAGCCCATTGCTTGTATACTAGCTATAAACGTCCTCAACAGTTTCACCCCTCTGCCCAGCTAACATCACCCCCAGTCATTGGTAGTAAAGCTGTGTAGTTTCATTGTGATGCATCTCAGCTTTTTGGTTTTTTTTTTGAGAATTTGCTAATTTCCATAAGCTATGAGTCCTGACTATGAGGGATCTAAATTAGACTCTTCCTTGATCATTTCCCTAGCACAGCTTGTTAGGAATGTGGATAACTCTAGTGCCTTGGCCCCTTTTCTGATTCTTGTGATATGAAGAGTCTCTGCCAGGATCTATTCTCCACATCATCTACTTTCATTATCATATTCTATAAAAGGGGTCTTAACTCCCTGATCTCATCTTATTTATGTGATATATCATTTTCTCTGCACATGTATTTCCTGATTCTTTAGTCCTGATACTTTTTTAATGTGAGTTCTGACTTCTTTTAGCTCAGTGAGTTAATTTCTCATGATCCTGGTGCCAGACATGACTATGTCCAATTTGCATTCTACAAGCACAACTTAAATATGGACTTCCACTTGTTTCAGCAGTATCCAATAAAAAAAAAAAAACTTGTCCACTTTCCAAGCTATAAGTAACTCCATCTGCCATTTTATCACCCTCTCATCATTGGATTATGCTTTATGAAACCAGTTGGCTAACTGTCCATCAATGTGCCAACCAGCTTCTTTGACCCAACTCTATAAGCTTCTCAAAGAATCCTCCTGCCCTTCCCTTGCCTCAAACCTATTCAGGTGACCTCCTGGTTACAATCAGAGAAGTCTTAACCACTCGGTTCCACTTCTTTAATGTCCCAAAACTAGGCTGCATTATACAAACTATGCCTTTATCCTAGGCCCCAAAGTCTGGGAAACCCTCCCTACTAATCTTAAAGACCTCACCTTGTACCTGTCATTGCATGCTCATGTTAAAGATCATCTCAAGTCTGAGTCAGTTCATAAATGCATTCCCTCTGGACACATCCCATAATCCCCCACTCTCCCCTCCACCAGTCAGGCAACATTGCCTTCCTCACATTATTTCCTTACACTAATAGGTGTCATCTCTTCCACATTGTATATATTGTATATTGTTAATTTATGTGTGCTCTTACCTTACTTTTGAAATCTTTTACACTTCCTGCTCTATCCCTTCATTATTTCATCTCCTTCTTTTCTTACGATAGAAACTTATACTTTTCTGTGTTCTTCCCAGCCTTTAACCCCCTCCCAATCTTTTGCTCTTCTCTGCAACATTTCCTCCATACTTTAATTATCCCTTCTCCTGACACCCAGTCAGAAGTTAGCTCCATCCTCCTCCAGTCATCTCACATACCTTTACTCCCTTCCCACCCCAATTCCACAGACATACACTCTTATACTGGAAGATCCCACCCACTTTTATCCACCCAGTAAACATCCTTTAAAGGTATACTGTTTTCCTCTCTCATACTCCAAATTCTATATATCTTAAAACCTCTACTTACTTTACACTAGGATTTAATATGACCATGACATACGTTTACAGTCTCCTGCTATCTATTATTTTCCTTCAACCCTCACACAAAAACCCAGAGCAATTAGTTGACTTCTCCTGCCTCCATATGTCTGACTACATTAATACCTGCAAACGTACTAACTGCACATACCCTATTAAGCATTCACATGACATCACACCCATGCCTGCACCCAGCTCACATACATCAAACATCTTAGGGTCCCAGTACCTCATCATATCTAAATTTGACAGAAAACTCCAATTATACCCAAAAGTACACATTCTAAAAACACTACTCAAATTCAGTCCCATTGTCTTTATACTTCTGCTAAGAGGCAACGTTGAGCTCAATACTGGACCACTTAACAATAATAACTCACTTTAAACCAATAAATTACATCATATTACCTACTCCCTCTTTAATGCCCACATCATGAAGAACAAATGAATGCTTTATCATACAACATAATCTTGACATTATAACTATTACAGAAACATGGCTGAAACCTGATTCCCCTAATCTTCACAATGTCACATCAAACTCTTCATACCTGCAAGATTAAAGACCAGGTGAAAAGCCTGGGGAAGGAGCATTAATTCTCTTTAAAGGCAACTTTAACCCTATCATCATTGCACAAACTAACTGTAACTCAGAATCAGGTCCTGAAATGGGTCCTTTTAACATTTCCAAAAACAACCAAAAAAACCTTGTCATAGCCAATGCATACTTACCTCCACCACCCTCCATACCAACATTCAATACCCTCATCCAAAAAATATATACCAAAGCTTCCACAAACTGTAATCTAATTATCCTTGAGACTTCAACCTTAATCACTTAGAACCAAAAGCCATTGATATATCAGAACTCTGGCCAACTAAAGTCTTACTCAAATCAACTCTGAAGCCACTAGACCAAGCCATCAGTCCAATAGGCACACCATACTAAATCTTGTAATAACTAATAATTCTAAAATAATAACTTATAATCCTGCAATGATATCTACCCTCACCATACATGCACCCTCTTTCAGTCATCACTATCCCATAACTTTCTCAGTATATAATCTAACGTTAAAATATAAATCTAAATTTAACACATTCAGACCCAAAAACATTCAGAATATTATTGTCACCCTTAGTTGGTCTCACTTACATGCCATAAAAGACCCCCAATGAAGCAGCTAGCAACCTTACTAATATCCTACTGTACTTGCAAAACAAATAATTTCTTTAGTACAAAGATTACTTTGACCTTGTAAATATGGCTGTCTATCTGACAAACTCAAACACCTCCAAATATTATGTGATGAAGCATGGCACAATGTGAATTTTTTTTACGGAAATGTAACCCCTCTATAGAAATGTAACCCCTCCATAGATTTCCAAGCCCAATGTACCTCACTACACAACCTAGCCAAGAAATTCGTTCACAGACACAAAAACAACCACTACCAAAACAAACAAATCTCACTTTTAGCCAAACCCAAAAGATTCTGGAAAGAATTCAAACTGTTTGCTGTTCAAAAAACTTAACACAACTCCAGAAACTGAACCCCTTTAACACCACCAGCAACAAACCCTCATATGCTGACTTCCTCAATGCATTTAGCAGCCTGCCACACATCAATAACACAAACCTACCACCTCCACAGCACATATTTTACATTCTGCTATTCCACTTCAAAAGGATCATAACCAAACAGATAGAAATACAAATGGAAGAAAGAAAAACAGATACTCTCCCAGGCTCAGATAGCCTAACCCCTTGCTTTATTCACCTTTGTAAGGACTTCATCTCCCACCCACTTACTTACATATACAAACACTGCTTAACTAATAAGATTATGCCTCAGATATGGACAACAGCAATAGTCACTCCTATCCCAAAACTACCCAAATCAACTATTTCTTCACAGTTCCATCCTATTTCAATACTTACAACTTTAGGTAAAATACTAGAAAAAATGTATCTACAACTAAATTACTGCTTATTTACATAAGTACTATCTTCTATCCTGGAAGCATCATGTATTTTAGTCTGGATGCAGCACCATTACAGTCCTCTAGTCTCTCACAGATGACATTCTATCCAATACTGACAAAGACAAAGTGCAAAGAGCTGTCTTTATTGATCTCACAAAAGCATTTCATGGAACCATTCACACTTTACTATTTGACAAATTAATTGAAATGGGCATTAGTGATGAAGCAAAACATTGGTTTGTAGATTTCCTCACCAATAGATCCTTTAAGTTGAAAGAAGGCACCACCACCTTTGAAATAGCTCCTCTTATGAAAGGAGTCCCCCAGGGTTCCACTTTAGCCCCTCTGCTATTTTCCACATTAATCAACAAACTCCTATCTGATCACCTCCAGATACTTCTTAATTCTTCATGCATATGATATGGTCATCTGCAGGTCAAGCAAATCCCACTCTGTCATACACACTCCAAGATGACCTCCAAACCATCAGCCAGTGGCTAATAGGCCAGAAACTTATACTTGATCTATCATAAACAAAATCAATTCTATTTGGAATCAAACAAAAATAGCCAAACACTAAGCTTCCTTACTATTAAAGATGTTACAAATACCATCATAGAAACTACCACATACTTCAGATACCTTGGCATTTGGCTAGACCAATCTCTTAACTTTCAACTACACATTCAAAACATATGCAAAAAGATCAACACAGTAATGTTCTGGGCAAACAAGCTATCACCTCTTCTGTTCAAGCCAGTCAAAGCTGCCATAGGCAAAGGAATACTCCAATTTAAAGTTGAATATGGACTACCCTTAACAGCTGCCACCACCTTTGTAAACCATATCCAATAAAATCTGGTGGTTCATTACTACCCCCCCCCCATTGATGAACACCACTACCTACCTCTCACCAAAGGTAAATGACTCCCAGTACATTTGGGAGCCAACCTCTTACTAGGATTACTGATTCTCAAAACCCTTTCTCCTGAGACATCTTCCAATCTCACTCATAAACTTTTCAACCCCCCAAAACATAAAATCTTAGGGATATCTCTCAATCTCAACCCATCCTACTAACTTCAAAAATTAAACTTCATTGCACTGTGCATGCATTATCTGTCCTAATGGGACTCCATTCCACTCTCAGTCATAGCCATCAAAGTGTACTAGGACTTCAGACAACTGCTCAAGAAACCCCCTTCACTGAAACAAAGTGAACCTGCACTCACACAGGTCACATTACCTAAACCATGCAGCTCACTCACACCCCTTTATCCTTGTTTCATCCTTCCTTGTCTCATTTTGTCATTCCCTCACTTACTGCCTCCATCTTCTCTTTGCATCTCTCACACTTCTCTCCTTTCCACCCCTATTTCCTCTACATGCCTCTCTCTCCATTTCTCTGTTTTCTCCCCATGGTATACTTTCCTGCAACTATTCTTGATTGTCTCTTGTAATGTCTTCCAAACTCTCTGTATAATGATATTCTGCTATCTCTGTAGCATAAGCCATCTCAGTCATTATGGCTACATCTTATCCAAAAAGCTCTGCTAAACATAATTCCATTTTTCTATCCATGTTTTGACTTTGTAAACTGCTTATTGAACCAAATGTTGCAGCATATTTTTGTGTCTGTAAATGTGTATATGTTTAATAGCATATCCTTGTGCCTGTCAAATGTGTTTTACCCATTTCATTTGTGATCCTGTTCACTCGGGATGTGTCTACAAATGGTCCATTCAGATCAGTGCACTATGCTGGTAAACAAGCAAACATAAATTAATGAAATAATTAATTCTTCCCTCCTAACCATCTCTTCATATTGTCCCTTAGGCTGTTTACTTTATTATTATTGCTTTCATTGATTCATTGTTATCTTCACACATTCTGTTTGTATTCATAATACTTCTTATTAACTTGCTTGTCTACTGCCATCTATATTCATCTGGGTGTAGGTCCATTTGGATCAATGTTCTACTCTGGCTACCAAATTGAATAAATAAACAAATTAATCTCAAATTTGTCTTCCTTTATACATGTGAATATGATGATGAAGCAGTGAGTGCCTGGTAACATATCTTTTTATCTACATATTATGTTGCTTAATAACCTGCAAAGTGACCAGATTAATAATAATTGAACATTTGATCTGGAAGAGAACACGCACATTAAGCTGTTAGTTCCAGTGCTTCTCAACAGCACCCCACCAAAGTAACATTTATGAATAAAATATTTACCCCTATAGTTATTGCACTGTCCTATGACTTCAAATAACTGGAGCTTGAATGCAAAATAATGTTATTCTATAGTAGCATGAATTCTTCCCAAGTGTTTACATGGCACCCAAATTTGATGTAGTGCTAGACAGTGTAGGAAATACCCTGCCTCTGCCATGATGTCCTACTCAGCTACAGAATTACACTTTAGTACTTGGGTATTTTACTTTATTTCATTTTTATTTGTTGATCAGGGGTGAGCACTGATCTCCTTGGACCTTTTTCTGACTCAGCTTGGGAGACATGTCTAGTTAAGTGACTTGCGCAGAGTCACTTAGTTAGACAATCGTGGCTGATGGAATCAAACCTGGACCACTGGACAACAGGAAACAGCTCAATATCATCTCCTTAATTCTATGCACCAACTGCCAACTGCCAGACAGGATGACAAAGGATCTCCTTAATGCTACTTAGTCTTATGGAATCTTGTGAAAATTAAATGAAATAAAGATACACAAGCAGAACATAGAACAGTCAGTATAGTAGGAGTAACTGCATTAATAAAAATAATTTCTGAGCATACTTAAGTATGTTATCCCTCTTTTTTTAATTTCTCCAAGTCTTTTGGACTTCTAATACTATGATGGAAATGGACCCCATTCCTACGTCAATGTCTGATTAAATTTCATGAAATTAGCATTGTGCAATCTTTGATGTTAGCCAGAAGTGCTCTTCGCAGCACCGGCAATGTGTACAGTAATGACTCCTTTTGCAATGTGTATGGAGTTACATGTATCGGTGACATATCTAAGTACGATTCTAAATTATTTTTTAGAAGACCCGTTGCTCCTACTACTGCTTGAACCATCTCATTTCTCCACATTGCCCTTGTTTCTGCCTGCAAATCCTGGTATTTTATGACTTTGCGTCTCTCTGTATGTAAGACACTGTATTCACTGGGTGTAGTAATTTCAATGATCAATATTACTGTTCTATTCTTTTCATGGACCACTATATCTGGATTTCTTGCATGTATTTGTTGAACTGTTGATAATGGGTGATCCCATGTGATAATAGACTTCATCATTTTCTATAATGATTTGTTGTGTCTCATATTTCCGGTGTTTTTCAGACACTTCAATACCATAATTTATTTTATTTTTATTTATTTTACATTTGTTGATCGGGATAGTCCGACTGGATGCATGTCCATTTTCAGCGGAGGCCCGTGGAAAAAAGCTCCAAGGGTAAGCAGATACAGCATTACATAATACCAGCATTACATATTACAAACAGACTATTTACAGAGATTACATAAGTAAGCAAGTTAAATAAATTCCACAGGTTAGAGTTAATCCTGAGCGCAACTCAGGATTAAATTAAATTACACAGTAAACTAGTTAACAGATTTTTACACATTTTAGAGAGAGTTAGCCAAGCTTGATACATTGACATAGCCAGTTAAGTGACAAATGTTTGAGTCTAGTTTTAAATTGACCTGAGGTGGAAAGTGAGGTAATATCAGCTGGAAGAGATTTCCAGGATCTACTTACAGAGTTTGCAAAGAGAGAATCACCGGCTGTGTTATTAATTTTGTTAGTCTGAATTAGTTTGTTAGAGGATCGAAGCAGTCTAGGATTGTTATAGGGGGTGATAATATTTTTAAGTGCAGGAGTATTGTCCGGATTATAGAGGATTTTATAGGCCATAATCAGTTGGTTATACTGGATTAGGCTGGGTAGTTCAAGCCACCCAAGCTGATTTAGATTGATGCAATGATGTGTCCTAAAAGGCAGCCCAGTGACAAACCTGGCAATGTGGTTGTAGCAAATTGAGAGTTTGTTAAGGACAGTCTTGTTTAAATTCGAGAGTAAAGGGGATGCCTACAGAAGGGTTGAAAGAAGGTGAGAGCAAGCTATGGCAATTTTAGCTGGAGGGGTTAGGAAGGCTTTTATTCTGTAAAGTGACCCTAGTTTTATATTGATGGTTTTGATAGTTTGGTTAACATGTAGGTCGAATTTTAGATTATTGTCTATGATGACACCTAATAGTTTTGTAGAGGGGTCAGGGAACATTATTGTGCCATCATTTGAATCTATGGTAAAGGTGAAAGCGGTAGACCTACATGTTGGTGAAAATAACAGCATTTTAGTTTTTTGGGGATTTAGGATCAGACGATGTTCAGAAAGCCAGTTTTCTATTGTATTAAAGGTGGTCTGGGTAGCTGACCATAACTCTACTGGAGATGTGGCTGAGCAAATCAGAGTAGAGTCATCAGCATAATGGATACAGCTGACATTTGGGATGACAGTATAAAGGTCATTAATGAAGATGGAGAACAGCAAGGGCCCTAGTATAGAGCCTTGTGGTACTCCAAGGGTGTTAGGTAGAAGGTTAGAGAGTTTGTTCTGCCAGAGGACAGCCTACTGTTGACCATTCAGGTAGGATTGAAACCATTGAAGGGCTCTTGTATCTAGACAGAATGTTAGCAGGGTGTGGATTAAAAGTTGGTGATCAACCATATTGAATGCCTTGGAAAGATCCAAGAAGAGGGCTGAGGATATATAATTATTGTTGTGATTATGGTTTATGATGTTGGTAAAGGCTAGGAGGGCTGAAGTAGTGCTGTGATGAGGATGGAAGCCATGCTGAGTGTCTGCCATAAGGTGATTCTGGATTAGGTGATGCATGAGTTGTCTATGAATACATTTTTCCATAATCTTTGCAAGTGGAGAGAGTATAGCTATTGGCCTATAATTGGAGAATTCAGTAGAGCTGCCTCCTGTGTGAAGTGAGATTACATAGGATATTTTCCAGATGGTGGGAATTTTAGCTTCTACTATGGTTCGATTGATTAGTATTGAGATGGGGTAAGCAATAGCATCAGCTGATTTTTGTAGGTACTTGGCAGGGAGTTGATCAGAAGAAAGTGTAGTGGGTTTTAATTTTTTGATCAAGGTACGGATAAGTGAAGTGGTGACTGGTTGGAAGCTGAATGCGAGTAGGTTTCTAGGGGTGCTACTTTCAGGACCAGGGGAGCTAGGAGGTAGCTGGCTATATAGGGCTTGAATTGTCTCAGTAAAGAATCGGTTAAAACTGTCAGAAACATCTTCAGGGGTTTTATCAATAGTAGCAGCAGGGACTGGGGTTGAAGTTTGTCTAGGATGCAGTAGATTATTTAAACTTGCCCAAAACTTCTGAGGGTTATTTTGATTTACTGTCTGTAAATTACAGTAGTATTGTTTTTTGTCTTGTAAAATAGATTTTTTGGTTTTGTTCCTGGATTGCCTGTATTTAATGTGATCTTGAGGGTCTTTAGGAGAACACCATAAAGCCCATGCTTTGTTTCTAAGGGTAATTTTGAGTTTAGACTCTTTAGAAAGCCATGGCGCAGTTTTTGCCTTGGTTCTCTTTGAACGAATAGGTGCATGCAAATCAAGGATCTCAAGGAATTTGTTGTTAAAGTATGCTACTGCTTCCTCTAAGGGGAGGTGTTTTAGAATAGACCAATTACGTGAGTTTAGTTCTTGCTGGAATTTGGCAGGGTCAAAGTTTTTATTGTTTCTAACCTTTCTGAGTAAGGGTTGTTGAGAATTAATAGTTTTGTGCTTAATTACATATGTGAGAAGGTGATCGCTTAGGCCATCAAGGAAGGTACCAGAGGTGTACAGTTGGGGGTGACTATTTATGAGTACCCAGTCAAGTTTGCTTTCTTTTTGTTTGGGTTTACCTATCCTGGTAGGGTTGGATATAATTTGTGTAAATGCATGCAGGTTAATATGAGTGGTTGGGGATTCTGAGGAACAGGTGCCCCAGTCTATGTTAAAGTCTCCAAGTAGTAGGGTTTCTTGGGGGTAGTGACATGATAGCCACTGCAGGATATCTTCAAGTGTAGATATATTGTTACCTGGGGGAATGTACATACAGATGATATTAATGCATTTATTTTTATTAAGTTGCAATTTGGTGGCAAGAATCTCTGAGTTATTAATCTGAGGTGGTTGTATTACATCTATGGTGACATTCAACTCAGATTTATAGAGTACAGCTACCCCCCCCCCCTTCCTCAAACCTCGATCCAGCCTGTGTATGTTGTACCAATGTGATAACACTTCATTGTCTTTAGTGTTAGGTTATAACCAGGTTTCAGATAAACAGAGAATCTCAGGGGAGTGAACATCCAGAAGTTCATGCAATTCATGTACCTTGTTATTAATGCTTCTAATAGTGAGATGACAGGCTAGGAGAGAGTTAGTTGGCCTATTAAATGTAGGTTTGCAGCTTAGATTGCAAGTAGAGGGGGTATGTGTATCTGACGTGGGTGGGCCAAGGTTGGGGTGAATATCACCACCAAGTATTAGGTTGAGTCTATACTTGGTGATGAACTTCAGGAATTTATTTATTAGTTTGTGGTAGTGTTTGGATCTAGAGCTAATGTGCCTGGGGTTGAGATGTTGATATACTGAACAAGATGTTGGATAGGATCTGGTACTGTAAGTATGGTTGAAGTTGGAGTTATAGTATGGCCTTTTGGGACCTGAAATCCCATGAGAATCTGGTTTTCATACAAGATAAGGAGGTATGGTGCAAACAAGAGGGGTAGTAAGGAGTAGTATATCATCATCTGTGATTCAGCTAGTGAGTTAAGGAACTGTTTTACCTGGTGATGTAACACCAGAAGATAGAGTGGTGAGGTAAAGGTACTGGAAGGGGGATGGAAGAATGCCAGATGAAAGCTAATAGGTGCTATTAAAATGTAGGTAGAAGAACTGGGGTGGGTGGAATTATCCCAGATGAAAGCAGATAGGATCTAAAAAGTGGGGGAGTGGCTATAGTACTATAAATTTAGAGGTACTTGGGTGGGAGGTAATTGGGGGCAGGGAGGGGAGCGAAGAGAGCCCGAGAGTAGCGAGGACGAACGTAGCGGGGCTATTGCAGTTTACAAGGTTTCCTAAGGTGTCCTAAAGCTATAAGATATGTATTATAGCTCTTAATGTAAGAGTCAGTTTACATAAGTTACAGGGGAAGGAGGCAAACACTCAAGTAGAAAAAAAGAGCCCTATGGCTGACCAATATGGTGATCTGCTTAATTACACAGCACTGTAAGTGAAAGCTTAACAAATGCTTTTTGTGTGCAACCTACTCTGCTTAAATGCTGAGAGAAACTGATTACAGTCCTGTAGACACCGTTTTGTAGGGAAATGTAGAGTTCAATCTGCTTAAATGCTGAGAGAAACTGATTGCAGTCCTGTAGACACCGATTTGTAGGGAACTGTAGAGTTCAATCTGCTTAAATGCTGAGAGGAACTGATTGCAGTCCTGTAGATACCATTTTGTAGGGAACTGTAGAGTTTAATCTGCTTAAATGCTGAGAGAAACTGATTGCAGTCCTGTAGACACCATTTTGTAGGGAACTGTAGAGTTCAATCTACTTAAATGCTGAGAGAAACTGATTGCAGTCCTGTAGTCACTGTTTTGTATGGAACTGTAGAGTTCAATCTGCTTAAATGCTGAGAGAAACTGATTGCAGTCCTGTAGATACCATTTTGTAGGGAACTGTAGAGTTCAATCACTGTTTTGTATGGAACTGTAGAGTTCAATCTACTTAAATGCTGAGAGAAACTGATTGCAGTCCTGTAGACACCGATTTGTAGGGAACTGTAGAGTTCAATCTGCTTAAATGCTGAGAGGAACTGATTGCAGTCCTGTAGATACCATTTTGTAGGGAACTGTAGAGTTTAATCTGCTTAAATGCTGAGAGAAACTGATTGCAGTCCTGTAGACACCATTTTGTAGGGAACTGTAGAGTTCAATCTACTTAAATGCTGAGAGAAACTGATTGCAGTCCTGTAGTCACTGTTTTGTATGGAACTGTAGAGTTCAATCTGCTTAAATGCTGAGAGAAACTGATTGCAGTCCTGTAGACACCATTTTGTAGGGAACTGTAGAGTTCAATCTGAGTCACACCAGGTCAGCCAAGGGGGAAGAGAGAGGGAAATCCTCTCAATACCATAATGTTTGCACACTCCCTAGTGCAACAGTCTTGCTACATTATTATGCCTTTCAGTGTACAGTCCTTCTGCCATTATTGTATCACACCCAGCAATGAGATCTGTGACTGTTTCCAGTTCTGTTTTACAAAACCTGCATTTGCCTGTTTCTCCCACATGTCCAATGGACTTTGGTAACTACATACTACCAAAGGATGCAGTTCTGGGTGTATTGTGGGAGCAGAGAAGAACACTCCCGGCAAACAGCAAAGACTGAAGCAATAATGAGTTAATGAGCTTTATCTATACTGACATCTGTGATATAGCAGCTTAAAGGGTTAAGGCTATGAGCTGTTAATAAAGTTCAGCATGCAGTCCTGGACTTGATTTTGAATTTCCAGTTGCAAACTGATTAAAGTCACTTTTCCAGGTCCTAGGTTGCCTTTGAAAACTGGGCTTAGCTGGTTAACAAGCAAATAAATAAAGCTATGCCCTAACTTAGAAATGGAGACAATTATTGCACTGGCATTACTAGCTCTAAACATCTGAAGAAATAAACCCCGAGATACTGCTTTTGCCTACACATTTGTTGACTTCCAAGAACCTTGGGAGTGTACCTTGTCAAGCATCTGTGTGAACCCATATTATTGACACCCCCCCCCCACACACACAAAAATGGATTTTTCATAATCATGCATTATCTTACAGAGGCCTAAAATTTCAACATGTACTGAGTTTATGACCTTCTGTTTAACTCATAGGCATTAGACAGCCACATAACTATGCTGATTTAAAAACAAATACTTTACTGTTCTTAAGGATGACATCGACTGTCTACAGTGCTAATGCTGAGAACGAGTTCATTTCTGCAACTTCTACCACCTGCAAAAATGCTGTTTGCAGTTTCACTTATTTTGGCAGTTCTGTTGGAAATCTTAGATTCCTCATTTTGCTTTTCTGGAATTATCAGTACCTCCCTCATACAGTATTCATGAGCTGCTACAGCACTGATCAGATTTTTATATTTGTGAAACAATGGCATAGTTCCTGTGTTCCAAAGAAACATGTGGTTGTGAGCTGTGGAGATTCCCCCCTCCCATAAAAACACATGGTTGTGAGTTGTAGAGATCCCCCCATTTCACAATGCTACGTCAAGCATGGTTTTCAATTCATCATACTGGGATGGGGGGTGGGGGTTCTGTACAGGACACTCTGGATAGTATACCAGAATCTTTCAACTGTACAAAGACTCTTATTTGACATGGAGGTAATGGGATTCAGAGACATCCTACATTAAGGAATCCCATTACTTATACATTATGTAACCTAACATTGAATGAACATGCCACCCACTTGCAATGATCAACAAATATTTATGAATTCCATAACTCTATCCAGTAGCACAGTGCCACCACCTATTTGTTGGTTATAATACTGTATACAGGACAAAGGATTTTTAGTCATGCATGCACCACTACAGGCCAAATTACTGTGATGGCAAGCTGTGGGGTGTTTGCTACACAGGCACAGTTGAAGAACATTAAAATAAAAAAGATGTTAAGAAACCTTTCTTGTTTACAAGGTGAACTGCTTAAAGATAAAATGGGTCTATATTAGAAGCACAAAAACCCTAAACCACGAACGCTCACATAAGCAAAAATGACGGAAATCAAAAGTGTGATTTCTGGGTCATGTTACAGTGAGGAATGAGATATTTGCCCTTCCCTCAATGTAGTGCGACCTCAGAGTTAGAATATATAGCTGGGGGGGGGCACAGCCCCCACAATTGCAACTTCGATCACCGTCATTTTCACTAATGTAATGCCTGCTGTACAAATACCAACATACCACTGAAGTACCACATATTTTAGGAGTGCAAATGTATTTGACAGGACCATCCTTTTACTTAGAAAGTGTTCACTGGTATTCAACATCATTAAAAAATTTCTAAAACCAATAGAATGCCTCTCCCATTTTTGGAATCAAGTTTAGTAGGAAACACTTCAGTTAAATTGTGCATGAAGTGTTCTGTTGCATTTCCTATGCATATGTCTTTTATAGATAATTTCATTTCTGGGTGTACTTATGGTGTTAAAGCTGCAGATGGTTTGAAAATAAATGATTATGACATTGTTTTTGATGTTTTAATTTCAGTGTTAACTCAGTTTGTTATTATAATCCCACTCCATAATAATGCTAACTTGGGTATTAACTCACTCAATCCTTAAACACCTTTTTTTGCATATTTCCAGTTCATATCCATACCACCTTATGGCATCCAGAAAGTTTTTTGGTCTGGCTTCTTTGACTAAGTGATATAGCTAATAATAGGCAGTATTAGAAAGGGCAAGGAATTATTAACAAAATGGCACTATATTAATCTAGGATGTCCTGCAATGGAGAAATTAATCTTTGTTTCCCCATTATTATTCATATTTTCAAATTTATGTTGATATTTTCATAACTGAGAGGCCTACATGTTATTGAGCTATATGATGTGAAGCACTAATGTGGAGACAGGACAATCCACTGTTGATGCTGGTTTATATTACACTATATTGGAAATATTGCTAGTTGTTTGCTAGTAATTAAGAAACTAAGCAATATTTTCATATGTACTCAATATTTCAAAAATCTAGCGACTTACAAGCTGTTTTAAGACATTAAGTGAATCCCTAGATGTTGCTGAAAAAAACTGTCTAATATTTGCACTGTAAGCTGAACATCTTGAGAGATATCCAACTTTACTCGTTTGCTAATTATATAATTAAGCGTATGTTTTTATATTTCTGCAAATATCTCAATAAACATGCACTTATGGAGGAATTTATTTTTCTATTTTTTTAATTTGGTTTTAAAATAATAAATAAACAAATCCGTTATAAAACAAACAAATAACTATTTACATATGTCCAGAGCTGATCAATACATGAAAGTTATAAATCAACAATTAATATTTTTCAAGCAAATCTTTAAGTTAAAGCCAATATTTACATGAATGTGTAATACTAGAAGTTCTAGTATGTAATTCATTACTGCAAACAATTTTTGCCATGCTAATAAATTCAACACTATTGGGGGTAACATTAATTTCCAATTTTTAGCAATTCATTTTATGGCTATAGCAAGAATAGACAAAAGGGCGGCCACGGTGGTGCAGTGGTTAGCATTGCTGCCTCACAACAAGAGGTTCTCCGGTTCGATCCTCGGCTGGGGTGCCCCTGTGTTTCCTCCGGGTGCTCGGTTTCCTCCCACATCCCAAAGACATGCTGCAGGTGGATTGGACACTCTAAATTGGCCCTAGGTGTTGCCTTCTGTGGAAGGTTCACTGTAAAACTCCACTGCCATTCAATGTGCGGACAGGTGATCCGCTGTAGAAGAAGAAGAAGAAGCAAGAATAGACAAAAGAAGAGGTACTTGGGTTTTTGCAATTATCTCAGAAATCAGAGCATTAAATAAAACTAAAAATTTAGAAAGAGTATATATATATCTGACCATAGAGCTTGAATAAAGTTAATTTCTTTACAAAATGGGAAAATTAGTTCACATTCATATACCATATGTGTCTAATCAGCTATTATTTCAGAATCACATCTCTAACATATAATTCTATTTGATTTATACATAATCGCAATTTTATTAGGAGTGAGTAAATCTCTGTGAATATTTCCAAATTAACATTTTCCAATATAATATTTCTATCTGTAGATTTTAATATTAATTTCTTGCATTTTTCAGAGAAGTTTTCATTATTACTTTTTGCTGAGTAGTTCAAATAATAATTGTCTAAATATGTGAAATCTAACTTAAGAATTTTATAAATGTGTGTCAAATATGATTTATTTTTCATTGCATTATTACTGATATTTATTAAGCATTCTAATAATTTGGGAAACAATTTCTTATCTAGGTTAAATGTCTTATTTACCTCTGTGTTCACAAAGTCTCTAAATATTTGTAAAATTCACTGATTCTCAGACTCTTGATTGTACTTTGACCTTAAATTTTCAACATATATATATATATATATATATATATATATATATATATATATATATATATATATAAGTACAATTTTAGAATTGATGCCATTAAATTAAATTACTTTGTAGTTTAATACAATACTAGCATTTTGTTAAAGTTATGAGTTTCTAAGTAGTTATTTGTATATGTAGCTAGAAATATAAAAAAATATTAAATTTTTAATACAATTGTTAGAATATGTGAACTTTTGGAAAGATAAAATTATGTTATTTAAATAGGGAATTTGAGAAGAGGGTGCAATACTATTTACACAAAAATCTTTTAATAAGCAGATAAAACTATTACATACTGTTTGTTTATGACTGGTTGTGATATATTTATTATTTACGTGTCTATATCATTTTATCGTGCAATGTAAATAGTTATAATATAGCGTACCGATAATATCGAAACAAATGGAACAGCAAATTTTTTCCCAGGGGAAAATCTTGCTGCGCCGTAAAAGAAAATAAATAAACTTAAACACAAATTTAAGTGGGGGGCTTTGCCCCCTACACCCCTCCATATGGGGGGGGGCTGTGCCCCCCACTCCACCCTACTTAAATATAGCAACTCCAAGATTGCAGCATAGTGGAGTTAATGGCAAAATCCCGAAGACGGCCCACCAAATTTTTTCCCCTGGGAAAAAATTCGATGTTCCGTGACTTTGCTATTTTGCCATTTTGACACTATCGGATCGACTAAATAGCATTCGCTATTTAGTCCATTCGATAGCATCATATAGACCCATTATTTACTAATAATCTTTCTGTGTTGAAAGTACTAGCTTATCAGTGGTAGTAGTAAGCACTGGGTAGCCTATCTACCACAAGAGGAGTGGTTTCTGGCCCAGAAATTGTAGCTTATTGGCCGTTTGGGCAGTTTTTTCCATCTCTTTCAACTTTCTGGTTTAAAAGCCCACATCTGCAGTTGTTTCCCACCTTTGCTGTAACTAGTCTAGTCCAGATACAGATTTGCTGTATCCAGGACTGTTTGTAAGCTTTTGAGTGGTGCCAAAGTCTGCTCTTCAATTTTTCCCTTAGATCTGCTATTTCCCGCCTCTCCTACACTTTTATTTGCTTATTAGTTTAGCACTTTGCCAAACTTCTTGTAGCAATTATTGTAGCACACAAAATTGCTACCAGCACTAAACATTCTACAAGGAAACAGCTCTAGTACTTATTATTAATGCCCACCCCTCCAGGCATGTTTAAAGGTCAGTTCTCTGTGCTTTCTCCTATTAACCTGGTGAACTTGGACATCCTGAGACAAAGTAGCAACTGCCTCATTTACACTGACAACCCTCTTCTCTTACCTCCCAACACTCAGACTTGCGAGAGATGCACTTATATATCCAAATTGGAAGCCATGCACTCTCCAGCCAAGACCAGAATAGCTGGTCAAAAGGAGAAGGACAACACTTGCACCACACCACATGGAACACATAGCCCTCCAGAACACACACCAGCACTGCCTTCATATAAAAACACAAACCACACACCCACCTTCATGGAGGCTCTCAATAAAGATCTACCAAAACAGCAGAGACCACCAAGGCAGAAATGCATTTGACCACCACAACACAACACTAATCACGAGACACATAACTCTCCTAAACAGTGTGCCACTCAACCAAAGCTCCTAAAGCAAAACAGCATGCCTAACACACTAGGCATAGGTGACTCGATAGTGAGGCACACTGATGTCCCACTCACTAGGTTGAATAAGGAGAAAGCAACAGTCAGCTGTCAGATGCCAGGATCCGCCACATAACACAAACACTCAGATCCCTCAACAACAGGTACAAATATGACTCTGTCATTGTACATGAGGGCACAAATGACCTGAGATATACCTCCCTGGACTACATGAAAAGAGACATGGAGGAGCTCTCAGATTATGTATCCCAGGTGGGGATGACCCTAGCCCTGAGAAGCATCCTATCATCAACCAGAATGATACCACAGTACAAGCAGAAAATTATTGATTTCAACAATTGGCTAGGTTTCTGGTGTCATTCTAAAAAGATCCAGTATTTGTCTTCCTGGGATGCCATGCGTGACATACCTTGATGCTTTGCTAGAGATAGCCTGCATTTGTCACCCCAGGGCTTCTGGATACTGGCCAAGGCTCTTGCCACCCCTATAGTGCCTTTTTTAGGTGGTGTTCCAAAGACAAAATTACTACTGTAACAGGTACAGACAAATGCAATATGAGGGTCATGCTGCTCAATGCTAGAAGTCTCAATCTCAAAATGCACTCACTCAAAGCACTCCTTAAAATGGAAAATATTGACATTTGTGCTGTAACAGAGACTTGGTTCAAGGCAGCAAAAAGCACTCCTACCCTACCAGGCTTTAACTCATTCCACACCTTTCGGCCACAGAACTTGGACCGAAGCTGCAAAGGTGGTGGTGTTTCCATATCCATAAAGGATACACACACCTCTAGACTGCTAGCCCAACATAACACATCCGAGATACTTCAGGTGTAGCTAACATAGGGTAAGACAATGATTCAGGTTGTAGCCTGCTATAGGTCCCCAACCATGTCCCAAGACTCACACTCCATGTTCCTAAGCACCCTGAAGAATATTAGGGTCCAACTTAACACTCTCATACTGGGTGACTTCAACTACCCCTCCATTAACTGGAAAAACTACTCATGTACCAATACACTTGCCCAACGTTTCCTGGAATGCATTAATTCCAATGCACTGAGCAAGCTCATTCTTACCCCCACTAAAGGTAGCAACATCTTTGACCTGGTTCATTACTAACATGGGCAACAGTTGCTCTACACCAATAGTCAACTTCTCCCTGGTTAGATCTAAACACAAACTAATCACCTGGGAAATCCACATCCACCCCCGCAAAGGTAACCACCATGAAAAACTTCTCCAAAGCTAACTTTGGGCTCCTAAAAATAGAGATGGCTAACTTCATGGCACTCACGCAAATGGAGAATAGTTGCATGATGCCAAATCATACACCAATGCACTGTACAACCATGTACACAAATGCATGGATCTCGCCATACCCAACAGAACTAAGACGATCTCCTCCACACAAAGGAAGCCAATCTGGTGGTCCCCTGCCATAAACAAACCAGAAGGAGGAAACTGATGTAGAATAAGGTAAAGTCCCAAGACTGGAAAAACTCCCTTATCAGCAAAAAGTTGAGATCCCTCATCAAATCCTCTAAAGCTAGCTATGAAAACAGAATTGCAGCAAATAGTAAAGACAACCACAAGGCCTTCTATAGCTATGTAAAGAATCTCCATGGCAATACCCAGATTTGCTCTGAGCTACTGCGCAATGGTACCTCCTCTAATAAGTCAATAGATATTGCCAGTATACTGGGCAACAGATTTAGTTCAAACTTTACCCCTCTCTCCCCCACAAAAGACCAATCACAATACCAGTAGATTGCTATATGCCCAGTAGTACTGCTGCACAGGTTAAAACAGCACTGTCCAAGGCCAAGAATACAGTTTCTATGGGACCTGACAGTATCCCTGGCTGTGTTCTACATGAACTACAGAGTGAACTAGCACCTCACCTGTGTGCCCTGTTCAATGACAGCCTCACCTCAGGCTTTGGCCCTACCAAATGGTGCACTGCTACAGTCATCCCTGTCCACAAAGGAGGAGCAACTACAGACCCTGGGAATTATTGCCCCATTAGCCTGATGAGTCTGATATGCAAAGCTATGGAATGCATCATCATGGACCTAATAAACAAGGATATAGGGAGTCTCCAAACTCTGGATCCTACACAGTTTGGTTTTGTGAAGGGTAGATTAAGCCTGTTCAACTTGGTCGACTTCTTTGAGTCAGTCACCAGAGCTGTAGATGAAGGCAAGGTGGTTCATACAGCCTTCCTTGATCTGGCCAAGGCCTTTGATACCATTCCTCTCTCAGGAATCATAGAAAAACTCACTAAGCTAGGCATCAACCCCTATATCAATAGGTGGGTTTCAAACTGTCAGACTGCAGACCAGTCATGAGTGGAGTCCCACAGGGTTTGGTCCTGGGTCCTCTCCTGTTTGGCGTCTGCTTCTCTGAAGTCCAGGCCAACACAATGGGACTCTGGCTGACAAAGTTCACAGAAGATTGCAAGTTGGGAGTTATTATTAACTCCCCAAGTGATGTTGACATCCTATAGAAAGGCCTCACTGAGACCTACGACTGGTATCAGAACCATGGCCTTAAGCTCAATGCCAAAAAATGTGTCATCATCCCCTTGGGAAAAACCCGGTTCCCTTGAATTACCACATTGATGGTATTCCACTGAATACAGAAAGCATTATAAGAGATCTGGGAACATAGGTTGACAACAACCTCTCTTTTGACTACCACATTGCCACTGTGGTCAGAAAGTTCTTCTATGTGGCACATCTCATTACTAAGGGTTTTGCATCCAGGAAGAAAGAGATCATTGCCTCCCTCTAATCTTCCCTCATTAGGCCAGTCATCAAGTACAATGCCCCATTTGGCATGTACCTCACTAGACACCTGAAAAAACTGGAGAGGCCACAAAAGTACCTCACAAAGAGGATCCTAGGCCTTAAATGCTTGTCCTATATGGACAAACTCAAAAAACTCCAACTATTCTCTATCTCATATCGCCTACTTAGAGGCGATTTCTGCTTGACTTACAAAGCCATGTCTGACCCAGCTCTGTTAGAAATGCTTCATCTAAAGAAATCCCAATCCCTCCCCACCACACACTCCAGAGACCTGAACCTCATTACCAAAATCAGCAGAACATGCTGGAGGGACAGGTTCATAACCCAGAGACTGCCCATGCTCTGGAATAGACTTCCCATACACGTCAAACAGAGCACCTTACTGGCCCTCTTCAACAGAAATTTTGATGAGTGGATGGGAAATAGGAAATTCACCCCAGGGATCACTCTAGTGGCTCTACTCGACATAGGCACTGGGAACTAAGGTAGGGTGGCACGATGTCAGGGCAATCCTAAGGGCTAGGCTTGTAAAGGCTCCAGGGCCATTAGCCTAGTACACACCTAAGAACCTATGTATTTATTACCATTTGGAATCATAAGATGAATTTATCCACAATGCTATATCTTTTAAAATTGTTGAAGTAACATACAGCTGAATATCAGGGAATCCTTTTCCACCATTTTCCCAAACCTTTTCTGTGCCTATCAAAAGAAACTCTTATTAGGATGCCCCCCACCAAAAAAAAAAAAAAAAAGTCATCGTCTTCTTCTTAATTTTTTTGGTAGAAATAGTATTAACTATTGCAAGACAAACAATATTTTAGGGAGAATTGCCATCTTAATAAGCATTAATCATTCTTCCATGGTAAACAAGAATTTGTTCCAGTTTGTGACTAAACTTAAAATTTTATCAACAACCTGTTGAAAGTTTGCTTGCATCAATCCTTACTATTAGAAATAATGGGTATACTAAGGTATTTCATTTGATTGCTATTCCAATTGAAGTTAGAGTATTTTTTGTATGATTTTTAAAATTGTTTATTCATTTATAATGTAATTGTTTTATTAGGATTAAATCTTGAGTTTGAGATTTCTTCAAACTGACTCACAGAACTAATTATATGTTCTAATGAATTTTCTATACTTCCTATTGTTAGTAAAATATCATCAAGAAAGTGTTGAAACTTTAGTTCAAAATCTTCTTTTATTTTGATACCATTAATGTTCTTATTGGATCTGATACTATTAGCAAAGGGTTCTAAAGCTAATGCAAAAAGTACAGTTGATAATGGACAGTCTTATTTTGTGTCTTTTTTGTAATTTAAAGGAATTAGAAAGAAAATAACCTATTTTAACATAAGCACAGGAATTATTGTATAACTTAAAAATTAATGCAATTAGCTCAGGTAAAAATTATACACTTTAAGTGTTTTAAACAAGTACGACCAGTTAACTGAGTCAAAAGCCTTATCTAAACTGAGACTAATGATAGAAAATTCTTTTTTATTTTTATTTGCATAGTCTATTAATGTATATATTATTATTATGTTATCATGTACTTGTCTATTTAAAATAAACCCAGTTTGATCATTAAGTAGGTATAAGTAGATTAATTCTGTTTGATAAAATGGACATGAACATCTTGTAGTCTACATTTAAAAGTGAAATGGGTCTGTATGATGAACACTTTGTAGGATCCTTTTCTTGTTTTAAAATAGGTGATATAAGGGAATATTTCCACGATGGGGACGTCTGCAGTTGTTTTCCTTTCTCTCTAGGCCTTATCTAATATTTTAACTGCATCATCTGGTAGTATAATATGTAGTTCTGGTATAAGACCATCTAAGCCTTATTTTTTAACTTTTTTATTTCATCTTTTATTTCTGTTAAAGTGAATGATCTAGTATTTTTTTTTTTATTTGTTCCCCTGTTAATTTATTATTTAGATTTTTCCTTAGAAAAGTTTCAACTATATCATCATTATCTAGATTATTTGTATTACTATTTATATTTTCATAAAATATTTTAAAGCCCTCAGTAATAACTTTAATATCTATTCTACTTTCTTTTTTTATTATTTATATATGTTATAATTTCTTTGCTATGATTTAGTGTATTCATTTTCTTTTATCTAAGAGCAAGGTTATGCAACTTAAAGGGTTTACTGAAGATCCCTGAAGTTTAAGTTTTTCCAGGTATATTGAAACTTTATGATTTAGAATTTCAACATATTTTGTATTTTTACGTTTTTAAGTTTAGACTGCCTGATAATGTCATTTGGTTTTAGATTTAACTTTAGTGAGTCTATTTTGGCCTGTAGTGTATTCAATTCTTTGTCCCATTCTCTTGTTTTACTAATATACCGGCTTGTAGCTCTTCTGATTAAGTAAGCCTTTAGTGAATCCCACAGGGCAATGTCAGTTACTTCACCTTTCATGTTTATTTCTAGAACATTTTTGACCTCTTTAACACACCAATCCTTTAATCCTTTTATTTTAATAATGCACACTAGTAATCCCCTGCATATTAGATTGTCAGTTTTTAAAATAATATTAATGGCTATAGCATTATGGTCTGACAATGGACGTGAAACTATTGAAACTTATCTGATATGATAACAGATTGTTTGAGACAAAAATGTTATCAATATTTGTTTGTGTTCCATATCTATATTAATAATGAGTAAATTGAAGTGAGCTTGTTTTCTTTAACTCATATGTATCCTTAATTAATTAGTTTTACAAAATTCATCAAGTGTTTGGCTGAAGATGTGATTCTCAGCTTTCTATTTGCAGTGGAATCTTTGTCTGATAAAATACAATTAAAATCACCAGCGATTATGACTTCACATTTTATGTAATAAGCTATAGTATCTAAGTATTTTTTTTTTTTTGCATCTTTAGCTCCAACCCCTGGAATCCAACAAGAGTTCACCAATGTATATAGTTTTCTGTTCCACTCAGTTATAACAATGCTAACATACCATTTGTGTTAACATAGGTATCTTTTATTTTAGGCATTACTGGTGAGTTCTTCCATAAAATGAGGATGTCTCTTCCTTTAGCTCAAAAGCCAGAACCTGCTAAAACCAAATAAGTGTTTAATGAAAGTGTATTAACATCTTTATTAAGTAAATGTGTTTCCTGTAGAAATAATATTTGAGCTTTATCTAATTGCAAGTGTTTGAACAGATTCCCCCTTTTTACTGAATTATTCAAGGCATTAATATTAATAAATATGCATTTAAAAGCAGACATTTATATAAGAGAGAAAAAAACACAGGTGTGATGAGATTGCATTTATGTACAGAACTTATTATATACTTAATATATGACAATTTAGTCATTATTAATTTAATTGCATCTTTTAAACTGTTTGGTCTAACATTGCTACATACTCAAGTGTGCTAGCTTGCACTGCATTTGAATTGTTTTGACTGATGTTTTAGCTACGTTTTGTGTGTGTATATATATATATATATATATATATATATATATATATATATATATATATATATATATATATATATATATATATATATATAATATATATATATATATATATATATATATATATATATATATATATATATATATATATACCTTTCCTGTAACTAGTGCAGTCCAGATTCAGATTTGCTGTATCCAGGACTGTATGTAAGCTTCTGAGCCCCCCAAGCTTTCTGTGTTGGAGGGAAGACTTCTAGCTTATCAGTGGGAGTGGTAAGCACTAGATAACTTATATACCATATAAGGAGTGGTTCTGGCCCAGAAATTGTAGTTATGGGCTGTTTGGGCAGTTTTTCCATCTCTCTCAACTTTCTGATTTAAAAGCCCACATTTGCACTTGTTTCTCCCCTTTTCTGTAACTAGTTTAGTCCAGATACAGATTCTTAGTTTTAGCACTTGAATTTGCTTATTCATGATCAGCACTTGTTCAGAACTTGTAAGCACTAAATAACCTACTAATTACTACAGCACTCAACCTTCCTCAATACCTAGAGGAAAACAGTTGTGGTACTTACTTTCCTCACTTGCTTAGAGAAAAACAGCTCTTGTACTCACTTTCCTCACTTATCTATAGGAAACTATTTTTTTATTCAGGCATGTCCAAGGGTCAGCTCCCAGTGTTCTCTCCTGTCTATCTGATTAATCTAGGCATCTTGGGGCAATGTAGAAATTGCTTCATGTACGCAGACAACCCTCTCCTCCTACCACCCAACACTACAACCTGTGAGAGATGCACTTATCTAGCCAAACTGGAGGTAAAGCTCTCTCCAATCAAGACTGAACTTCACAGTCAAGAGGAGAAGGTAAACACTTGCACCACACCATACTCATCATATAGTCTCACTAAATCTACACCACCAAAATCCACACATAGAAACACAAAAACATTTGCGAAAGCTCTCAATAATAATCTGTCTAAGCAACAGAGATCGCCAAAGCAGAAGCACAAGCAACATCCATCCCCCAACACAACCCAAATGACACACGGCCCGCAGACTCAGTGTGCCACTCAACCACAACCAATAAGGCAAAACAACTTACCCAACACACTAGTCATAGATGACTCTATAGTCAGGCACACTGATGTCCCACTCACCAGGCTAAACAAGGAGAAGGTTACTGTCAGCTGTCTGTCGGGTGCCAGGATCCGCCACATAACCCACGCACTCAGGTCACTCCACAACAAGTAGAAATATGACTCTGTCATTGTCCATGTTGGTATGACCTGAGACGTACCTCCCTGGACTACATGAAAAGAGACATGGAAGAGCTCTCCAATCTTGTAGCCCAGGTAGGTATGACCCTAGCCCTGAGTAGCATTCTGCCATCACCCAGAATGATGCCGCAGTACAAGGACAAAATGATTGACTTCAACAATTGGCTAAGCTTCTGGTGCCATTCTAAAGGGATCCAGTATCTGTCTGCTTGGGATGACATGGTCGACAGACCACGATGCTTTGCCAGAGATGGCCTGCACCTGTCACCCCTGGGATTCCGGATACTGGCTAAGATTCTTGCCGCCCCTATAGTGCCTTTTTTAGGCAAGGTTCAAATGACAAATTCACCACCGTAACAGGAACAGGCAAGCAAAAACTGAGGGTAATGCTACTCAATGGTAGAAGTCTAAATCTCAAAATGCATTCACTCGAGGCACTCCTTAAAATGGAGAACATCGATATCTGTGCAGTGACTGAGACCTGGTTCAAGGCTCCAGAGAGCACCCCTGCACTACCAGGCTATAACTCATACCACACTTTTTGGCCATGTAACCTGGACCTGAGCACCTTTATCTGCACTTTTTAAAAAAAAAAAAAAAATACAGTATTTAATTTGACTTAAACTGTGTTGAAGGAATTTTAACTGAGCTGGCAGTTTTTCTGCTCTTCTGCTCTTTAGTAACTTGAACAGAGTGTTTTGTTTGTTTTTTATTATTTGCTAGTAATTACAGGTGTGGGGTAGCCACATTCTTTGATTTCCTGTCCTTGCCTAGTTAAGTGGTGCATTGTGAAATTATTTTCTGCTTAAAAACCTCAGCTTTGGCCGGCTAACAACTTGGTTATATTCAACTGGACGTATAAGAGAATTTAAGTACCTTTATCTGCACTTTAAAAAAAAAAAAAAAAATACAGTATTTAATTTGATTTAAACTGTGTTGAAGGAATTTTAACTGAGCTGGCAGTTTTTCTGCTCTTCAGTTATTCCCACCCACCCTCCCTCCCTGGTTTTGTCTTGGTGTTAATCTTAGTGGCCTTGAAACTGCCCGCCCCTCAGCCTGCCTCTGGGCTCATCTCATTTGCTCACTCAACTGAGTGCAGTGAGATCATATTCTGATTTCAGGCACTCCTACTGTGTACAAAGAGAGCATCTGGGAAACTGACAAAAAAAAAATTAAGCTCATTTCCTGCCTTTGCTGTTAAGTGGTATAGACTATTTGTAGGCTTCTGAGCCCCCAAGCCCTTCTGTGTTTGAGGGAAGCCTTCTAGCTTGTTTTTTTTCCTTATAACTAGCCAGTTTTCTAGTTTCAGCTCTCAAATCTGTTTCTTTGATCTCAGCACTTGTTCAGATAAAAAAAAAAATTCATCTGCTTTTACTGTACTTGTGTTTCTACCTACTTCATTTTACTTTTGCATCATCTTAAAAATACTCAATTGTATTTATTACTGCTTGGTGTAACTCATTCTAAGCCTTTTGGTTTAAACACTTGGGCTTGGACCAGTTGTTTTGCACTGAGAGGGTTTGTGGTCTGCACTGTTGTGGCAGAACAGGTAGCTTACATCCTTCTAGGTTGGGAACTGCCGATTGAGGGCTCAGTGTCTGTTATTCTAAAAGTGTATTAATTCTGGTTTAAGCACTTGGGCTTTCAGGCCAGTTATTTTACATTAAGAGGGTTCGTGGTCTGCACTCTTGTGGGAGGAGAGGCTGGACTCGGCCCTTCTGAGCTGGGAATTTCTGGTTAAAGGCTTATAGTGCATGCATATCTGAACTGCTTCTTACTGAAGTTGGTGCGCCTTGTTTGCTGTGGCATAGACTGGATTCGAGCCTGCTGGATCTAGCGTTGTTTGTGTAACTTGAGCACTAATCCAGACATTCTCTAAAGTATTCAATTGTATTTATTACTGCTTGGTTGTAACTTGATTAAAGTGTAGCTATCATTCTAAGCCTTTTGGATTAAGCACTTGGGCTTCAGACCAGTTGTTTTACATTAGGAAGGTTTGTGGCAAGCACTGTGGTGGCAGGACAGGTAGCTTTCATCCTTCTAAGTTGGGAACTGCTGATTGAGAGCCCAGTGTCCAAGTGTATTAGTTCTGGTTTAGGCACTTGGGCTTCAGGCCAGTTATTTTACATTAAGAAGGTTTGTGGTCTGCACTCTTGTGGGAGAAGAGGCTGGACTCTGCCCTTCTGAGCTGGGAATTTCTGGTTAAAGGTTTATAGTGCCTGAATATTTGAACTGTATCTTACTGAAATTGGTACACCTTGTTTGCTCTAGCATAGACTAGATCCAGGCCTGCTGAATCTAGCTTTGTTTACATGCTTGTTGTTTGTTTGCTTGTTATTTCCCTGGAAGCTAATTCCACCCTTCTCAGCTTCTGTGGATCACTAGTGATATCTGCATTGCTTACTGTACTTATTTCCTTGTTTCACTTGAAAGAAAGTTACTGTTTGTCGTTTTTGCATTTAGTTACTTGTAACACATTGCACTCAAGTTACCTGGCACTTGCTCACTAAAGCAATTATATAAGTCAGCACTAAAAATTAAAAGCACTACACCCTCACTCTCCACTGGCCCTTGTTTTCAATTATTAAGGAATTCCCAATATTATTCTAGCATGTCCAAAGGTCAGTTGTCAATCTCCTCTCCGGTCCAGCTGGTGAATCTGGGAATCTTGAGGCAATGTTATAACTGCCTCATGTACACAGACAACCCTCTCCTCCTCCCACATAACACAAATACTTGAGAGATGCAGCTATTTAGCCAAACTGGAGGCTGAGCTCTCTCAACTCAGGACTGGCAGGACCAGACAGGAGGAGAAGGCAACTACACACACCACAAAACTAGCCTCACATAATGCTACCACACCACTGAATCAAACACATAAACACACAAAGACATACTCGGAGGCTCTGAGTAAAATTTACCTAAACAGCAGAGGCCTCCAAAGCAGACACCCAAACAACTGCTACCTCAAGACACCCCACAAGCAACACATAAACCACAAAAGCAGTGTGCAAAGCAGTCACAGCCCTTAAAGCCAAATACAACACCAAACATACTTGTCATAGGTGACTCCATAGTCAGACACACTGACGTCCCACTCACCAGGCTGAACAAGGAGAGGGTCACAGTAAGCTGCCTATCGGGCGCTAGAATCCGCCACATAACACAAGCACTCGGGTCACTCCACGGCAAGTACAAATATGTCACAGTCATTGTCCATGCTGGTGTGAACGACCTGAGACGTACCTCCCTGGACTACATGAAAAGAGACATAGAGGAGCTCTCTGATTATGTAGCCCAGGCAGGTATGACCCTAACCCTGAGCAGTATTCTTCCTTCACCAAGAATGATGCCACAATATAGAGACAAGATGATCAGCTATCAATTGGCTTAATGTCTGGTGTCATTCAAAGGGGATCCAGTGTCTGTCTGCCTGGGATGACATGCTTGACGGCTTGCACCTGTCACCCCTGGATATTGGCTAAGGCTCTTGCCACCCCTATAGTGCCTTTTTTAGGCAAGGCTCAAATTCTAAACCTACCACCCTAGAAAACAAAAATGGGAAGAAACTGAGGGTAATGCTGCTCAATGCCAGAAGTCTAAATCTCAAAATGCACGAGGCCCTTCTCAGTATGGAGAACATCGATGTCTGTGCTGTAACTGAAACCTGGTTCAAGGCTCCTGAGAGCACCCCAGCACTATTAGGTTTTACCTCATATCATGCATTCCGCCCCAAAACCCGGACCACACCACAAAAGGAGGTGTATCCATATTCATAAAGGATACCCACACCTCCAGGTTGGTCAAAGCTTGAAACCATCCAGGTGCAACTAACCATAGGCAAAACTGCTCTACAAATTGTAGCATGCTACAGGCCACCCTCTCAAACTCAGGAACACCACACAGCCTTCCTGAAGACACTGGAGGGTATAAATGTATCTCCAAACACCATCATATTGGGTGACTTCAACTACCCGAATATAGACTGGGAACATTACTCAAGCCCTAACTTTCTAGCCCAATGGTTCCTGGAGTTCATAAATTCAAATGCCATGGAACAGCTAGTCACTGTTCCCACGAGAGGAGAAAATATACTAGATCTCATTATCACAAACATGGGGACAAAATGCTCCACACCGGAAGTATATCCCTCATTGGTGAGATCTGATCATAAACTAATCTCACTGGAAATCCACATCCGCCCCACCCCAAACAAAAAGACCACAGTGAAGAACTTCTCTAAAGCAAACTTCACACTACTCAATACTGGTGTGGTATCCTTCAAGGCCCCTGAAACAGTGGAAACCACAACCCAAGCTGCGGAAGCCCTTACAAATGCCTTCTATGAACACCTCCAGGACTGCATGGATCAGGCAATCCCAAATAAAACCAAGACTCTTTCCACAAAGGGCAAACGTCCAGTCTGGTGGACCCCAGCCATTAACAAACTTTACAATAAGAGGAGAAAGCTATTACATGATAGAACAAAATCCATAAAAAGTCACCCTGATCATTATTAGTAAAAAATACGAGCACTCATAAAATCAATTAAGGCCAATTTTGAGAGAAAAATTGCCATGGATTCAAAGGACAATCATAAGGCCTTTTTCAGCTATGTTAGGAACCTGGGTGGAAACTCCCAGATATGCTCAGAATTAGTCCAAAATGATACAAAAATCACTGAACCCACAGACATTGCCAACATACTGGCAGACAGGTTCAGTGCAAACTTCCCCTCCCCTAAAGGAGATAACTATCCCAGCAGTGTAGCCTCCCAGACATCTCAAATGGTGAAAGCTGCTCTCTCTAAAGCTAAAACACAGCATCAATGGGACGGATGGTGTCCCCGGCTGTGTGCTACCTAAATGAGGAATTAAACCCGCACACAAGGCAGCTGTTTAATCTCAGCCTTACCACAGGATACTTGCCCAAGGCAACTGTGGTCCCACTCCACAAAGGTGGTGCCTCTACGGACCCTGGTAATTACCGCTCCATAAGCTTAACAAGTCTAGTCTGCAAAGCTATGGAGAGGATCATAATGGAGCTCATAAACAAAGATATAGGGGACTTGCAGACATTGGACCTGACCCAGTTTGGCTTCTTCAAGGGAAGATCATGCCTTTTGAACTTGGTCGACTTCTTCGAAACAGTCACCAAGGCCATTGATGAGGGAAAGGCAGTCCATACAGCCTACCTTGACCTTGCAAAGGCTTCGACACAATACCCCACTCGGGTATTGTAAAAAACAAAGGTAAACCCATATGTCACAAGATGGGTTGCAAACTGGCTTAAGGACAGAACCCACAGGGTTAGAGTTGCTGGCGCTATGTCAGACTCCAAGCGGTCACAAGTGGTGTCCCACAGGGCTCGGTCCTTGGCCCTCTATTGTTCGGCATCTACTTCTCGTACAGGCCAACATGGGAGGTCTTTGGCTGACAAAGTTTGCTGGCGACTGCAAACTCCATAGTGGAAGGTGCATCGGACACGAATATCCTTCAGAAGGGACTCACGGAAACAGATAGCTGGTGCCAGAGCCATGGCCTGAAGTTAAAATGTATAGTCATACCCTTGGGAAAAACAAGGTAACCCCAAGCTACCATATAGGTGGCAATCCACTAAGCACAGAAGAGGTTATCAGGGACCTGGGGACCCAGGTTGACAGTGGCCTTTCTTTTGACACTCAAGTTGCTAAAGTGGTTAGAAAGACCTTCTACATTGCCCACCTGATCATGAAGGGATTCACATCCAGATCTAGTGAGGTCATTGTTCCCCTGTACTCTTCACTTATCAGACCAATGATGTACAATGCCCCATTCGGGATGTATCTCGCCCGACATCTGCAGCAATTGGAGAGACCCCAAAAGTTTCTCACCAAAGGATAAAGGGACTCCAAAATCTGTCATATGCTGCCAGATTGAAGAAACTCCAGCTCTATTCAGTCGCATACCGTCTGCTCAGAGGTGACATGTGCCTGACATACAAGGCCATGTCCAACCCGGAATTAATGGACATGCTCCATCTCAAAAAATCCAAATCCACCAAAACCACTAGAGCAAGCGACTTAAACCTTAGCACGGACATAAATAGGATGTGCTGGAGGGATAGATTTATCACTCAGAGACTCCCTATGCTGTGGAATAGAGTCCCGGTCCATGTGAGGCAGAGCACCTCGCTGGCTCTGTTCAAGAGAAATCTTGACCTGTGGATGGGAGATCGTAGGTTTAGAATCATCTCTGTGTCACTGCTGGACAGAGGCACAACAAACTAATGGGTACAGTATTTTTTCATATAAGGGGTGGCATAAGCCACAAAAATTCGGGCTAGGCTTATAAATGCCTTGGGGCAGATAGCCTAGTATAAACCTATGAACCTATGAACCTAAATGTGGAGGTGTGTCCATATTCATTAAGGATATCCACACCTCCAGGCTAGTTGCTAAGCATAATGCAGCCAAGGTTATCCAAGTGCAACTAACACTGGGCAAAACTGCAATCCAAATTGTAGCTTGCTACATATCACCCACCATGCCCCAGTATTCCCACTCCTCTTTTCTTTATGTACTGGAAAATATTAGGGTTCAACCAAACACCCTAATAATGGGTAATTTCAAGTACCCCACCATTAACTGGGAAAACTACTCATGTATCAACTCCTTTCTTCAACGCATTCTGGAATTCATAAACACCAATGCACTGGATCAACTTATCCACACCCCCACAAGGGGCAACAATATCCTAGATCTAGTCATTACCAACATGAGTGACCGGTGTTCCACACCTGAAGTCAATCCCTCATTGGTCCGATCCAACCATAAGCTAATTACCCTAGATATCCACATCCTGCCCTCACCCCCCATTAAGGAAACCATGGTAGAAAATTTCTCCAAAGCCAACTTCATGCTTCTTAAGACAGAAGTGGTGAACTTCATGACACCCATGCAGATGGACAATACAGTTACGACTACTGAATCCTACACAATTGCACTTTATAAGCACTTACATGAGTGCATGGATCGTGCTATCCCAAACAGAACCAAGATGCTATCCTCCAAAAAAAGGAAGCCAATCTGGTAGTCCCCTGCCATAAACAAACTGTACAACAGAAGGAAGAAACTGTTGCAAAAGAGAGTAAAATCCCATGAGTGGAGGAGCTCCCTGGTCAGCCTCAGTAAGAAGCTGTGATCCCTGATAAAATCCTCCAAAGCTAGTTACGAAAACAAAATTGCCACTGATTCTAAAGACAGCCATAAAGCATTCTATAGCTATGTCAAGAATCTCAATGGCAACCCTCTGATCTGCACAATGGCACTAAATATACAGACTCAACTAATATTGCCAACATCCTGGCAGATAGGTTCAGTGATAACTTTACCCCCCTCTCACCCATTAAAGAGCCCATCTCTACACCGGAAGAATGCAACGTTCCTGTAGTCATGGCTACACAGGTAAAAACCACACTCTCTAAAGCCAAGAACACAGCATCCATGGGACCAGACAACATCCCAGGCTGCGTTCTACATGAACTACAGAAAGAACTGGCAGCCCACCTAAGTACCATGTTCAATCATAACCTCACCTCAGGCTTTGTGCCTACTGAATGGTGCACAGTGACAGTTATCCCACTCCACAAGGGGGGAGCAACCACGGACCCTGGGAACTACCACCCCATTAGCCTGACGAGCCTGGTCTGCAAGGCCATGGAACGTATCATCATGGAACTTATAAACAAAGACATTGGTAATCTCCAAACTCTGGACCCCACCCAGTTCGGGTTTGTAAAAGGCAGATCATGTCTCCTAATCCTGATAGACTTCTTTGAAGCAGTCAACAAAGCCATAGATAAGGGTAAGGTGGTTCACACAGCCTATCTAGATCTTGCCAAGGCTTTCAACACCATCCCCCACTCTGGAATTATAGATAAACTCACTAAACTAGGTATAAATCCCTATGTCATAAGATGGGTTGCCAACTGGCTCACTGACAGAACCCAAACTGTGAAAGTAGCAGACTCCAAATCTGACTTCAGACCAGTGACAAGTGGAGTTCCACAGGGTTCAGTCCTGGGTCCTCTCCTGTTTGGTATCTACTTCTCTGAAGTACAGGCTAACACAGAAGGTCTTTGGCTAATGAAGTTCGCAGATGACTGCAAACTAGGAGCCATAACTGAAACTCCTAATGATGTGGACATCCTACGAAAGGGCCTCACTGAGACAAATGCCTGGTGTCAAAGCCATGGCCTCAAGCTCAATGCCAAAAAGTTCATTGTCATCCCCTTTGGTAAAAACTCTGTACCCATGAAGTACAACATAGGTGGTAGTATACTTAACACCGAAAGTGTGATAAGAGACCTTGGGACACAGGTGGACAGTAGTCTCTCCTTTGATAATCACATCGCCACAGTAGTCAGGAAATCCTTCTACATGGCACACCTCATCACAAAAGTTTTCTCATCCAGTAAAAAAGAAGTCATTGTTCCCCTCTACTCATCACTCATTAGACCCATTATAGAGTACAGCTCCCCTTTTGGTATGTACCTCACAAGACATCTACAACAACTGGAAAGGCCGCAGAAATACCTCACAAAGAGGATTACCGGCCTCAAACAGATGCCCTATGCAGACCATCTCAAAAAACTCCAGCTTTACTCCATCGCATATCGCCTACTCAGAGGTGATCTCTGCCTAACATACAAAGCTATGTCAAACCCAGAGCTGTTGGACATGCTCCACTTAAAGAAATCCCAATACCTCCGAGCTACACGTTCTAGGGACCTAAACCTGGTCACCACAATAAACAAAACATGCCGGAGGGATAGATTCCTTTCCCAGAGACTTCCCATACTCTGGAATAAACTACATATCTATATCAAACAAAGCTCCTCATTAGCACTCTTCAAGAAAAATTTTGATGATTGGATGGGAAATAGGAAATTCACTCCGGGGATCACCTCTGTGGCTCTGCTCCACAGTGACACAGGAAAATAATTTTCTTAGGTGGCAAAAGCCAGGGTACCTTTTTAGCTAGGCTTGTATAGGCCCCAGGGCCAATAGCATAGTACCTACCTATGAACCTATGAACAATATGACATTTTCAGCTATGGAAAACACTTTGGAAACAAATAAAAAAATCACATAATCATATAACTCTAAAACATTCTACCATGGAATAATGTATTCCTAGTTTGTTGAAAAAGATGAACAAACTACTTTGCAAACTGTCCATTAGACTAATCAAGCTTAGTTTATGCTTCTGATTCATATGAATGTGTATCATCTTTACTATGCATCATCTTAAAACAAGCCTGCCAGTGAGTTATTATGAATAAGAAAGGTTAAACAGCTGTTCCGAATTTTTATTATAAGTTGACTAAAGTGAATATCTCTGCAATATTCTCTCCCTGTACCTCACATTATCTCTGTGGTCTACTATAGAGAGGAAGTCAGTTGTTATTTTCATATTTATTAATTTATAGGTCAGATGATTTTATATTTTTCTACTGTGTGTAAAGCTGTACACAGGATGTTAAGTTCATAATCTGGTACCAGACTAACTGTGCTTTTGAGCCATTCCAAGCCCAGCCAATTACACCATCTGATAATCATGCCCTGCACCTTGTGCCTATAAGGTGAACACCTTAACCACTATGCCAAACTCCCTCCTTTGTATGCATATTTATATTCTTTAACTATATACATATTTACTTATCCTGATCTCTTTTTATTTCTGATTGTATACTATGTCCTGTACTATATTCTTAAGTTTTAATTATAATCCTTGTGTTTAGTGTCATATACTAGAACATGTATATCTACCCTTATATATCTAATGCTCTTTAATCTAGTACTACTGTTATAATCAGTCTTATTTTTTCCTTAAATGCTATGTCTAATAGTATCTGAACAAACATCTGAAAAATCTTCCCTTTTAACATACAGACTTTCCATAATAAATTGTTCTGAGATATTAAGTGTTGTTATCATTAAAGAGAGACAATAACAGAGAAACACAATGCTAATTTTTTTATCAGAAGTATCATTCTATAGCCTAGTATATGAACTATCCTTTTGGTAAATTGCAAGCGTTCAAAACTATTTAATAATCGATAGTGGCTTAGAATGCAAATCACTGTCATTTGCTTATTATCTAAGTTGTATCCATTGATATCTTAGCGCATGATTCAAAATATTATGATTATTTACTTTTATACAGGAAGAAGTAACCTGAATAGTTCTTATAGGCTCATAGGTTCATAGGTTGGTACTAGGCTATCAGCCCTAGGGCCTATACAAGACTAGCCCTAACAATTCCCTTGCTATTTCTTCCCACAATATTTAATTCCCTGGACACCTGTCTAGCAGGGTGACTGACGTGATCCCCAGGGTGAATTTCCTATCTCCCATCCAATCATCAAGGTTCCTTTTGAAAAGAGTCAAAGAGGTGCTCTGCTTAACATGTATGGGCAGTCTATTCCAGAGTCTGGGGAGTCTCTGTGTCAGGAACCTATCCCTCCAGCATGTTTTGTTCATTGTGATGACAAGATTTAGATCCCTGGAGCACGTGGATCTAAGGCCTTGGGATTTCTTTAAGTGTAGCATGTCCAACAGCTCTGGATTTGACATGAACTTGTATGTTAAGCAGAGATCACCTCTGAGCAGACAACAGAATATAGCTAGAGTTTTTTTAGACTGTCAGCATAGGGCATCTGCTTTAGGCCTGGGATTCTTTTAGTGAGGTATTTCTGCGGCCTTTCCAGTTGTTGCAGTTGTCTTGAGAGGTACATACCAAATGGGGTGTTGTGTTCTATAATGGGTCTAATGAGGGATGAGTACAGTGGGATAATGACCTCCTTTTTAGTGTGCCACATAGAAGGATTTCCTGACTGTTGTGGCAATGTGGTTATCGAAGGTGAGACCACTGTCCACCTGTGTCCCTAAGTCTCTTATTACACTTTTGGTGTTTAGTGTACTGCCACCTATATGGTAATTCACGGGTACATGTTTTTTCCTAAAGGGAATAACTATACATTTCTTGGCATTGAGCTTGAGCCCATGGCTCTGGCACCAAGCATCTGTTTCTGTAAGGCCCTTTGGTAGAATATCTACATCATTTGGGGATTCAATAATGGCTCCCAGTTTGCAGTCATCTGCGAACTTTGTTAGCTAGAGTCCCTTAGTGTTGGCCTGTACTTCAAATAAGTAGATGCCAAACAAGAGCACTCCCAGGACTGAACCCTGAGGTATTCCACTTGTCACTTGTCTGGAGCTGGATTTTGATTCAGCTACTTTTACAGTGTGGGTTCTGTCAGTAAGCCAGTTGGCAACCCATCGAGTGTTGTAGGGATTAATGCCCAGCTTTGTAAGTTTATCTATGATTTCAAAGTGGGATGGTGTCAAAGGCCTTGGCGAGGTCCAGATAGGCTGTGTGAACAACCTTACCCACATCCGCAGCTCTGGAGACTGAGTCGAAGAAGTCTAAAATATTATGGAGACAAGTTCGGCCCTTCACGAACCCAAACTGGGTGGGTCCAGTGTTTGAAGGTTGCCAATGTCTTTGTTTATAAGTTCCATGATAATACATTCCATGGCCTTGCAGATCAGGCTCATCAGACTGATGGGGCGGTAGTTCCCAGGATAAAAGGTGGATCCCCCCTTGTAGAGTGGGATAACTTAGAATTTCAGAACTCTCGCAGCATCACAAAAGAACTCATAATTCTAATTAAGCTGCTTCAAGCTGGTCCTCATGACAAGGGCTTGAAAATGAACAGTTTATCAACTACAGTTCAAACAAAAACATTCATGAGTGAATCCAAGCCACCTCCACTCCATACACTAATCCCTCAAACCGTCAAATAAAATAACGTTACAGCCAGAGTTTAAGAAGCTTCCCAAACAAGAGATAAGGTATAAAAAATGATGTTTATTTAGCACTTTCATGATCACACAAACATGACTTCATCAGAATCCTTCAAACCTTTCCAAACCACTCAAAAACCAATAAAAAAAATTTTGAAGTATATTAATCGCTAAAAAGCTATTGTATTTCAAGAAATAACATTTGAAGATTTAGTAAGCCCTATTTGTATAAGATGTTTACTATAAAGCAGACTATCATTTTTTAAAGGAGACATAGAATATAAACTTGCATTAAAAGAATGACAGTTATGTGTTATCCAGGTTTAACTTGTAAAAGTGTGTGTTACTCTAATTATTTGATAACATTCCAATAATAACTTTTATATATGTAAGAAACTATATTTTTATACATTGTTTATAGCATGGTTTAACTTTCCTGGGTGATTTTGCATGTCAAGATTACTATCAGTAACAAGCATTCAGGACTGTTTAATAACTGTGGTTTAGAATGCAGTTCACTTTCTTTTGCTTATTATCTAACTTGTATTCATTGACATCGTAGCATGTGATTCAAAATATTATGATTATTTACTTTTAGACAGGAAGAAATAACCTGGACAGTTCTTAGAATTTTAGAACTCCTGCAGCACCACAAAAGTGCTCATGATTCTAAGTTGTTTAGAGCCATTTTTCATGGTAAGAGCTTGAAAATGAACAATCCATCAGTGGCAATTCACACAAAAATGTCCAAAAGTAAATCTAAGCCACCTCCACACCACACACCAATCCCTCAAACCCCTCCAAACCACCAAAAAATAAGAAAAACAATTTGAAAGTATCCCAACCACTAAAAAGCTATTGCACTCAAAGAAATAACATGTAACAATTCAGCAAGCACTATTTGTATGATATGTTTAATATAAAGTAGACTGCATTTTTTAAAGGAAACATAGCATTAAAAGAATGACAGTAATTTGGGATCCAGGTTTAACTTGTAAAAGTGTGTTATTATAATTATTTGATATCATTCCAATAGTAGTTTTTATATATCTAAAAATCTATATTTTATATACTTTGTTTATAATATAGCATGTTTTTCTAGGTGTTATTGCATATCAAGTATACTATCAGTAGCAGACTATTGGACCCTTTTTAGAACTCAGAATGCAATGTAACATGCCTATTTAGTTTCATTTGTTGCATCTTATATTATATTTAATAGTACATTACTCAACTTTGCCAAGATATCAAAAAGTGTGCCACCCTACATGTTTCATCATAATAATGATTAACTTTTAATAAGACAAACAGTTTACACCTTTTAAACTCTAAGTGAAACTAAGGGCTTTAATTTCATACATAGCTAAAAGAATCAAACTCTTAACATTTTATCAAGGAAATTAGTAACCATATGAAGTAGGGAAAGAAAGGAATAATTGATTTACATTGTAAAAACTAATGTGCAGCACCTGCTTATATGCATTCAAGCACTTATTTAAATTAATAAGAATTCATAACCATGAAATACATTGATGTTCATTTGTCCCTCAGTTTTTTACTGTTTTTGACTTTTATTAACCAGCTATCTCTTGTTGCATTTCTCTTCAAAGAAGTTTATAGATTCCATTCCATTTCTTCTGTTTTTATTTTCCTAGGATTTTATTTTCCTGTATAAAGTATATTCAATCTTTCAAGGTGTTTCCTCCTGGAAGGTGAGCCCTTAGTTTTGCTGGCAACAAGATTTGTGCTTTAATATTGTTTTCCTTTAAGCTTTTAACAAGTGGCACACATGCTTTTCTCTTGGACATCACTAATGTAGAGTAGTCATTGTCAAATCTTTTAGTATGTCCACTACTTTGAAATGCATAGTTAGTCCATCTTTATCTAGACTTAAGAAAAATCTTATGACCACTGACCTTGGTGAAGGTGTTCTTTTTTTTAAGACGAGTTAGAAAGTGATCTATGTGCCATTTTCAGGCCAAAGGGAAAAGCTTCAGGCAGGTTCAAAGTTTTAGGCAGCCAGATATTAATGAATTGAATCATACTTTCTCCATCCTTTTCAGGAATCCCATAAATTGTAATGCTAATCCTTTTAATCTGTTCTCTAAATCTTCTATTATATCCCAAAATAAGTTGTTTGGCTTCAGAAGAAATTCAGTGTTATTCTCATTTTCAAGTAATCTTTGTCAGAATCAGACATTGTGTCTTCTATACTCAAGATTTGTGATTATTGGTGGCCAAGGATGAGCCTTGAGTAGCAGCACTTTCTCTCAGCTCTGCCTTATCAAAACTTTTATGACAGGAAATTTTAAATATATCTATCTAAATAACATTTATATATATATATATATATATATATATATATGGATTCATCTAATAGTCTATTTAGATAGTATCTCTATATTTTTTAATTTTTTTTTATTTTATCCTGTCAAAATATAAGAGACACACTTCTGGCATCAGACATCAGTATGAGTTTTACAAAATCTTCTCACCAGGATAGATCATTAAAAAGGAGCTTCAGTCTTTACTATCCACCATCCAAGAACTATCCGCAAAAATAGACAGAATGGACTTGAAGTCAGATAACTTTAAAGAAAAATGTTCTTAGCAAATGGAGACTTTACATCAAGATCTAAAACAGCAAAAAGAACAAATTACAGGTATAGAAACATCATTAAATGACATGGACTGTAAAATTGAAAAAAATGAGCACAACTTAGAATTTCTTTTAAAACAAACTCCCTTCTACAAACAAAAATTGATGATCTAGAGAACATATCACAAAGAAACAACATCAGGATCTTTGGGCTACCAGACAATATTGAAGAAAATAGCATGGAGAAATTTTTAACCTAATGGTTACCTGAGATTTTATAGCTTCCCGAAGCCCTTTCATTTGGTATTAAAAGGGCTCACAGATCCTTGGTCCCATCTAAAAATAGTAAAAGTAATTCTACAAGATCTGTTATAGTCAAATTTTTATCTTTACATGATAAGGAAATTATCTTAAAGTCAGCATGGTCCAACTCACCCATTAAATTCAAAGATAACATCATACGCTTTGATAATGGCTATTCTTCTTCTGTAATTGCCAAAAGGAAACTATTTTGCCACTGCTTAAAGAACTAAAAAAAGCACAAATAAAAGCACACTTGCTTTTCCCAACAAGGCTAAAAGTTTTCCTTCAGGATGGTCCTAAAGTATTTGAAGAATTAGATACAGCTTTTACATTTATCAAAACAAATAAAATACTGGAAAAAATAGATGAAATGGATTGGGCTATCTCTAGTCTTAAAAGATTTACAGAAAATGGATCCTGGAAAATGCTATATCATAAAAAGAAACACAAAAAAATAATGCCTTGAGTTGAATTATAATGTTCTTTGCTTTTTTTCATATATAAATTCGTTCTTTTTATGACCAAGAAGTCTAGTGATATGAAATTGGTTCAACAGGTGAGTGTTGATGTTATTTTTTCTTAATCTTTTTGGTTTGTGTTAGTTATTCATTAATCTACACTATTTTTCCTTTGTTGTTAATATCTTGCTCTATTTCATATACTTATTAATAATACTTAGTTTATTCTTTCTTTTTAAATTTTTGAGTATATGGTATAATTTATCTAAATGAGCAAGATTTGATAATATTCTGACCAGCTATTGATAGTTTATTTGTTGTCCTTTGTAGCTTATTCTGTTGTTAAAGTTGGCTTTAATGCTTATATATTATAAATCATATAGTTACTCTAAACATGTTTAATGATTTAGTTAGCTATTTAACATGTTTGTTATAACTTTTGGGATTAATAGATTTTTTCATAGAGATTTAAACTTTGCCATTGTTCTGGTCTGCTTGAACTGTCTTTTTAGGCTTGGTGCATGGCTTTTTTGCCTCATAGCTTTGTATGGCACTACGGACATAATGATGATTTGGAGGATAATATAGTGCTTTGGTTGCTAGATTTTGGAGGATAATATAGTGCTTTGGTTGCTAGATATTGTGTTAAGCTTTTGTTACTTGTATTACTTGCTATGTTTTTTTTGTTTTGATGGATTTATGTCTTGATGCCATCGCTGTGTGAGTTGTTTTGAAAGATGTACTTCTTTTGTTTTGTTTTTGTTTGGTGGATTGGCACTGTATCAGGCTTGGGCGGTTTTCTCTTTCAAATTTGTTGTTCTGCTCTGCATGTATTTTGGATGTATCATACACATCACGAGGCACCTTAAATCTGTGTTATTGTCACTCCACCTTGCTGTTTCCTGCTGGAACTCCTAAAACTTTTTTTTTTAAAGCAGCGGCTCAGCAATCTATTTCTATCATTTCCAGGAGTCTTCTCTTTGTCATGTGATGTCATCAGCAGCTCAACAAAGTTACGGAAGGCTATGCTTCTTGCTCATCTCTTCAGCTAGCTGTTATGTATGGACTAGTTATCTAAACTACAGCTCCCTATGAACATTATTTTGTTTAGCAGACAACGTTCTGAGCTCTCGCAAACAAAAATGGTATGGTCTTCAATACACAGCTGTCCTTTTTTAGGTGGGCATTTTTAGAACATGCTTTTATAAGAAATTAGATGTTATCGTGTAATGTGCCATTCCATTTCCTTGTAAATAATATGCTGCAATATATTACTGACTACCCCTTGCTGTGAGTGATTTCTCAAGTTTTAGTTTACTGTTGTCGCAATATAATACTAACTGCTCCTTGCTAATTCTCCCTTGTTGTGAGCTGTGTTTCAACTTATGGCTTGCTCCTGTGTTGCAATATACCACTAACTGACCCTTGCTGTGAGCAGTATTTCAAGTCTGGTTTTGTTATGCTTTAATATCTTCAGAAATTCAGTTGTGAAATAATTATTGAAAGAAGGGAATGATCTGCTGTTAAAAACATAATGATTGCTGAGTAAGGTAGTTTTTACAGAAGGAGTGTTAATATTAGGCCCTCTTATCTTTGTAAATGTTAACCCCAGAGCTGTTCACAGTGTCTTATACCACAGAAATGTGGACTATTGTTATTCAGTTTGTATATATCCTGTAAGGATTAGGACAGCTATCCCGCAGATAGGGGCATTTATAGCAATTGTATTTTGTTGTCCTGCTTTGTCTCTGCACTAAAACATTGTGTTGACTACATGGTGCTGTAGCATGGTCAATACTAAAATTATATTATGTGGCTCATCAAGCCACAACTATAAATGAACAGCTGCATATTACAACTGAAATGGTAGCGATAGTTATTGAAAGCAAACCTGTGCATAGCAACCTGGTTCCTAGATGCTGATGCTGAAGAGGGCTCTCTCTATAATGCATCAGTTTTCAGTTGGTAGGCCTGTCCAGTAGTGTGATGAAGCCTTCTAGCACTACTGCTTGCATATATGTAATGTTTTTATATAATAACATGGAAAATATATTATCAAAGTCCAAAATACCTTGAAACAGCTGGTTGTGATAATTTTTGTCATCATAATTTTAATGTGTAGTTTTAAGAAATGTACAGTAAAACTCTTTAAATTAATGAAGTCATTTCATTTAAAGCATTTGGACTTTTGAGGCTTAATCATATAGATGAAAAGCCATAAAAATAGTTTTAGTCATTGCCCTCACGTGATCAGTGCACTGTGTATTTTAAGCTTATCCCTTCCTACAAAAACTAAAGCCTTAAGTAAATATTCTGCTATTATGGAGTCACTGAGTAAACAATCATTACATGCACTTATGTGTTTATTTTTATTTCATTAAATTACAAGCTGTTTAAAACAAGTTATGACACAACTTCTGTGAGTAGTTTAGAGTCACTGTAAATCCATTCTGGAGCTAATAACATCACTCCAACCTAAATATCAAGCTGCAAAATAATGTTAACTACATCAGTTTTGTTGAAGATGAAAGGTCAGCAGTTCAAAGACTATACTTTCCCCTTCTCACTCCTTGCAGACTTTCTTTCAAAACCTATAACTATTTGATGATTGATGTCCCAAAATGTTGCTGATTATTTATGTGTATGAAAGATTTATTTTTATGCTTGTTTGCTTATTATTGTTGTGTTTTTGATGTTTTGTTGGATATTAATAATAGTATACAAAAGTGATTTAACTCCCATTAGTACATCATAGTTGGCTTCTAACCATTTAGGATAGTAAATAGTCTTATTTTAACATATTTCACTAAAGATCAGTTCATTTGACTATTGGAATACACACAGTAATGTTTTATGTTATTACTCTTTATTATGTAATGCTAATTAACATGTTAATGGTCATCTGAGACAAGTTAATTTCGGTACATAAAAAATATAATATCACTTTAAAGCTATACTTTTTAATTATGTATCATCTTACAACTAGGCAGTTCCTGATTGAAACTTTCTTTTAGTTAGAATGTTAATTTGAGTGATTCAAGTCACTCGAATTAGGAGTTTATAACTCTAGAACGGTTTTCAGAGTTTTTTATTTTGTGAAAAGTTTATTTGATTACACTGTTTTTGATGTTCACTACAATTTGCATAGTTGAAAACTATTTAAACATATCTCTGGTTTTACCTCTTCTTTATACTTCACGTATAATAAACAGTTGTATTCCTTACACCTATCTGTTATCTACAAATAGACAAAAAATGAATAACACTCACAGTCAACATGCATTATTTGATACAGAAACTACCTCATGACTTCTTTACATTGCATTTCACTTAACATTAATGGTCTAAATAATCCTAACAAGAAAAGATCTTTAAACAAATATCTCAAATTGCATAACTCCCAATTAATATTTCTACAAGAAACAACTCATTTGATATCAGAATATATATTTAAAGTAGACTCTAAATCTTTTTCTAATCTGGTTAGCTCTAAGCATTCTCAAAAAAGAGAGGTGTTGCAATACTATGGAATAATAAACTACCCTTACCTAAAATAATAGAAACATGCCAAGATAACAAAGGTATGGCAGCTTCCATTATTACAGAGTTTAACAACATAATATTCACTTTATTCAATATATACTGGATTCCTGACATTGGATTCAATTCAGCACAGCAACATATAGAACACATTTCACAATTTCTAAAGGTGATATCATACTAGCTGGCAACTTTAATTGTATTTTTGGTTGCAAAGATTCTACCTTTATTGTTAAAAGAAGGATTTCACCTATAGCCAGCCTATTGAAAGAATTTTCTGAATCTTTTTTGTTATAGGACATTAATAACTATGCAGATTCTAATTCACTTTTCTATACATTTTATTCACATAGACATAACTCATATTCAAGGATAGACAGAGTTTTTATTTCCAATAACTTAGCTGATTCATTAATTAAAGCAAATGTGATTGCATGTCCCATTTCTGACCAATTCCATAACTTTTGATATATATATATATATATATATATATATATATATATATATATATATATATTCATTCAGTTTCTAATGTCCAGATAAAAAGGATCCCAGCATATATCACTAAATTAAATAATTTTAATGCCTTCATTTCTGCAGAAGTTCATAACTTTATAGAACTTAACACTATTAATGATACATCTGAAATTTTCATTTGGGATGCAATGAAGTCCTATTTATATGGCAGAATAATTGATTGGTGCAAAAAGAAAAGAATTGCATGTGACAAAGAATGAAAAGAGATACAATCTAATCTTGATAAATTGAATCTTGATCTTTCAAAAATCAAAGAAGATAAAGCTAAAAAAAGAAATAGATTCTTTAAACAAGAAGAATCTTGAGATATGAAATCATAAAACTATGGTTAGTTTAGAGAAATTCAAATGTATTACTTTTTCAATAAACCCTAGATCCATGAATATTCTAGCTAATAAAACTAAAAGATTAAATAAATTAAATCACATCAATGAACTTTATTCACCACAAAAAAAAAAAAAAAAAGAAAAAAAAAAAGAAAATGGTCGCTGGTTTACATAATACATTAAACAAATTTAGAGAATTTTTTTTTTCAAATTAAACCAGTCCACTGAGTTAATATACCCTAAAAAAGATATACAGACATTTATTAATAAAAATTTAACAAAAAAAAAAAAAAATAACAGAAGACCAAGTTAAATTTCTAGATAGTCAAATTACTTTTAAAGATATTCAATTGCAAATTAACAAAATTAAAGAAAACAAAGCCCTAGGCAATGATGGCATTATTCCATAAACTTCTTATGATAACATTAAGAGAATAATGACCTTAATTGAATCAGTAAAGACCTTAAAATAATCTAACTATAATTAGCTTAAATATAAATTGTGTTTTTGATATATTGGGAATATTTATTTATTCTTTTGGGGGAACTTAATTTTTCAAAAAATTTTATAAACCTTATTACTCAGTTATACAGCGGTTGTCAAGCATATATTAAAATAGGTCCTAACATCTCTAAGTTCATACCAATTGTAAAAGGCACTAAACAAGGCTGCCCATCATCTCCCCTTTTATTCACTTTAATCATGGAACCCTGGGCAAATTTGATGAGGCACAATAGTAACATTAAAGGATATGAAATGGGTTTTAATGAAACATCAAAATATACAAATGTTTGCAGATGATATATTGATTACTTTGGGTAGCAAGAATCTATCTTTGCTAAACTTATTTAATGACATGGATAATTTTCAGAAAAACTCAGGCCTTAAATTTAATCATAATAAAACACAAATTCTTTTAGTTGGTCCAAAAAAATCAATATACAAGTTCATTTTAAAAAATACATAGCGCAATCTCAACAAATAACATATTTAGGGATAGTTATTACTAATAACATAAAATACACTCTAAAACTGAATTTCAATAAAAATATTGCAACCATAGACAATTTAATAAATAGATGGTCAAAAATAAGATTCTCAATGGATGAAAAATTGTCAATTATAAAGATGGTATTACTCCCTAAAATTTTATACATAATTCAGTCTATATCAATACCCCCTTCATATTCAATAATCAAAAAGTTTAACACAATGATTAAAAAATTCCCTTGGCATCCAATTAAACCTAGAATTGCATTACCATACCATATGTATAGCTGGAATAACGGCGGTATTGCATTACCTAATCTAACACTTTATTCAATCTCTTCAGTAATTAAATCAATCTCTTATTTTATGGACAACAATTATTCAGCAAAATGGAAAGAATATATTTTATTTTTATCTCAAATTCCAATAAATAATAATGATACCTATATGGTAAACAACACATTTATTTGGAGATTGAAAGAATTTTTCTTATTATCATACCCAAACATTTAAATCTAACTATGTAATTCTAATCTTAAGATCCTTTAAAAAATTTATTCTTAGATATAAAATATATGAAAACTGGATATTCCTTATTTCCCCATAGCTTATACTCAAGGGATCATTTTTACTACAGATTACCATAAAATGTCACTATTCAAACAAAAGCACCTGATAGCTTGGCATCAAATGATGAATAATCACAAATTAAAATCAGTTAATTCCCTTATAGTAGAGAATAATATTGATTCATTGTTATGGCTAGAGATACAAGAAGCTAGGAAATACATTAAGGAGCAACTTGATTTAATCCCCACTACAACTAAGACTTTAATCCCAAAACGTATACAGTATTTAATTGTTTTCACTCAACAGAACAATTCAATGAAAATTAGTCTTTCACACACACACACACACACACACACATATATATATATATATATATATATATATATATATATATGAAACAATAAAATCAGATTTGGATATATACACAGATAATTATTTGAAATTTTTCTCTAACACTAATAATTGTTATCCTTCAGACAAAGATAAATTAAATATTCTTCAATCAGTTAATATCAAATGGAGAATATTTACTTGGGGATTTTTAAATAGATAATTTCTCACACCATACAATATTAGTAAGATAACTAAAGACAGTGTTTTATGTTGGAGATGTAGAAAGGAAGTAAATGCAGATTGGACACATATATTTTATGATTGCTTACTTTTTAAGAACTTTTGGGAAGACATTAATAATTTCCTACAGGCAATCTTTACTGATAATATTTCACTCAACAAATCATTAGTTTTATTTAACATCCCAATTCCAAATTGTGTAAAACCAAGTAAATATTCAATCCTATGGGCTGTTTTATCCATTGCTAGGAAAGAAATCACAAAAAAATGGAAATCTTCATATATTCCATCTTTTCAAAACTTTAAAGATCTTCTCAAGGATGTTTCTAAGCTTGAATTATTGACAATCAAATCTAGATATTCAAGGAATACAACAATATATATAAATATTGGAAGAGTATAAATTAATTATTACTAAACCAATAATTGAATGTAAAATCAAACTTTACTTTTTAGCTTAACAGCAATATTTGATGCTTGTACAGTGAACATCTTTGTATATAGTTTATGCTATCTTTGTTCTTTATATCGTTGTTCTCTGTTTTTTATCTAATATACCTTAAAATGTATTCAATTATTTTTATAATAGTTGTTTACTTCAGTATTGATTTCAATAAAATTTTATTTAAAAAAATATTTGTGATTATTGTTGTTTAAGAGATTCCCTCAGCACTTCAACTTGTTTTTGCACTCTTCTTTGAAATTGTCTATTTTGCTTTCTAATTTATCTATCTTTACAGCAGGAGTGTAGCAAGAAAGTTCCAATTTGTACTCACAAGTTCTTAGTGCAACACTCCTTGGACACCTATACACTTTAAAATGGATGCAGCTCTCAAAATACTGCCCCCCCAAAAAACACTTAATAAAAGGAAGTAACATTTTCAGCTATTTCCTCTAAAAGTATTAAAGATATTGTTTTTAGATTAGCAATATTGCACCTGTTGTTGGAAGCATTCATTTTGACAGTTGCAGACATAATATGTCCTGAAAAAAACTACACTGATGTGGTGATCCGAAAAAAATGTACACAGTAAAGTACAAAGAGAATATCTGGCTACACCCTTGCTTTACAGATAACCCACTAATGTTGCTTAGTATAGCCTGTATGTCTTTTTTCATAGTACTGTCCTTTACACTGGGCGTAGAGTGGCTCATTCTGAGACAATTAGTTCCTTCTAGTTTTCTTGACAGGGAAAAGCAGTTAAAAGAGTTTCAAACTTGTTAGTTTTTGTAGTAAATCTTTCAGCAGATGCTCAACTATAAATCCATCAAGGTTTGAAACATTCCGTTTGAGTTTTTTAATAAAAATCCTATCAGAAATGTTAAAATGAAGCAGAGTTAAGAAACATTACTGTTAACTGCTCACCATCTTGGCCACACACACACACACACCCAATAGAGGAATTCTTGCTGTCATGTGAAAGCTTACGTCTGGTTAACAAAAATCTTATAACACTATATGTCTAGGTTGTACAGTTTTTGAGAAAACTTGTTTGTGAAAGTTTACAAAAAATGTAATTTGGGTTTGTGTGCATTATAATAGCTTACAGTATTTATGGAAAAGATGAATGCAATTAATATTATCACTATAAAGAATATATCTTACTGATAACATTGCTATTTGCACATTTTAATTGCTTTATTGTTCCCAAAGTATTTACATTTCTTCTTCTTATGCTTTTAAAGTTTATTTTTCAGAAAATGCTAAAGAACACATGATGAGTGAAGGCAGATAGAGGTGTGACAATCCACACCATGCAGGTGTTAATGAGTTAACAACAATTTATATACACTACCAAAGCCTTCTGGGAAAAACATACTTCTTCAGGAAAACAGGTACTTTCTCATATTATGGTTTTTCTAATTGATCATCATATTTATTAATGTTTTATGCAGGGTGCTCCACCTCTGTGTCATAGTTAAAAATAAGACACACTTTTTTAAAATGTATCCAAGTCTTTTGGGTTTCTAATACCCCGATGGGAATGGACCCCATTCCTAAGTCAAATTACAATTAAAGTTCATGAAATTAGTATTGTTTCAGTATTTGATATCAACCAGAAGTGCTCTTTGCAGCATTGGCTATGTGCCCAGTAATAACTCATTCTGCAATTTGTATGGGGTTACATGTACTGGTAACATATCTAAATATGATTGTAGATTCTTTTTTATAAGATCCTTTGCTCCTACTACTATTGGAACTGTTTGAGTATTTTTCTTCCACATTGCTCTCATTTCTGCCTGCAAATCCTGATATGTTATGATTTTGTGTCTCTCTGTATGCAAGACACTGTAGTCATTGGATGTGGCAATTTCAATGATCAATGCTACTTTTGTCTTCTTTTCATGGATTACTATATCCAGTTTTCTAGCATCTATCATTTGAACTGTTGGTAAAGGGTGATCCCATGTGATGTAGACTTCATCATTTTCTTTGATGCTTTGTGGCTCATGTTTCCAGTGTTTTTCAGACACGTCAATAACATAATATTTGCACAATCCCCAGTGCAACAATCTTGCCACATTATTATGCTTTTCAGTATACCATCCTTCTGACATTAGTATGTCACAGCCAGCAATGAGGTGTGCAACTGTTTCCAATTCTGTTTTACAAAACCTACATTTGTCTGTTTTTCCCACATGTTCAATGGACTTTGTAAACCAATCTGTACATAGCCCACTATCTTCAGCTGCCAATATTAACCTTTCATCATTTGTTTTAAATTTGCCTTTCCTTAAGCATTCCTGCATTCAATCCTGATCAATATGAGGTTCTTCCAGAAGTTTTCTGTACTTGCAACTATATTTATGCATTTTCCACATTTCTTGCCTTCTCATCTAGTCTTTCACCTTTTATTCTTTCTTTTGTTTTTTGGCAAATTCAGTTGCTGCATGATTTTTATTTACTTTTGGTTTGATTTCCATTCCTACTTGACGCTGATATGCTTCTGCTAGACTAAGCAGAGAAGTCATCTTAGATTTATTCTCCTCATGTTTCAAAAGTTTCATTACATTTGAGTCTTGTGATGTCAGCAAATATGTGTGCAGTCCCACGATTGCAGATCTATACATGTAATCAGTTTCAAGGAGGCCTATCCCTCCTTCGGAACGTGGAATATGTAATCTTAGTATGCACTGAGTTTTGTAAATCATTTGGTGAGCATGAAGCATCCTTTTTGTTTTCCTGTCTAATCTATCCAACATGTTTTGGGGCCAGTCAGTCATTAATGTAGGTTTAATGATGCCATGTTAGGCATTTTAACCATCAAGAAAATATTCATATGACTGTTCTCCAACAAAATGAATTGCAAGAATAGCATAATTTCTGCATCAAAGATTGTAAAATGTGAGGCTGTATGTGGTAAGGATATTATTCTTATCTCTATAAGGGTTTATTTACATTTGCTATGGAATATGTGACAATGCAGTTTTTGTAAGTGTATTCAGTAGCATTCTATACTAAGCATAAACTATTTTGGAATACTATATAGCACAGTAGCAGGTGGATGTTACAAGAATAAACTCTCTTAATTATGAGGCAGGGGACAGGTTGTCAGTATTATGCATGTTCCAGTAAATTACCTTCTTTTGTTTTATTTTGTTTCCATCCCTGAAACAATATCACTAAATGACCTCTGTGATAATTTTTGCTTATTATGTTTTGCTGCTATTATACAGTAGCTGCAGCAGTTATATCCCATTCCTACTGGCAAACAAAGACCTGTATCTTATAACATTTAAGAGTGGCAGCAACTGCAGTGAAATGATAAATCACATGGACCTCAATCAGTGGTTGATATTAACAAAAATGCTTGTATGCTCTGCATAGACGCTTATTCTACAATATACATGAGTAAATATGTCCTTTTTGATCTACTTCAGTATATTTTGTGGCACATTATTTCATTGCTGAATTTTGGTGAAGTCATACCTCTCAACTGTCCAAATTATTGCAGAATGCCCAGATTTTTTGCCTCATATTTTTGGTCTGATGCTCATCAAATGTTTGTTTTTCTGGTAAATCACTGAAGACTGAAGTCAGAAAATACTTTCAGACATTTCAGTTTCAGACTTCATACCCTTCAGAAAATTCATGCTATTGAAAAACCTGTTATTGTATCAATTATTTAAGTTTATAACAGCAAAATTTAAAAATGTCCCTTTTTGGCCTTTTGTCCACAATTATTTATGACTTTGTCCAGATTTCTTGTGCTAAGATGTTGAAAGGTAAAGGTTGAGTATACACAGCCATAAGTCATTGTTAGTATTACATAAGATAACCAATTGTTTTATATCAAACCATTTACAGGCAGTAACAAATGAAGGTTACATATAATACTAGTTAAAATATTTGGCCATTTCTTTGATTGAAAGAAAATGGCAAAGTACCTAATCTAGACTTAATTCTTGGAGCAAAACTGCCCACATCATCTATGAATATTTACTTCCTCTGTTTCTGTTGTCCTTTCCTGACATTTCAGTCATTCTTCTCTGTCTTCCTGTCTCTCTTTAACTTGCTTAACTACTTTTCATTCTTTTCATCTTCTAAGAAGGGGAGATACAATAAGTTATGACATGTTTTCTGATAAAACTCATTAGAAGGGGAACACAGTGACAATACAGAACAATTAGTACAGTAAATGATATGAAAATAATGTGACAATGTATTTACTGTGGGCCAGTTAAAATATACAGAGTAGCATTGTAGAGGGCATCCACCATCCTGCAAAACTACAACAATACTAAATCCAACAACCCACTGCAGTGTAAAATCGTATTCCTTACGTAACTTGATGCCACATCAGTGGTGCAACTGTGTGCAGCATTCGTTATGCAAGAAGTAGGCAAATAGAGTCAGTATCAGGATGTGTTAATAATCGTCATTATCTGCTCCTTGTGTAATCCAGCAAGTGCCAAGCCTGTTCCAAAACCAGTGAGTTCACCTGATGCTGACATTTGCCATACCTCCATCTCTGCAGTGCTGTAGGTACAAAATATATAGGCTATAGATTAAGAATATAATAGCTTATCTATACCATGTAAGCACCTATGTAGAGCATACAGACATCTTTGCTACTATTAAATTCTGCTGAGTGAGTCCAAAGTGATTTATCCTTTTACTTCAGTCACTGTCGTCCATAAATGGTATAAGATACAGGCCTTTGTTTGTTGACTTACACATAGAGCTGTAAGTCCTAGGAGCTGTGCAGCACCTCAATATAATCTGTGCATTCAGCTTGATAACACATGCATAACAGGTTCTGACTGAATATATAGGCATTTTTCACATCTGCAATGACAGGGGTACATGCTGTGAGGCTGTGCTATTGCAGTACAGGCCATATTTTGATATTTTATGTTTTAATTCTCCCAGACACTAAGCTATAAAATTTTCTCTTAAAGAAATCTACTGTGCACTCACAAGGCCCGTCCAGCCCCCCACTCTCGCAAACTAGATTCCCGAGTTTTGCAGTATAACCCCCGCCTGTATGTGGGGAACGGTACTTCAGGAAGCTGGGCTCACCGACACATACTACCTGCAGTACCAGCTCTTACCTACAGGTGTATCTGCATTGCAACAACTCATTGACTTTAATGGGCAGCACTGATAGTATGATGTTTTACACTACATACAAAGCCAATGTAAAAATTTAAAGTGCTGAGGTGTATGGAACACAATTAACATAGGCTGCTGAGAGGTGACTTGTGCCTAGTCTACAAGGCATTCTCCAACCCTGCCCTGATGGAAATGCTTCACATCCGCAAGTCAAATGTCACAAGGGCCACTCGCTCTAGGGATCTTAACCTAGCCTGTGACATAAACATAACATACTGTAGAGACAGATATATCTCCCAGAGATTGCTGCTACTCTGGAATAAACTTCCAATTCACATGAAGCAGAGTTCCTCACTAACCCTATTCAAGTACAACCTGGACAAATGGATGGAAGACTGCAAATTCACCCTGGGAGTGGCACCCATGTCCCTTATGGACAGGGGTAGTCAGTGTTGATCATAGACCTGCTCTGTGAATTATGTCCATCTAACCAAGGAATACTGGGGAAACTCTGGATTAACACAGCTAGGCTTGTAAGGGCTCTAGGGCTGCTAGCCTAGTAACCTTCCAGATTCCGGATACTGGTATAGGCTCTTGCCACCCCTATAGTGCCTTTTTAGGAAAGGTTCAAATGACAAATTCACCACCGTAACAGGAACAGGCAAGCAAAAACTGAGGGTAATGCTACTCAATGCTAAAACTCTAAATCTCAAAATGCACTCACTCGAGGCACTCCTTAAAATGGAGAACATTGATATCTTTGCAGTAACTGAGACCTGGTTCAAGGCTCCAGAGAGCACCCTTGCATTACCAGGCTATAACTCCTACCAAATTTTTCGGCCACCTAACCTGGACCAGAACACCAAAGGCGGAGGTGTGTCCATAGTCATTAAGGATATCCACACCTCCAGGCTAGTTGCTCAGCATAATGCATCTGAGGTTATCCAAGTGCAACTAACTCTGGACAAAACTGCAATCCAAATTGTAGCTTGCTACAGATCCCCCACCATGCCCCAGGATTCCCACCCCTATTTTCTTGATATACTGGAAAATATTAGGGTTCAACCAAACACCCTAATATTGGGCAATTTCAACTACCCCACCATTAACTAGGAAAACTACACATGTACCACCTCCTTCTCTAAATGCTTTCTGGAATTCATAAATTCCATTGCCCTGGATCAACGTATCCACACCCCCACCAGGGGGAAACAATATCCTAGACCTAGTCATTACCAACATGAGTGACCGGTGTTCCACACCTGAAGTCAACTCCTCGTTGGTCCGATCTGACCATAAGCTAATCACCCTAGATATCCACAATACACCTCCACCCCCCATTAAGGAAACCACAGTAAAAATTTTCTCCAAAGCCAACTTTATGCTTCTTAAGACAGAAGTGGTGAACTTCATGACACCCATGCAGATGGACAATACACTTATGACTGCTGAATCCTACACAAATGCACTCTATACGCACTTACACAAGTACATAGATCATGCTATCCCAAACAGAACCAAGACAGTATCCGCCAAAAAAAGGAAGCCAATCTGGTGGTCCCCTGCCATAAACAAAGTCTACAACAGAATGAAGAAACTGTTGCAAAAGAGAGTAAAATCCCATGAGTGGAGGAGGTCCCTGGTCAGCCTCAGTAAGATGCTGAGATCCCTTATTAGAGCCTCCAAAGCTAGCTATGAAACAAGATCGCCACTGATTCTAAGGACAACCACAAAGCATTCTATAGCTATGTCAAGAATCTCAATGGCAACACCCAGATGTGCTCTGAGTTACAGCACAATGGCACAAAAATTACAGAACCAATTGATATTGCCAACATCCTGGCAGATAGGATCAATACTTTTACCCCCCTCTCACCCCCTAAAGGGCCCATATCTATACAGGAAGAATGCAGAATCCCTGTAATCACAACTACACAGGTAAAAGCAGCAGTCTCTAAAGCCAAAAACACAGCATCCATGGGAGTGGACAACATCTCAGGCTGTGTTTTACACGAACTTCAGAACGAACTGGCTCCCCACTTAAGCACCATGTTCAATCATAGCCTCACATCAGAATTTGTTCCCACTGAATGGTGCACAGCAACAGTTATCCCACTCCACAAAGGGGGAGCCACCACTGATCCTGGGAACTATTGCCCTATTAGCCTGATGAGCCTGGTCTGCAAGGCCATGGAACGTATCATCATGGAATTCATAAACAAAGACATTAGTGACCTCCAAACTCTGGACCCCACCCAGTTCGGGTTTGTAAAAGGCAGATCATACCTCCTGAACTTGATTGACTTTTTTGAGGCAGTCACCAAAGCCGTAGACGAGGGTAAGCTGGTTCACACAGCCTATCTTGACCTCGCCAAGACTTTTGACACCATCCCCCATTCTGGAATTATAGCTAAGCTCACTAAACTAGGTATAAATCCCAATGTCACAAGATGGGTTGTCAACTGGCTCATTGACAGAACCCACACTGTAAAAGTTGCAGACTCCAAATCTGACTTCAAACCAGTGACAAGTGGAGTACCACAGGGTTCAGTCCTGGGACTTCTCCTGTTTGGTATCTACTTCTCTGAAGTACAGACTAACACAGAAGGCCTCTGGCTAATGAAGTTCGCAGATGACTGCAAACTAGGAGCTATAGTCGAGTCCCCAAATGATGTGGACATCCTACAGAGGGTCTCACTCAGAGAGATGCCTGGTATCAGAGCCATGACCTCAAGCTCAATGCCAAAAGGTGCATTGTTATCCACTTTGGTTAAAAACTCTGTAAACATGAACTACCTCATAGGCAGCAGTCTTCTTAACACCAAATGTGTGATAAGAGACCTTGGGATAATCACATTGCAGCAGTAGTCAGGAAATCCTTCTACATGGCACACCTCATCACAAAAGGGTTCTCATCCAGGAAGAAAGAGGTCATTGTTCCCCTCTACTCGACACTCATTAGACCCATTATAGAGTACAATTCCCCTTTTGGAATGTACCTCACAAGACATATGCAGCAGCTGGAAAGGCCACAGAAGTACCTCACAAAGAGGATTACTGGCCTCAAACAGATGCCCTACACTGACTGTCTCAAAAAACACCAGCTTTACTCTGTAGCATATCGCCTACTCCAAGGTGATCTCTGCTAACATATAAAGCTGTGTCAAACCCAGAGCTGTTGGACATGCTATACCTAAAAAAATCCCAATCCCTCTGAACTATACGCTCTAGGGACCTAAACCTTGTCAGCACAATAAACAGGACATGCTGGAGGGATAGATTCCTGTCCCAGAGACTTCTCATACTCTGGAACAAGCTACCCATCTATGTCAAGCAAAGTTCCTCATTAACACTCTCCAAGAAAAATCTTGATGAGTGGATGGGAAATAGGAAATACACCCCAGGGATCACTTCTGTGGCTCTGTTTGACAGGGGCACAGGAAATTAACTTTCTTGGGATGGCGTAAGCCAGGGAACTTTGTTGGCTAGGCTTACTTAGGCCCTTGGGCTGATAGCCTAGTACCTACCTATGAACCTATGAACCTCCTGTTAGCTTATGAACCTATTACAATTAGGTGTAGAGCTCAAGGCATCCTCTTTAGCCTATATAGCTTTAGGATTTCTGGAGTCCCTTTGTCACAAGTATAGTATTACTTCTGGGATTACTATTAACCTTTTTTGTAATTCCACATTAAATTGCCAATAGATTTCTTCTACTAACACTATAATCCATTGCAGCACACAAGTATGCAAAATTCTATACATTCCTTACACTGAGCAGTGAACCTAAAAATCAGACCATTGTCTACTAAAACAAATACATAAAAATGAATATGTAACAATGGAAAGATAATACAGTAAGGAGCGATGCCACTGCTATGTTTATGATCTTATAAGTTGTTTATTGCTTGTTATTCATTGTCTCTGAAACATTTACAGTTAGGCTCATTAAAGAGATATTCTGAAAGTGATACATTGAAGGTGAGCAGGGAATTCTTGACTTGAATTTAGGAGGTAGTTTATTCCACAAAACTAGATCAAGTCTGGAAAAGGCATGTCCTCCTCTTGCAATTTTGAAAGGTGGACTAGAGATGAAGTGACTTTATAATGTAAGACTTCTCCAGATTGAGAAAATGTTTTGCTATTATTTATTTACAGATGGACAAAATGACACAGTACGTACTAGTAATAGTTTCTGAATGTTAAACAGCTTCTTATAAACAGGACAGCTGAAAAGTGGCGGATTCACATTAAATCCCTGAGTTCATTTCCAACATGTAGACCAGAGGGAGGGAAATAAAATAGGTTCATAGGTTATTACTAGGGTAAAGAAAATAAAGGACCTTTACAAGCCTTACTGTGCTTCCCAAATGTTTTTGATAGTTTTCTACCTCTCATTTTACAGGGAGCATAGCTTTGGTATGAGTGGTTGAGTATTTACAAGCATCCTCTTTCTAAAAGGGGCATAGGTGGCAGTCTAGAAATCATTCATAATGCCCTCTTAAATCTACAGACATCATCCTGGTTCATTCATACAGAATTATTACATCTGCAAGCTTGTCTTCAGTTTTTGGTGGTGTGGTTTCTGGGCTTCCGTCAGTGCCACTGCTTTATAAATCTTAGAATTGCAATTTAAACTTAGAAGCATCACTTCCAGTAGTTTCACCCATAACAGCCAGAGACAAAAGGATTTTAAAATAATTTTCAGTCATCCTGTGAGTTACTTGGACAATTTGATCTTTGGAGGGTCTAGCATGAGCAATGCATTGGAGATGATGGTGGTGGTGGTGGAGTGGGGGTGTGTAACTCAATAGAACTGATGTTGTGTGTGTTATGACTGTGCATCTTGAGTTTGTGAAACTCAGAAACCTGAAAAAGCACAAAGATAATGACCTAGAAGTTCTTTACTCAAACAGCAGAGAGCTGTGCACAGTTCTGTCACTAGACAAGAGAGCAGGTCAGTTTCTTCCAGCTTACAAAGCCATTCACAATAATGTTGCCACAATTTCAAATGTCCAAATTATTATTTATTTATTTATTTATTTTGAGGAGAAACAGAATAAAGGACCAGAAATCATTTTTTTCAAAATAAAAGCTCAGTTTACAACTGAGTTATTGATGCTCTTTGTTGTTTTGTTTAATATCAACATGTATTGGACACAAAAAATAGTTTTATTCAACTACTAAAGCAAATTTAGAATTTTTTTTTACCCTAAAATTTCAGGACATTTGCTATTTTTTTCCTGCGTTTTCACAGGACACAACTGCCCAGATACAGAGTGGCCTGTGTGACTGGTGGTAACTCTAGATACTCAGATCAGCTAGTTCCTGATATAAATGGGTCTTGACACACAATAGAAAAGGGGAAGAAAACAATATCATAAAATGGGGCAACATTTTATTTCTCCTTATACATTACTAGATTCCCCAACAATAATGTAACCTCATAATGTCCATTTACAATACTCTCATCTTGATTAAAACTGCCTTGCAGGTATGTAGGTAGCCTTTTGACTCTGGCTGATCTCATCGCTACTTGTAGAAAAGCAATAACTTATGTGCTTGACTCAGCCTCTGCCTTGCTTGAAATGGTGTAGTTAGGAGACCACAAAGCATTACCATGGATACCCTACCTTGGCTCAATGGTAACACCTATAATCAAGGGGGGAGGCGATGCCATTTTCTGGAATTATGAATTGACCTAGTATAGTTTTAAACTAGTCTTCTCTAGAAGTAACTGTTGCATTTTTTTCATTCCAATATTTAATAATATTTTTTTTTTTCAAAAAGTTCTCATTGCTCATTTCAGTAATACAGGATACAGGACCAGTCCCATCAACTACTAATCTAGGTATCCTGTTTTTCTGGGTCAGACACTTTCCATTTATGAAGTCATGCATTCCAAAAACATGTGATTTCAATAGGTTATCATAATAGTTTAGTATGACTTGCTCTGCACAAATGTTAATTTGTGAAATGAAGAGGAGGCGTGCCCAGGGTAGAGCTGTGTTTACTGCCTTGGACATTTTAACAGGTTCATTTTAGTAGATGTCAGTTCAATAACAGTGCAGTCTGAAAATTAAACAAAGCTCTAGCAACTCTGGATTCAGCACTGTACTTTTTGAAATTTTATACAAGTCATCTCTTAATCTTCTTGATATAGATGATAATTAAAAGAACTATTACAATGCAATGATACCATAATGATTTAAATTCTTCATTTATATGGAGTGCCACAATGTCCAATATGATTATTTATAGTATTCCTTGAGTAGTAAACTAGCCTTTATCTATTAATTAGTTGCACCAGAAGTAATGCCTGTTGAATGGTACATTCCCATTCACTTTGAATAAGCATTCATAATGACCCGCATCTATTTTTTTACAAAAAGATCAACCTAATCAATGTAAAATCTTTTCCAACCTTTCTTAGATCCAACCTTTCTTAAGATACTCCCATTGGCACATACATACTGGATATGCCTCTCAGCCAAATTAATACCTATTCATTCCCCCCATAGTGTTTAGCCTATTCCGCCCACATCAGGGACAAAGCCAGAAATAAACAAGGACATAGATCTTGAATCAGTCACTTAATACATTTTACCTGTCCTGTCTTAGAAAGTGTACAAGTAAGAGAACTTGAATGGATATGTCTTTCCTGAGGTGAAAGCCTTTGTAGTTGTTAAGATTACCAACTTTTCTGAAAAGACAAAAAAAAAAAAAATCACACTTTTTAAGAGGACAACAGCTCAGTTAAAATCAAGGACAATTAAGAGGCTTGATTTCCCAGAAATATGGTCTAAACACAAGTTGATGGATGCAATTCCATAAAGTCTTACATTACATTCTCTGAAGTTTTTAAAGTAATTAAAGAGGCAATGTAACAAACATTATGCACGTGTGATATGCAACGGAATAGTACTATTGTCAAGGGATATTTTATCCAGCAGTCTAATGCAGTGTGTGTTGGCTTTGCTTACATTAAGGTTATTTTGTTTGCTTACTGGGGTAGTACACTGATCACAATAGGCCATTTGCAGGCACAGCCGCCCAGCTGAAGAAATTAAAAAAAAATATATGAAATAGAACAAATTCTCAAGCATAATCACAGAAGGTAGACAATCCCATAGACACTTGAAACAATATGTAAATATTGTTAACAGAGTAGAAAAACAAATGTGAATTAATTTTTGCAGTAAATATAAGAGGGAAGCAACAGATGGGAACAGAGGGTCAAAGTAGAAGTGATGCATGACTTGCAGTTTGATTTTTGATGGAGGTGTCTTTTGAGTTGTATTGTGAACATGGGGAAAGAGGAAACTTCTTTTAAGTGTGTGTGTGTGTGTGTGTGTGTGTGTGTGTGTGTGTGTGTGGGGGGGGGGGTGGTATTGCCAGAATTTAAGTACAGAAATGGAGAGGGAATGGTTAGTACACTGCAGTTTGGTTTGGGGTGTCTAGAGTAAGGAAGTTAATTGTGAGAGATTGTGTAGGTTGTAAGGGTGGTTTTATTTTGGAGTTTGGCTGCAAGAGGTGGAAAGGGACCAGAATCAAGTAGTCTGAAATGAAGAGACCCTAGGAGCATCTCAGCTCAGGAGAGACTACTAGCTGTTTGGCTTTAGAGAGGGTGATACAGTGGTGTTCCTGACTGTCCCTGAATATGTATGTGGGGTATTGGAAATGAATCAGCAGATTTTGTGTTCAATGCACTGTAGATTTGATGAGTTTTTCAGAGACTGTGGCTATGACGGAAAGCCTGTATGCAAGATGAGCAAGGAGAACTCCTTTTCCTATTGCAACTCTTTCTGCTCAGTAAAAGAAAGGGAGATATTTTCAGGACCAGAAGAAAAAGAAAACTGATCTGTTTTCAGTGTGCTTTTGGATGTTAAGTGACTGCTGTAACCATAAACATAAGTACTTAAAGGACAAAGTTGTTTCTATTGGGAAACCATTGAGATGTATGATGTAAAGATTTTTAGGAGGGTTTTTTCAGCTTTTGTGAGGTTCCAAATATCATACCTTTTGTTTTGAAGGGGTTTAGGAGTAGCTTGTGATTGTTTAGACAAGACTCCTGAAGAATTTTGAGTTCAGCAAACTGCACAGGTTACCAGATGATTTACCTACTATTCTGCTACAGGTTCTGATCTGATGGTACCAAGCTTGATGCCTTTCTATTATTTTATTTATTTATTTATTTTTTTGGGGTGGCAATAGAAGATGGACCTTGAGATGGGAATTAATGTACAGGAAAAAGATCAGCTGATAAGCTGTGTTGAAGTTCTGTGGAGGAAGAAGAAATATAGAGCATGAATATTAAGGAGATAGTAGAAGAGGGCAAGTATGGCAAAGAGTGAAACAGTAATGAGATTGGTAGAAGAATGTTGTGGTTTGATAAAAATTACAGAAGGTTGTGATATGTGCAACGGAAAAGAAAAGGAACAGAAATAGAAAAGAAAAAGGGGAGAAGATCAGGTTTCATTGTAAAATGTGTACAGAAAGGGGAACGGAACAAAGAAGGGGATTGGGGGAGGAATATGACTGAGAAGGAGAGTGATGCAAGAGTAGGATCTTATAAAAGAAATTTTAGTTGTGCAATGAATGCGGCTTCGGCTAGTTTGCTGTATAGTATCAGTGCGGTTAGCAGCTGTCAGTTTACAGAATTTGAGGAATAGTAACTATAGTAGTAAAGTAACAATCAATGCCATGAGTAGATCACTGTCTTCAAAATGTAACCAAAGCCATGAGTAGACCACTGCCTTTAAAACAAATAGGTAAAGTATGGTAAACTGTACTGTTATCAAGAGTTGCACACCTAAAGCAGAGATATAGATAGGGTGGGATCAAGGGGGATGCCCTGTGGGCAAAGTGTTAAGGAGCATGATCATCTTCAGTGCATTTCAGTGAATTACCAGCATTTAGAAATCAATTGTAATGCAGAATCGCATTGTCAGTTAGAAATGAAACACTTTACCACCTGTGTTTACATAAACTGCAGCAGATGCATTCTACAGTTTAAAATGAGAGAAAGGTTTGGGTTTTGTTTTGGTAACAAATGAGGGGTTTCCATATCAGGAGATAGTAATGGCAGAATATTTTTTTTCCTAACAGCTGGGGGGGGTGCAGACAGGGAGACAGTAGTGAATACCACAATAGCAAGTTACACCTGTGATCAAAAAGTGTACTACTGCTAAAGTGAGAGCATCAGGAGATCATAGATATCAGGAGATTGTGGAAGGAACCTGGCAGTATGATGAAAGAATGAACAGAAGAAAATACGGCCAGTAATAAGGAGGGTATTAATCCAGGCAAATATGGTAAAAAATGGTTAATTCAGAGAGAAGAACTGGGAAGTGAAGGGTAAGTGAAAAACAAGCATATTTCCTGGACAGAGATAGTGTGAGTATAGTGGAAGCAAAACATAAAGTAAGGTCAATAAGGAGAAAATGTAGGAAATATCCATATTAGAATCATGGGAGAAAGCGGGCGGCCACGGTGGTGCAGTGGTTAGCATTGCCACCTCACAGCAAGAGGTTCTCTGGTTCGATCCTCGGCTGGGGTGCCTTCTGTGCGGAGTCTGCATGTCCTCCCTGTGGTCACGTGGGTTTCCTCCGGGTGCTCCGGTTTCCTCCCACATCCCAAAGACATGCTGCAGGTGGATTGGATACTCTAAATTGGCCCTAGGTGTGAGTGTGTGCATGTTTGTGCCTTCTGTGGAAGGTTGGGCGCCGGGCTGGTAACTCGACACCATAAAACTCCACTGCCAATCATGAGTGGACAAGGTGATCCTCTATGGCGACCCCTAACCAGGAAAAGCCGAAAGAAGAAGAAGAATCATGGGAGAAAGCAACAACATAAGGGAAGGGAAAAAAAGGCTGGATAATGTCAGAAAGATAAGCACAAACGGAGGAACAGAAAAAAGTAATTGGACAGTAGAAGAAATCAACTTTGGAGCAAAGGCAATGTGCATTGAGGAGATCTCACAAGAAACTTTAAAAATGGCAGGCATTTAATTATTCAAATAAAAGGAGTTGTACAACATAGCTCTAGTTACCCATTGCACCTGAAAACAGTTAGGTTCAAGGGTCCATTGTGACCCTGTGTGTGGTAGCACTGTGAGGAACAATGTTCTGACAAACAGTCACATGGTGTTATGTCTGAGCTAAATATTCCTTATTCAGGTATTAGTTACAACTGCAGAAGACTAGCACAAAATCTCCAAGTGACTAGGAGTAGGAGAAAATTAGTGGTGTCAGCTGGAGCTGTGGGGACTGCAGATAAAAAAAGCCACAAGCACTATTGTTTACACGTTCAGAGATTACGATGAGTGTTGCCTTCTTACTATGCCTATCCTAGAAGAAAGGCTATGCTATGGTTAAACACTCTGGGGTACAGCTAAATGAAGTGCTAAGTGAAGTATGTAGACCAGTGTTTCAACGGTGAGTGGAAAGGCAAATCTTAAGGCATACCAAGGACAGAGTTAGTAGTAAGCACTTAATGTTTTAAGTCAAAAGTATCACATAAGGCCACTTTCTGAAACATTTGTAGTAGTGGAGTGCCTCTGCAGTCCCAACAGTTCTAGTCTGAATGTGCTTGTCTTCTTTACCCTCAGGAATAATATCATCCCAGGGGGCAGAGTGTGTTAAAATTCAATGCCATGTAATTGTGACATACTAAATGGCCAAGAGTACGTCTATGCTTGGAGAGAGAGCATGAAATCCCAAGACATACTAAACTAATAAAGCTCATTACATAGGTTCATAGGTTCATAGGTAGGTACTAGGCTATCGACCCAAGGGCCTAAGTAAGCCTAGCCAACAAGGTTCCCTGGCTTTCAGCACCCAAGAAAATTATTTTCCTGTGCTCCTGTCAAGCAGAGCCACAGAAGTGATTCCTGGTGTGAATTTCCTATTTGCCATCCACCCATCAAGACTTTTCTTGAGGAGTACAGATGAGGAGCTTTGTTTGATATAGATGGGTAGCTTGTTCCGAACCCACTTAATCTCTACCCTTCTCAATGCCTCACCTATATATACTAAACTATGTAAAAACAATCTGAACAAGCTTGCAATCTCCTACAATAATATTGCCAGATTTGCAACTGGGTCTGCCTTCAGAACCCATCACTGTAATAATCTTAAGCAGCTAGGATGGCTAGAGTTGCCACATCTTCTACTATTTAACCAGTTAACAGTTGCCCACAAGATCCTGTACCAACCTACTAACACACCAATACATACAAACCTTATCACCCCCCTATAATAACCTCAAGACCCTTCCCTCATCAAATAAACTACTTGTACAAACAGGCAAAACTAACAATATGGCTGGTGACTCCTTGTTCTCTAATACTGTGGGCAAAACCTGGAATTCCCTCCCCAGTGACCTAACCTCCCTTTCCTCAACAACGCTATTTAAAAGCAAATTGAAACCATACCTTAAATCACAGTGGTTATGCCCTTGTGCTAACTCTGACTAACTACCTAAATTTTCTCTGGGTACTAATCACCATACCTGTATAAGCTAGTTACTTTTTCTGTTAACTGTGAAGAGAGTGTGCTCCTATATTTAAAAATGTTATTAGAGATATCTTTGAATGGCTAGCCATAGCTGAAATGTACCATGATTCTGTTTACAGAAATGCAATGAAATGTAATGAATGGCAAAATATCTGTAAATGTAGCTGCATTTGTAAATGTCACATAGTATAATTGATAGTGTCCACAACTCGAGCCCGGCAGTTTAAGTCCACTTATAATACTGAAATTATGGAGATTGTTTTAGATTACAATTATATTCTCTTTGATGGAGAATATTACAGACAGCACAGAGGTGTAGCCATGGGAGCCTCATGTGCACCTGTTTTCGCTAATCTTGTCCTCCTGGATTGGGAACAAAGATATATATTTAATATTGAATTCTTTGAAGTTATGAAGGTATATGTGAGATTCCTGGACAATATTTTTATCCTATGGCAAGGTCCAGAGAACAAAATAATAGATTTAGTTCAATATTTGAATCAGAGTACAGAATTTTTAAAGTTCACATATGTTTACAATAGAAAAGGGATAAACTTTTTAGATACATACATAGAAAAGGACAATTTGAGGTTTAAATCCAAAGTTTACAGAAAGCCATCCTTTAGTAACTCTTACCTGCAATATGCTAGCAACCACCCAACCAAACAAAAGAATAGTATAATAAAAGGCCAACTGATTAGAGTTGCCAGAATGACCTTGAAACAAGATGATTTAGAAATCAAATTAAATACAGTTGCCAACATGTTTCAGGAAAGGGGGTACCCAGTTAAAATGATTAAGGAATATGTTGATTATGTGAAAAGTGAATGGATCAAGAAATATAAACCATTATTGGGGAGTCAGTGTACCTCACAAGAATGTTTTAGTGTAAAGGAAGTTGAAAATAAAAAGTATGAAAGAGCCATGATTGTCCCATATGGCTTGAAGGCAAATGAGGTTGAAAAAATCATTAAAAAAAACTGGGCAATCCTTAAAAACAATCCGAAATTATGGAGTATGGGAGGGAACAAACCTAATTTTGTTTATAAGGTTGGCCCAAACTTGAAAAAGAACTTTGAAATGGCATCTGTATTTTTCCACAAGTTTGGTACTGCAAAATGTGGTACTTGTTCACAATGTAGATACATCTGTCAAGATGAGATGATGAAAATCAATAATCTTTTAGGAACCACAATAAGGCCGGAAAAGGGGAACTGTCAAACAACTGGAATAATATATTTGGGCTTGTATAAATCCTGTCCCAGTTTTTATGTAGGGAAAACGGAGAGAAGATTGAGGGGCAGGATTTATGAACATAGATATCAAATTAGTACTCAGAATACCAATAATGCCCTATTCAGGCACATCAGCACCTCTCAGGGGTGCAAAGAATTCAGTTTTAGTATTTTAGAGAAGGTTAAGAAAAACCCGAGAGGTGGTAATTTTAAGAGTCACATAGAAGAGAGGGAGACTAGATGGCAAATTAAGTTGCAAGCTAGTATCCCACCAGGCTTAAATGAAATCATTTCTATAAAGCCCATATTAAATAAAAAAGTAAAACATACGAAATGATTTTTTAAAAAAACACAACCTGTTACTTAAAAGGAACATCAGTTGTCATTGTGGACAATACATTTTATTTATGTTTTTCATATGTCTATTTGTCTTTGAATTATAGAATGTGCATTTAAAAATGCATTATAACCATTTTAAGAATACCAAGTAGATTTTAGGTTGGTAGCACTTTAAATGAGTTGCATTGTTTTTTAGTGAATGACATCATTTTAAGAAAAGGTATTTAAGGGGGGTAATTCTTAATTTGTACAGATTCTGATGAAATCCCATTGGAAGGGAAGAAAGTGCTCAATATGTTTTATCTGTGTGTGTTTTATTAATAAAGTATCAGTGGGTGTTTCCTGGAGTTGGCGGTTTTCTTTTCAGTATTATAATTGATAGTGTGTTTTGTGGAGCTTTTCTCCTAGGGCCACTACTGAAAATGGACAAATATGCAGTTGGACTAGCCCAGTCAACAAATGTAAAATAAAATAATAAATAAAAATAAAATAAAATAAAATATGGGAAGTCTCTGGGACAGGAATCTGTCCCTCCAGTATGTTCTATTTATTGTGGTGACAAGGTTAAGGTCCCTAGAGTGTGTAGCTTGGAGGGATTGGGATTTCTTTAGGTGGAGCATATGCAACAGCTCCGGGTCTGACATAGCTTTGTATGTTAGGCAGAGATCACTTCGGAGTAGGTGATATGTGACGGAGTAAAGCTGGAGTTTTTTGAGATGGTTAGCATATGGCATCTGTTTGAGGCTGGTAATCCTCTTTGTGATGTACTTCTTCGGCCTTTCCAGCTGTTGTAGATGTCTTATAAGGTACATTCCAAAAGGGCTGTTGTACTCTATAATGGGTCTAATGAGTGATGAGTAGAGGGGAACAATGACCTCTTTTTTCCTGGATGAGAACCATTTTGTGATGAGGTGTGTCACGTAGATGGATTTCCTTACCACTGTAGCTATGTGATTGATCCCAAGGTCTCACATTTTTGGTGTTAAGTAGACTGCTGCCTATGTGGTAGTTCATGGGTACAGAGTTTTTACCGAAGGGGATGACAATGCACTTTTTGGCATTGAGGCCATGGCTCTGACACCAGGCATCTGTCTCAGCGAGGCCCATCTGTAGGATGTCCACATCGTTTGGGGACTTGATTATGGCTCCTAGTTTGCAGTCATCTGTGAACTTCATTAGCCAGAGACCTTCTGTGTTAGCCTGTACTTCAGAGAAGTAGATACTAAAGAGGAGAGGACCCAGGACTGAACCATGTGGTACTCCACTTGTCACTGGTTTGAAGTCGGATTTGGAGTCTGCAACGTTTACAGTGTAGTTTCTGTCAGTGAGCCAGTTGGCAACCCATCTTGTGACGTAGGGGTTTATACCTAGTTTAATGAGTTTATCTATAATTCCAGAATGGGGGATGGTGTTGAAAGCCTTGGCGAGGTCAAGATAGGCTGTGTGAACCACCTTACCCTCGACTACGACTTTGGTGACTGCTTCAAAGAAATCTATCAGGTTTAGGAGACATGATCTGCCTTTTACAAACCCAAACTGGGTGGGGTCCAGAGTTTGGAGGTTACCAATGTCTTTGTTTATAAGTTCCATGATGATACGTTCCATGGCCTTGCAGACCAGGCTCGTCAGGCTAATAGGATGATAGTTCCTGGTGTCCGTGGTGGCTCCCCCTTTGTGGAGTGGGTTAACTGTTGTTGTGCATCATTCAGTGGGCACAAAGCCTGAAGTGAAGCTATGATTGAACATGGTACTTAGGTGGGGAGCTATTTTTTTCTGAAGTTCATGTAAAATGCAGCCTGGAATGTTGTACAGTCCTAAGGATGCTATGTTCTTGGCTTTACAGAGTATGTTTTTTACCTACGTAGTTGTGATTACGGTGACTCTGCATTCTTCCAGTATAGATATGGGCTCTTTAGGAGGTGAGAAGAGGGTAAAGTTAGCACTGAAACTATCTGCCAGGATGTTGACAATATCAGTTGGTTCTGTAAATTTCGTGCCATTGTGTTGTAACTCAGAGCAGATCTGGGTGTTGCCATTTAGATTCTTGACATAGCTATAGAATGCTTTGTGGTTGTCCTTAGAATCAGTGGTGATTTTGCTTCTGTAACTAGCTTTGGAGGATTTTATGAGGGTTCTCAGTTTCTTACTGAGGTTGACCAGGGAGCTCCTATACTCATGGGATTTTACTCTCTTTTGCAGCAGTTTCTTTCTTCTGTTGTAGAGTTTGTTTATGGCAGGAGACCAACAGATTGGTTTCCTTTTTTTGGAGGATAGCGTTTTGGTTGTGTTAGGGATAGTGCGTTCCATGCACTCATATAAGTGCTTATAGCGTGCATTTGTGTAGGATTCAGCTGTTATAACTGTATTGTCCATCTGCATGGGTGTCAAGAAATTTGCCACTTCTGTCTTAAGAAGCATGAAGTTGGCTTTGGAGACATTTTTTACAGTGGTTTCCTAAATGGGGGGGTGGGGTGGGGGCAGGATGTGGATATCTAGGGTGATTAGCTTATGGTCGGATTTGACCAACGAGGAGGTGACCTCAGGTCTGGAACACCAGTCACTCATGTTGGTAATGACTAGGTCTAGGATATTGTTGCCCCTGGTGGGGTGTGGATAAGTTGATCCAGGGCATTGGAATTTATGAATTCTAGAAAGCATTTAGAGAAGGAGTTGGTACATGAGTAGTTTTCCCAGTTAATGGTGAGGTAGTTGAAATTGCCCATTATTAGGGTGTTTGGTTGAACCCTAATATTTTACAGTATATCAAGAAAAGAGGAGTGGTGGGAATTCTGGGGCATGGTGGGGATCTGTAGCAAGCTACAATTCGGATTGCAGTTTTGCTCAGAGTTAGTTGCACTTGGATAATCTCGGATGTATTATGCTGAGCAACTAACCTGGAGCTGTGGATATCCCTAATGAATTTGGACACACCTCCACCTTTAGTGTTTCAGTCCAGGTTAGATGGCCAAAAGGTGTGGTAGGAATTACAGTCTGGTAATACAGGGTTGCTCTCTGGAGCCTTGAAGCAGGTCTCAGTCACTGCACAGATATCAATGTTCTCTATTTTAAGGAGTGCCTCGAGTGAGTGCATTTTGAGGTTTAGACTTCTAGCATTGAGTAGCATTACCCTCAGTTTTTGCTTGCCTGTACCTGTTACAGTGGTGAATTTGTCATTTGAACCTTGCCTAAAAAAGGCATTATAGGGGCAGCAAGAGCCTTAGCCAGTATCCGGAATCCCAAAGGCAACAGGTGCAGGCCATCTCTGGCAAAGCATTGTGGTCTGTCGACTATTTCGTCCCAGGCAGACAGATACTGGATCCCCTTAAAATGACACCAGAAGCTTAGCCAGTTGTTGAAGTCAATCATTTTGTCCTTGTACTGTGGTATCATTCTGGGCGATGGCAGGATGCTACTCAGGGCTAGGGTCATACCTGCCTGGGCTACAATATCGGAGAGCTCTTCCTTGTCTCTTTTCATGTAGTCCAGGGAAGTACATCTCAGGTCATTTGCACCAACATGGACAATGACAGTCATATTTGTACCTGTTGTGGAGTTACCAGAATGCTTGGGCTATGTGGCGGATCCTGGCACCCGACAGGCAGCTGAAAGTAACCTTCTCCTTGTTTAGCCTGGTGAGTGAGACATCAGTGTGTTTGACTATAGAGTCACCTATGATTAGTGTGTTGAGTACGTTGTTTTGCCTTATGGGCAGTGGTTGAGTGGCACACTGAGTTTGTAGGCTATATGTCATTTGGGTTGTGTTGGGGGGGTGGGGGTTGCTTACATTTCTGCTTTGGAGGTCTCTGTTGCTTGAGCAGATTATTACTGAGAGCCTCCATGAATGTTTTTGTGTTTCTATGTGTGGATTTTGTGGTGTAGGTTTAGTGGGACTATGTGATGAGTGTGGTGTAGTGCAAGTGTTTACCTTCTCCTCTTGACTGTCTAGTCCCATCTTGATTGGAGAGAGCTTTGCCTCCAGTTTGGCTATATAAGTGCATTTCTCACAGGTTGTAGTGTTGGGTGATTGGAGGAGAGGGTTGTCTGTGTACATGAGGCAATTGCTACATTGCCCCAAGATGCCCAGATTCATTAGGTAGATAGGAGAAAACACCGGGAGCTGACCCTTGGACATATCTGAATAGGTACTAAAAAGCTATTTTCCTCTAGACAAGTAAGGAAAGTGAGTACAAAAACTGTTTTCCTCTAGGCAAATGAGGAAGGTTGAGTGCTGTAGTAATTTGTAGCTTATTTAGTGCTTTCAACAAGTACTAAGCAAGTGCTGAGCTCGAAGAAGCAGATTCAAGTGCTAAAACTAAGATACTGGCTAGTTCTAAGGGAAAAATTGAAGAGCAGACTTTATGGCACCGGGAATAGTTTAATCCTAGCTAAGCGGTGCAACACAATACCCAAACTTGTGCAAACATGGATTTTTTAAGTCAGAAAGTTAAAAGGGATAGAAATCAGCCCAAAATGGCCAATAAGGTACAATTTCAGAGCTGGAAACTACTCCTCTTGTGACAGGTAGGCTGCTCAATGCTTACCACTCCCACACATAAGCAGAAAGACTTCCCTCTACCACAATAAGGTCTGGGAAACTCAGAAACACAAAATAAAGTCCTGAAACCAGCAAATCTGGGATCCGGACTACTCTAGTATAGGAAAAGGTGGGATACGAGCAAAACAGATAGTATTTTTTTTTTTTGTGAAATTAAAAAGTCTATCACACTTGAGTGTGAAGCCTACAACAGTAAATGCAGCTTAAATTATTAAATTTAAGATGCAATCAAAGTGCACAAACTGTAAAACAATTTAACAGTAAAATGCAGCAGAAATAACAACAGAACCACAGTAAAAATGGCTTTTAAAGTACGGTTAGCAAAAACAGTCAAGAAAAAGCCAAAAAGATACTTAGAATCAGCAAAAAGTCTCTCTTTCTCATTTCTGGTGCTGTAGTAATCTGTAGGATGCCCAAACAGGATCCGCCGAGCTAAAACATATGCCTAGAATACTGCAAATTTACCCATGGGCTCAGTGACCTGAACGACTCTGGCTGAAGTTCAAGAGTACAGATCTAAAGCTCTACCTATATGACAGTGCTGGTATTGTAGGGAGAGAAACCTCCTGTAGTACTCAGGCTACCCTGCCCAAAAGCTCTACATGTAGGGTTGATAAGAGAATGCAAGCATGCTAATTTGCATGGCTAACACATCTGCATTGTCAATGTCGATGACAAGGGATGGGCCACTAGCCCAGAATGGACTTTCTAGTACTTTTTAAGAGAAATGTCTTTGTAAGTCATCCCAGTGACACTTGGGCAAGGCATAGACAATGCCCACCTATGCATGCATGTGACTTTGGGTGTCCTCATTAGACTATACTAAACAGGGACTGTTGCAGCCCTATCTACATTTTGGACTCAGGTGTGGAATAATTGCATGGCATGGTTCATATTCTTATATGTAAGCATTAGACTAGCTGCCTTTGCAGTCCACAGATGGTACAAGAAGTAGCACAAAAAGCTATAATGGAGACATCTGAGTAGGAGGTCTGACCCCAAAATAGTAACAGAGAATATCTAGCTATCTGTCTGTCTGTCTATCCATTTTTGTACATATCTGTGTCTATCTATAAAAATAGATATATATCTATATCAGTAGAGATAGAGAAAGAGAGAGAGAGAAGAAGCATGTAAATGCAGTAGTGGCGAGAAGAATGTTTTACCAGAAATATTGTCATTACACAAGACTTAGTCAAACATTCAAATGAATAAAATTTCAACTTTAAAAAATGTATATATGATTTTTTTGCTTCATTAAAATAAAACCGTCTGAAATGTGTTGGAAACCATAGGGGGAATAATAAATCCTTAAAAACTCCACTTATTAGATACTAAAGTACATGGTACCCAGAGCCAACCAAGAAGATGAAGGCCTAAACCATTGAGTGGTAACCCTAGAGCAAATTAGGACTAGCTGCTATGCAGTTTTGACCTCTTAGAAACTATATAGGAGCACGATTGTGTGAAAAGAAGGAAATGGGATGCGCAAAACATATGATCCTACTGCTCTGTGCTCTGCTGTCATGGCTGGTGACAATTACTGAAGACTTGCAATTCATTACGAATAACATCAGAGCCTTAAATTAACATGCACTTTCTGAAGTAAAATAAATCTGCAGTTATTATGACTATCATTATTTGGTGACTATATGTTGCAAAGGTTTTCTATAAAAATGTCAGTTTTTAGGAGGAATATGGTAACATTCTTGAGACCAAATCAGGGGCATCCTTGACAATCAAGAACAGTACAGAGATATGTTTCCAAAAGGGTTGTTATCCTTTCCTTTAAAGTCAGTTTTTCTCCGACTTCCTCTAACACTGCTTTATCACCAAATACCATTACAGATCTTCTACTTGCTGTAAGAATCTGATTGTGGTTTTACCTTTATCTGTAGGCCCTATCTCATATAACCTGCTACTGTTATATTTGCTTTGTTTACTAAGATTTTCTTGATGTTGTACCTTTATCATTTGATCTTGGTTCCTGTAATCACTCCCTCTCTATATTACTTTGCTTTTGCATATTACAAGCTGTAGTCTTCTGCACACATCACATTAGTATCTCACTACTACTTCTTTCAAGTGATGATTTAACCACCTATTTTTGGAGACTTTCTTGTTGTGACCCCCTTCGTATACTGTTACCTGATTCTTATGCATTGGGATCGACATATAGCTTTTTGATCATTTAAAATGGCACCTAGTTCCAGTTTGCTTCAACATGACTGGATCCACCGCCACTTTTAACCCTCCAGCTCCTGGATTGGTTCTGGTTGCTGTGCACCTTAATGGGTCAGTACAAAAGGACTTGGATGTGGAGTAATGCACTAAGGCAAGCAGTTAGTCAATTCTAAGGCTAAAACCTAAGGCTTGGACAATTTTCAATCAGTCCATGCTAATAGGGATTGATAAGAGCTGTATGTCTGACTCTAAAAGAGGAGTCAGGCAGAATGCTGAAACATTTTGGAATTGTATATTGGTGAAAGCTGTCAATGTACAGCCCCAAACTAATAGAGCAGACTATGGAAGTCAATGGGCTGCTTCAGAAAACCACTTGTATGAGGGTCTTGGCACTGTAGATGGTACACGGTGGGCATCCAGACCACCAGCAGTAGCAAGTTCCACACATAGGTAGAGCTGTTTAGTTACTGAAGTGGAGCCACAGAAAGGGACAGCTGAGAAAATCTCAACTGCCAGCAGTATCAAGTCCCACATACAGGTGGAACTGTTTCGTTACTGTAGTGGAGCCATGATGAAGGGCAGCTGAGGACATCTCAAATGCATGGTGTGTGAGTTATTCTAGAATTGCAGTGAGAATGTCTTATACAGTTGTGAAAAATTGAAGAAATTTTATGGCGAACTAGTATCCTTACATGCCCTTCCTGCAGGGTATGGAAGCACAGTGACAGATCGATACCTTTGCAGTGCAATCGGAGGATGAAATGTTTTATTGGTACAGCCAGGACTTGGTTACGACTGGTCCACGGACTGTGACCGAAGAATTAATAAATGTAGCCATCAGCAAGTTCCTCTCCCTTGACATTGATAAGCAACACCTGTTGCACTGTACCCTGTATTATTGTAACACACCAGGACCTGACAAGGAATATGAGCAAAAATTGTTTAAAAATCATGCAAACAGATTGATATTACGTAATCTGTACTGGGACACAGAAGGGAACAGTGTAGCCAGCTGTTCATTGCCCCAGGAGTTCTTTACACTTTATAAGTCTAACCGATTACCACATGTTAGCTTAACTAAGAACAAAAACATAGAATGAGCAGACCTAGGAGAAAAAGTCACGAGATGGGAGAAACAGACAGAATTAGAACTGTCAGAACAGGGAATACAAATACAGAAGTTGAACTGGATAACTCAGACGCACCCAGCCATGCACTTGCAGTCTAGCAAGGACAGCTGATTAGCACTCCTATTAAAGGAGGAAGAGAATGCCTTACAGAATATACCAGAAACTCTTTGGTCAACAGGAAAGTCAGATGTAGGACTTATTCATACAGCGGGACCAGTAACTATCACGCCAAAGTCAGCATTCAGACCACAAAAAAGACAGTATCCCTTAAGAAAAGATGCAGAGGCAGGGATAGCAGCCCTACTTAAAGGAGGGATACTAGTAGAGTCTCCCGATTCACCATGTGACACACCTTTATTTCCTGTTAAAAAAGAAAATGGAGAATGGCATATGGTCCAAGATTTACAAGCTGTAAATGATGCAGTAATACCAAGGGCACCTACGGTGCCAGACCCACATACCCTGTTGAATGATTTAAAACCTCAACAGAAGTATTTTTCTGTGGTAGACATCAGCAATGCATTCTTTTCGATACCGATACACCCTGACAGCCAGTATTGGTTTGCATTCACATTTCAGGGGAAAAGGTATACATATACGGGACTACCACAGGGGATATTGTGAAAGTCCAACAATATTCTCACAAGAAATGGCAAGCAACTTGGTGGGATTTACCCCACCAAGAGGCAGTCAGATTTTACTTTATGTTGATGACATCTTGCTGGCGGCCCCCACCCAGCAAGATTGTAGAGAAGATACCATAGCGCTATTACGATTTCTAGCTGCTGAAGGACATAAGGTAAATAAAAATAAACTGCAGCTTTGGAAAAAACAAGTCAAATACCAGGGATATGTAATATCCAAGGAAGGTAGAACATTAGATGAGGACAGAAAAGTAGCAATATTACAAGCACCAAAACCCACTACCAAGAAGGAAATGATGTCCTTCCTGGGTACAACTAATTTTTGCCAGAGCCAGGTTCCAAACTATGCCTTGGAGTCTGCACCTCTGACTGACCTGATATATAAAAAGCCTATGGCAGCACAGGATTTGTTACAATGGACACCAGAGGCAGAATCTTCTTTCTGCAAACTGAAACAGTTAATAGCGTCCTCATTAGTTCTAGGATTACCAAACTACCATAAACGTTTTTTCCAAACTGTAGATTGTAAGCAAGGTTATATGACATCAGTGTTAACACAACAGCATGGGGGTAAGCAACGCCCCATTGCTTACTATTCATCACAACTAGACCCAGTGGCACGGTCCTTACCCCACTGTGTACAAGCAGTAGTTGCAGCTGCAATGGCAGTACAGGCTTCAGCCTCAGTAGTCTTATTCCACCCTCTCACTTTGAGAGTGCCTCATGCAGTCGTGATTATTTTACTACAAGAAAAGGTGGCATATCTTTCCCCTGCTAGGCAACTTTCCTGTATGACTATATTGTTGAGCCAACCTCACATGACAATTGAACAATGCATGACTTTGAACCCTTCTACCTTGCTCCCAACCCCTGCAGACGGCACACCACACCGCTGCCTGCAGGTAATTGAGCAAAAGACACTACCTAGAAAAGATCTCACGGATGTCCCCTTGGATGATGCTGAGGTGACATACTACGTGGATGGTTCATGCAAAAGGGGTCCTGCAGGACAGAACCTAGTAGGATATGCAGTAGTTTCTGACACTGAAATTATAGAAGCAAAACCTTTACCACACAACTTATCTGCACAGGCAGCAGAATTGATTGCCTTGACACGGGCATGTACCTTAGCAAAGGGTAAATGTGTAAACATTTTTACTGACAGCCAGTACGCTTTTTCTACTGTACATGTTTTTGCACAACAGTGGAAAAACCGAGTAATGATAACATCTACTGGCAAACCTATAAATCATGCACAGTTTATTCTAGATCTTTTAGAATCTATTCAGTTACCTCAGAAAGTAGCCATTTGTAAATGCACAGCTCACACCAAGCAACAAGATAGGATTTCAAAAGGTAATGCAAGAGCTGATACAGCTGCAAAACAAGCAGCTACAGAAGTATTTCTTTTAAATGAGGAATTACAACCCTCTGAGATTTTAGACTTAGAAATGTTAAAAACAATGCAGACACTACGCAAGCTGAAAAACAAAGATGGATAAAACGAGGAGCAATTCTCAAAAAGGGGCTGTACATCTCTAAAGAAGGGAAACCAATACTACCATATAATTCAGTTAGATATGCAGCTTTGTTGAGCCATGGGCAGTGCCATGTCTCAACAGGGGGGATGGTACAGCTGGTGAACCAGGTGTTCACAACGTACGGATTTACAAACTACTCTAAAAAATTTTGTTTGATGTGCCAAATTTGTAACAAACATTATGCACAAAGGGCATTAAAGCCCAAGCAAGGGAGTTTCCCTACACCACCATATCCGTTTCACACTATCTGTATGGATTTCATAGAATTGAACAAATGTGAAAATAAAAAGTATTGTCTTGTCATTGTAGATATGTTTTCCAGATGGGTGGAAGCCTTTCCAACAAAAAATCCAGATGCAGCCACTGTAGCAAAAGTACTTGTCAAAGAAATCATCCCTAGATTCAGCATTCCGGAAAGGATCTACAGTGACAATGGTACACACTTTGTAAACCAAACCATACAGCAGTTAAGTAAGCATTTTGGTATTTCTTTAAAAAATCATTGTGCATACCATCCGCAATCTGCAGGGCTAGTTGAGAGGCATAATGGTATATTAAAGAATAAATTAAGAAAGTTAATAGCTGAGACAGGGAAGAACTGGATATATTGTTTGCCCCTGGCACTGTTGAGCATGAGAACTGTTCCGACTGCAAAAGGATTGACTCCTTTTGAAAAACTATTTGGAAGGGCTTATTATATACCACAGTGGAAACTTCTCATGTCCTCAGACCAGGAGGCTGATCTTACACTAGTTGAATATATGAGAAATATTTTGAATTTTAAACATCTGTTGCAGTCAAATTCTGTTTCAGATAAAGAACAAACTGAAACATCGGAAGTGGCAGTGATCCCCGGGGACTGGGTGTGGGTGAAGAATATAAAGAAGAAAAACTGGTCATCACCAAGGTGTGAAGGTCCATACCAGGTGCTTCTTTTGACACCCACTGCAGTCAAAATAGCAGAGCGAGTTTTGTGGATCCACCTGACGCACTGCAAACTAGTTAAGAACTTTGAACTGGACAAAAATCTTACCTCTCCATCGGGGCCCTCAGCACATAGTCTGGCTACAAAGTGGGGTCAGATCAATAGGACTGATCCGTCTCAACCCCAGTGAAGAAACCATCGGTGCTGAAGGTCCTATTAGGGCAGAGAGTAAGAACGCATGTCTGAAATAAAGATGACAGGATCCAGTATCATCCAGATGTACCTATTCGGAAGAGTCGGAGAAAGCAGAAATGCAGAACAACCATTTCCACAGAAGTATTGCATAACCATCCTGTTGACTATACTAGTGACAATAATCTTTTTGTTGTGGCCATTCCTTTTCTCAGCCACACAAATTGGACTGAACAAGCATGCAGAGTGGCACCCAAACTTTAACACTTACCAGACAATCAAATATGCGTATGCTGAGACCTTCAATGTTTTGAATTGCTGGATTTGCACAGCTTTGCCAACAGCATACGGGGGGTTACTGTTAACTTCAGTCCCCCTAGGAGCCAACAAGACGTGAGAAAACCTGATTCATGATACATCAAATATTACATCACAAGATAAAATAGCATTGCACTTGTCTGTTCGACAAAAGGGAACTGTGTGTGTCTACAAGAATGATACGGTTCAGGTGGGTTGGAGCAATTGCAATGTGACTGTTCCTTATAGATGCTACACTAAATCTGATAATACCGGATCTTATTGCAATACAAACTATGATTCATTTTTTGAATTGATGCACAAAACAATTGAGGAAGTAAAACATGATTCTGTTCTCTACAAACAACTGTCCATAATTGACAGAAAAATGTTTCACGCAGGACAAGTGTATGTTTATAGTAAAGTTACTACTAAAGTAGAAGACTGTTACTTTATATGTGGTAGAAAAGCATATAAATGGTTACCTGAGAATTGGTCCAGCAGTTGTTTTTTGGGCTACCTGGTTCCGGCCATACGACACACAGCAGTTTTACCTCAAGGGAAAATTCGGAATGTTCAAGAAATCAAGAAATGTGTGAATCCAGTGGGGCAAATCGATGCGCTGGAAAAACCATCATGCTGTGGGCGATGGATTGATACACATGGACTTGAGTGATACTGTTATATTGTGGGCAGGCATATTACCAGCATATGGAGCAACAAAATCGATCTGGAAGCTGAGAAAACTATCTAAACTTCTCAAAGTAATGAGTAATGTGACCTTTTCCACCCTAGAATTGGTGACTGATGAACTGAATGCCATGAGAACAGTGGTGCTTCAAAATTGCATGGCTCTTGACTTCATCCTAGCGGCGAGAGGAGGTACGTGCGCTTTAATCCAGGAGGAGTGCTGTTCATATATTCTTGACCACAAACACGAGATAGACAACCATCTTGAGGTAATTCAGCAAGTGTCGGCTATGACCAAGCCAGGACTAAATCCATTGACAGACTTTTTCCAGAGATTGTTTGGCGGGGTGGGGCAGTATCCTAATGAACATTCTGATTGCCATCTGTGTAGAAGCAATCCTACTGATGGTATGTGTGTGCTGCTGCATCCCCTGCATGAAAAGTCTGATTAAAGACTTTATAGACATGTCAGTTTCAGAAACCTTATACCAAGGTGCTGAACTTGAAGAATTGTTGAAAAATTTAAAATGCTTTCATAAGTTTAAACTGAATGACTCTCTTAACTGCAAATCCTGAGTAGGAAGAGGTTAGGGGAAGAAAAAACTGCTTATGCTTATTTTGAAAGTAGAATAAAAGTATTAAAAGGGGGGAAATGTTAGAAAAATATGTATTAGTAATATGCATGCTTAGTGCATTCGAGGTTTAAAAGGGTTAATACATTTATTCTGTTCACACTGCATGAATCTGCACAGCTACTAGAGACATTCCAATCCTGTTTATGTCATGAAAATAATAAGAAGTGTTTCATTTACACTAGTGTCATGAGACTTAACAAAGAGTTATCGATTTTCTGCTTATGCCATGAAAAAGTACCCAGCTGCTGAAGCTATTGATAATGAAAACAAAGGCTGCTTATAAGTATAAACCATAGTCAGCATTACTTGTACCTAAGCTAGAAATGTACCTTGAATCTAGGCAAAATGTAACACATATATATTAGAACTGCACAACTGAAGAATTGAAAGATTATGGTGGGCTAAAAATAAGCCCCAAGGCCAGGTTGTTTTTCTCAAATGTTTTTGTAAATTAACAATAATTCAGTCATGTCAGCAGGAAATCTAAGTAGCATTTTCTATGTAACACATAGTGAGTTTTTAATCTGAACATGTCAGCAGGAAATCTAAGTAACATTTTCTGTAGAACAATACAGAAAGCTGTGTCTAACTACATCAGCAATAGAAGTAACATTTCTGTGTAACATGGAAAGAACTGTATAAAAATGCCATACTAATTATTGATGGCCAGACAAATCGTTCTGCCTGCATGCTTTGTCTCCTTGCTGCAAGTTAATAAAGGGTGCCATACTTGAACCTTACGTGAATTGGTCTTTGAAGTTTTTTTCCTTTGACACTATGCATTCAGTATTTCAGCACAGCAAGGTACTGATTTACATGCATCCCACCCTGGGAAGAATCACACCAACAGCAGAGGTGAAATTCAGATTAGAGATGGCTAAGCAGGATAAAATAAAGTCTCTGCTTCACTACCATGAACCTTTTAGAACCTGGCTCAGTGTCCAATCGGTGGAACTTTTCAGGATTTACACCCCCTAAGCTTCCAACTAATTGCAAATACTTTTGTTAAATAAATGAAATATGTGAACAGTTTTGGTAGCTACAATTTTATTCACTTATTTATCATTTATATGCCTGAATAATTCCTACATAATTATGATGAAAAACGTACTATTAATTTAATTATATGATTTTAAATTTGTAATAAAATGTTCTTCTGACCAGTGCTGCACTTATGATTTCCATGTTTTTTTAAGCTTTTTTATTTATTTATTTATTTTTTTGCAGTTTCTCATAATATTATTTTAATGCTGATTTGTTACAGAATATGAGACTTTTTTCTTTATCACAAGTCATGAAAGAAGTAAATAAAGAAAGCTTTCATATTCCGGACTGAATGAAGGCAATCATCTACAAATACAGTCTCTGACTCCTAGCTCGTAATTGCTTGTTAACAGTACCTAAAACTAGTGTTTACTATATCCTTTACTTTCTTTAACTTATATTGTATATATAGACACATACACACACACACACACACACGCCCACACGCACACACACACATACATATATAGTTTTATTTTGCTTATTTATTTATTTATAAACAGAGGTGATATTCCTAGGTCAGTATTTCTTACCTTTTTTTGTTATCTAAAGTCCTCATATCTGTCAACTGTACCAAATTCCTTGGTATTTGCCGATTCTACAGTTGAAATAATAGGGTGCCATAAATTCTGAGTGGCCCCTTTAAATCTCAATAATTTTTTCTGTACATTCTGACATCATCGTGCATCTCCAGCATATCTCGCACCAGCGGCATCTTCAATGTATAAGGGCATGCATGTTGGGGTCACTGCAGTGAGACTGCCTGAGAACATGAATGAAATTCAGCCAGCAAAAGCAATTTTCCCAGACAAGAATACATTACTAAACTGAACATGATATGACTGGACTTCTGCAATTACACTCTACAGGTGTAAATTTTCCCAATTTCCTTTCAGATATATTCAGTGTTGATGCCCTGCTTACTGTATTTGTACTAGTTTATAGATTTGGTTATGTCTTGGGGTGAGCACTGGACCTTGGGCCAAGGTTGTTTAGTAATGAGTTTATGCTCTTGTTTCTGACAGTTTCTTTCCTTGTTATGGAATTGTCAAATAGTTCTTTTATTTTCTTTATGTTAGGAGGTTTTGAATGTACTCTTAATAACTGAGATAATAACTGAAAATGTTCAGATTGTGATGAAATGTGATTTAACATTAAGCCATGAATGATTATTTACCATAACACTTATTTCCTATTTAGTGCAGTTCAGCTTTATGTTTTACTTGAGGTGTGCACTTTAATTTATTACAGGACAGACTCCACTGAAATGCATTTTGTTACTGTACATGCATGGTATAGTTTGCATACTAATCTTTGAATAGGCACAGAATTGCTCTATTAAAAACAAACATTTTGATGACAGAAACCGAGAAACGCTCAAAATAACTGTGTGGACATGCACATGTTTTAAATGAAAGGTAGTGCTGGTGGAGGAGGACAACATGAAGATGGGAGGACAAAACATAAATTTCTGTCTGTGGAGGGTACACACCTGTCACTGGTACCAGACATCTTTTTCTACTTGTGATTTTATAGAGAATAACAGATTTGCTGGATTTAAACTGCATTGAATGCTAGATGCTCAAGTGGATCAGATGTAACTTCTAAACTGCAGGTTGGTTGAGTAATCTTCAGTCACTTCTCAATGGATCTAACAAAATCCATTTTAAAACACTCATCATGGAATTCCTGATTGTTTTCTCAAATAGAATCAATGAGTATTATCTTAAAATGATTTAAAGAGTGGCATCTCCAAGCAAAAAAGATACTCTTCTCAGTTTCACACAGACAGTGTTTCCCAGGTTATTTACACACCTCCGTCTCTCACCTGACTAATGAGCTTACCATTATCTCTGTGCTAGTCTTTCCCTGGGTGGAAGTCATGTTGGGTGGCAGCTGAATACTAGCCATAGAACAGGGAGTTATGAATGAACACTCTGACATTGTGTCTCCCACTCCACTACCAAAGAACAGGAGAGTCTTCGAGACTGAGCTCAACTGTAGTGAAATGAATTTTGTCAGCATGTTTGCATTACCAGCCACTTTAAAAAGTATCATGTTAACTACACGCTTCCCATTTCCAATATGACCCTTACATTTAGGACAACAGCAGCACTTTTCTTTACTCCCCCTATGAGACTGAATCCACTCGGCACAGACCCGACACAGGTTGTGTCCACAGTCCAAAATAACAGGGTCCAGAAGCAGTTCCATAACTTCCTTACAATAAGGGCAATCATCCCTCAAAACCTCCAAGCTGATTTGTACGCATCCATCCTGAATTAACAGATGGTAAAACATAAGGCTTAAGTGATGACACTTCTCACCCACCTTCAACAGGATTAAAGATGGCACCTCAAGAAGTATAAGGCCTGCAGTGTGGGTTACGGACAATGCCCAGGTGCTACTTTCTTCCCAGGACTGCACTGCAACTCTCTTGTCCTAGAATGCTGCTGAATCCTCTTAATGTTTTAGTTGACCAGCGTAAAGCTAGAAGAAGGGGCAGGGCACTACTCCTTCTGTGGAGAATGCTTCTTTATATTGTCTACTGAACTTACAACTTCAGTGTTTCAGTGACCCGCTTTTTTTCATGTATCTGTTTTTTATGATATCCATGTGTACCGTGGATTCCCTTGAAGCTGTTATTCTTAATGTTGTACATAATATGCTCTTTGTGTGTGGCATATGGTGAATATAACAATTTGCACACCATTATCTTTCTCCTGGGAACTGATGCAGTTTTGAGTATAACCCTATAGAAATGTTATGTTCAGAATAAGCACGTAGTAATCTGCCAGAGCATTATCAGATCTCTTCAAAAAGTGAATAACAATGTGGCAAGCAAAGCAGTGGTAGCTGTTGAAAAATAAAGATTATGGCTAAATGACTGCAAACAGTTCTTCCTGCCCTAGTGCATGGATAGAGCCACAATTTCAAGGTTTAATTTCACCTTGGCTAACTGGTATTATACAATGACTGGCCGTTAACATTCAGAAATGAGCACACTGATCCCAACCAGCATCCCCATTGTAAATCGACCATCTTGATGTATGCTATAGTCATTTGTATCCCACAATGCTAATGTAGTGGGTGGGGGTGGGGGGGTCATAAAATAACACATGCAAGTTTTATGTTAATCAGCACCCAGTTTTTTGGCCAGTTTTACCTTCTTTTCATGGCCCTATGTCCAGATTGTTGGTGTCTCCAGGTTGAGAGGTATGAAAGTCCTCAAATTAACATATGCCACATTAAATGAAACCAATATGCAAATAAAAATGGCCTGAAATGTCTGGCTACAGCCTGTTATTTTCTTGCATGCCTTTACATTTCTTTATAGAATAATTAGGTACTTAGTTGAAGTTCCATTGGAAAAAGACCTGCTTCTTGTCAATGTATGCCTTGAATGTGAATATGAATATAATACAGCTGTTTTTAATAAAACTTGTGAAGGTTTAGGTGAAAAGATGCCTAAAATATAAAGCCTTTCCATACCATAAGTCAGCCCTTAAAGTAATTTTAAGAAAAGTGTGATAACTTGGAGAAAAATAAGGTCCTTTCGCTTCCCATCTGCTGGGATCTTAGGTAATTTGATACTGTTCCTGTTTGCCCATTTTGACCAAAACTATTTTTGTCTCAACTTGAAATTCATCTGATTTTCAATTTGTTGACTCCTGGGATATATACATATATATGTGTGTGTGTGTGTGTGTGTGTGTGTGTGTGTGTGTGTGTGTGTGTGTGTGTGTGTGTGTGTGTGTGTATATATATATATATATATATATATATATATATATATCAGTCAATGTTTCACTTCTATCATGAAATCTCTACATTCATTTGTTCACAATACACAGCCTTCCAACAGCAAACTTAAAATCTGTCTGTTTTATAGAGAATATGGAGCAAGTGCTTTTTGCAGGGGCGCTTCATATACCCACCAGACTTACACAGACCAAATACATGGTTACACAATATTACAGCAAGAAGACAAAATACTTCAAAAAGGAGAAAGTCCACGGTGATGTCACACAATTTTCACGTCAAGACGTTATGGCTTGAAAACGTACACAGCAGTCTAAAGTTTCTCTATGTGTTTTATTTTATTTTGGTAATTCAATGAACTTCTTATACCTGGATGTAGTTAAGAGTTGTAGAGATTGAATCTGAGCTACGCTATATTGTCTAGCCTCATACTTCACTTGTCAGTTTATTCAAACTAGGCTAGTTTCACAGTACTATGTTCACTGTCAATCTCTCAGAAGCTACAGATTTCATTGTGTAGAAGGAACAGGCATCAGGCTGCAAAAGTCCACATTTTCTTTTCTGCCTTTAGACTTTTGCTTTAAATAAGAGAAAAATATATTTATTTTATCAGAAATGTAACAGCAATGGGGAGTATGCCGCCCTCAAAGCTTGCAGTTGGCAGCCATCTTGAACTCTTCTTTTCCTTCACTTAGAATGTAGCTGCAACTAAGATGTATGTGTTTTCAAAGAAGGTTTACTTTCTTCAGTCTTTACATTCACCCTTTTTGGTTTATAATAATTTGTAATAGTCTGATGTTTGACCGCTGTACATTTTGCTTTGAAATTTCCCATTGTGGCAGTGCAACACTGTTAATGCATTTTTCATTTTTAACTGTTCACTCTTCTGATTACTCCCGACACATGCACTGCATAACTTAATCAAATGTTGCATCTTTGCATATATCATTTCTGTTACATCAGATCTTTCTATGTTAGCCTTTCTTCTAGAAATGTTTATTACAGATTCATGCAAATCCTGTATAATTCTGTGAGTACACTTCAATGTCTGACTGAACCATTTCAAATGCGTTTTCTGATGGTAAATCTTTCAGCCAGAAACCTTTTTAGAATACTCTGTTTTTATACTGTAGAGCAGTCTATCTTGCAATATTTATTGCTAAGTTTCTTTATCATTACAGTCCACATCTAACTTCCACAGTTCTGAAACATACGCATTTACAAATTCATTCAGTTTCCTAATGTGCACATTTATCTTAGAGCACTGTAAGATTATGCTTTAGGATGAAAATTACTTTAGAAAGTTAACCACCTTTTCAAATGCTGTTTTGCCTGGCTTTTCTGAATTAAGTAGATTTATCATTAAACTGTGCGGTTGTACTCTTAACAGTATTAATGAAATCGATTTCTTTTTCTGAGTCTTCTATATTATTAGCAACAGAAAAATGAGACAATGCCTCACAGTTTTGTTCCCAGCTTTGAATCTGAGCATTGATTTAGTAATTTTGCTAACAATGAAGCAAGTGCAGGCTTTGCCTTTGTTTAGAAGTCTTTCTTGCACAAGTTTTAATCCTTGTTGCAAATATGTTTGCATCAGTCTGAAAGATGATATCACAAAGACGACAAAAGTAATTTTTTTTTTAAATTTTAAATACCAGAAACATATGTGCGGCTCAGTTTACATGCTGGGTACATAACTGCAGTTCAGCTTCTAGCAACATGCAAAGGCATCTGCAGTTCATCTAATACTGTATTTTCTTATATCCATATCCTGACACACAATAGGCAGGGAGAAGAAAGAATGACTTGGGGTTCTTGCATGGGGGGGGCATACTAGCCGGTTCATTGCACATCACTACAAGTTCCCTTCCTGCTGTCTCTCTCACAGGGAAACATTTCCTCATCTAAGGAGATCTGCTGTATTTATTTTATAACTTAAGCTTTTTCACAGCTTTTTTTTAGTCCTGATTAGATGTAGATGGAAACCCATGACCTGCTTCCCTTTATATTGAGCTCTGAGCATTACACGTTCCTACCCCATACCCTTCTATATCCTACACATTTGTTATCATATTGACACTTAATGCCTCCTACTCATGGCCAGTAATCCTGAAACTTGTTAGCCAACCTCTCTTCATGCAGATTTCCATGACTAATTTGCAACTACCTTGTAGAATATGTGTGGATAATAACAGCAAATAACACTAAATAATAACCAACCCAGGGCTACAAATGTCAATTACTCTTAGATTAATTGCTCTGCTTTGGCTCGATAAATACATTACAGCTTTCACTTTTATGTAAGAAGCATGGCTGTCATATAAGGAGGCAGGAAAACTCTGCCAATATTCACACTAACTGTAAGTGGGACAGAGGTAATCAGCAAGCCAAGCCTAGACTTTGGTTGACTATAAATATATATTTAAAGATTTTCAGATAGCAAAAAAACAAAAACAAATATATATATAGATATAGATACAGATATATAGATATGTGTGTGTGTGTGTGTGTGTGTGTGTGTGTGTGTGTGTGTGTGTGTGTGTGTGTGTGTGTGTGTGTGTGTGTGTGTGTGTGTGTGTGTGTGTGTGTGTGTGTGTGTGTGTGTGTGTGTGTGTGTGTGTGTGTGTGTGTGTGTGTGTGTGTGTGTGTGTGTGTGTGTGTGTGTGTGTGTGTGTGTGTGTGTGTGTGTCTGTGTGTGTGTGTCTGTGTGTGTGTGTCTGTGTGTGTGTGTGTGTGTGTGTGTGTGTGTGTGTGTGTGTGTGCGTTTGTGATACAGAATTAAAAACCTAGGGATGTTAGAGGAAAAGAACAGGCCACACACATGAAGGTCCCAAGTTAAGTGCTTTTGTTCGCTTTAGTACAACACATTATTAATTATTAGGTAAAACATCATAAGATGTATTTATTATTTTCATAAATAAAGCACAGTTATGTAGAGAAGTATTATAAAACAACAAAAAGGAGATGAAACAACTTGCAACAAAAACATTATTATAATCCTGCAGTGCCTTAGTACTAGCCTTCAGAGGAGTTCACTTGTGTTATGAGCTGTTTCGACTACACTTTTGTTGTTTTACAATAGTTCTTATTTTCATACCTTGTAGGAGATCAAAGTGTTATCCATAGGTTCATAGGTTCATAGGTTCATACTAGGCTATCTGCCCGAGGGCATTTATAAGCCTAGCCCATTGTTTTGTGGCTTACGCCACCCCTTTAGTATGGGGAACTATACCCATTATTTTGCTGTGCCTCTGTCGAGCAGTGACACTGAGGTAATTCCTGGGGTATATCTGCGATCTCCCATCCATTGGTCAAGATTTCTCTTGAACAAGGCCAGCGAGGTGCTCTGCCTCACATGTACCGGGATTTTGTTCCACAGCATAGGGAGTCTTTGGGTGATGAATCTATCCCTCCAGCACGTCCTATTAATAGCCGTGTCGAGGTTTAAGTCTCCCACCCTTGTGGCTCTGATGGATCTAGATTTTTGAGGTGAAGCATATTCATCAAATCTGGGTTTGACATGGCCTTGTATGTTAGGCAAAGGTCACCTCTGAGCAGCGGTGGCGACTGAATAGAGCTGGAGTTCTTTCAGTCGGGCAGCATAGGACAGATTTTTGAGACCCTTTATCCTTTTGGTGAGGAACTTTTGTGGCCTCTCCAGCTGCTGCAAGTGTCGGGTCAGATACATTCCGAATGGGGCATTGTACTCAATCATTGGTCTGATGAGTGATGAGTAAAGGGAGACTATGACCTCCCTTGATCTAGATGAGAATCCTTCATGATAAGGTGGGCAATGTAGAAGGACTTCCTAACTACTTTAGCTACATGGGTGTCGAATGACAGACTACTATCAACCTGGGTCCCCAGGTCCCTGATAACTTCTTCTGTGCTCAGTGGATTGCCACCTATTTGGTAGCTAGGGGTAACCTTGTTTTTCCCGAAGGGTATGACTATGCATTTTTTGGCATTTAACTTTAGGCCGTGGCTCTGGCACCAGTTATCCGTTTCTGTGAGACCCTTCTGAAGGATATCTGTGTCAGATGTGTTTTCTACTATGGCGTCCACTTTCTGAGGTGCATTAACAGCAGTGTTATACAACTCCACAATATCCATTATTGTACCGCATATTTCTGTATGTAGTTCCTTATAAAGTCTGGTACCTTAAATCTTTAGCTCTCTCCTAAGAGATATCCAGAACCATAGGACTCCATTACTCTCTTCCTAAAAATGGACAGATGCACAAAATGTCCATTCTGAAATGCATTCTCCTAGTTTATTTGTATCCCTGGTCCCACAAATATCATTCATCCCTGAGCATGACTTCTCAAACAAATAAAGACAAAACAAAGAAATGCCCCTATTGGCTGTTGGCACTAATGATAAATGGTTATATTAGCCTTCAAGTAGTTGGACAGCGGCCTAGTTATGTTGTTAGGGACCTCAGTGGCACACATCCTTGAAAGTCAGGTGAGAAGGAGGCTGGAGGATAGCAAATAGTATGTGTAGAAGCTTAGACTTTGCATTCAGAGGCAGCGTGTGAAGCCAAAAGGTGCTGTAGCTTTATCTAAGGCGGATAATATGCAAATGCTAGTCATTGTTTCTAAGTGTTTTAGGAGCCCTATAGTCTCCATCTCACAGAAAGGCAGACAAACCAACAAAAACAGACACAAACAGACACAAAGGCAGACAGACAGACACACACACACACACACACACACACACACACACACACACACACACACACACACACACACACATATGCACACATACTGTAGGTTGTGCACACAAGTATGTGCATTACTTCCCTTCATCCCGCTGAATAGCTATGTGCCAGTCTTATTATTATATGAGCATTCTGGGTGGGGTTGACAATACCTACAGTAGATGGATAGGAATGGAACATGTATATGTGTGCTACCCAATGTGACATTAGTAAACAGACTGAAGGATTGCTGGCTTCTTAATAAAACATCGTCTCTCCTTATCAAGACTCAAATGCAAAACAAATGCTTAACACACAATATTATAAATACTAATAAATGAAACTCTTGTTTATCACAGATAACATGTTGAAATTATTCTGCCAGATGGCAAATCTATCTCACATTCCCAGCTTTTAAATGTAATAACTCCAAGGAAAGCATGCAGCAACGCATGCCTTTTCTCTTTACTCAAAGATGGCCAACTTTGAATCAGTACAAACAACGAAACAGATCATCTCTAGTGAAACAGGATGTGACAAAGGAATCCTTGAACAGTACAACAGTTTGACAACGGATTACAACAGCTCATCAGCATAGGCATGAGACTTCAAACCTTGTCAGACTGAGACATGACAAACGTCAGTGCTTGTGCACTGCTAGACTGCAGTCATAGCTATATGCTAGTAACTTATCATCCGCTAGATCCTCCACTTTTGAAATGGTCCTTAAGTAGCCTTGCTGAAATCTTACCTTAGGTAATATGAGAGTGAAAAAATCTTCAGTCTTGGAAATGATAGATGACATGTTTACAGTAAGCTCCAAAGAAGTGTGGTGCAAATTTGAGGACAGAGTATCGAAAATGCGACATTTACAAGTTTGCATTCATAAGCTTAAAGTCATAGATCATTTTAGTGATTTTCTATCATTATTTAGATTTTTATTAAACTATTTTTCATGGTCCTACCATATGAGCAAAACATAAAACATTGACATATGTACACAAAGTAATGTCTTATATGCATCTATATAATTTTTGGTTGCTCCCAATTAGATTGCATGTTTTTGTCATTTTTCTGAAAAATGGGAAGGTTACAAGGCTAAGGGTGCCATACATGAAGACTGTGTGCTGTATAGCCTGTGTGGTATGATACAGGCTGAATCATCAGAGCTTGCTGTGATTCATAAAAGTAGTAACACACTGATATAAGACATTTAAGCAGATTACAAAAACAGAGGAAAGAAAAGCCTTCACCATTCTGGTTTTGCTATTCTGAAGTGAATTGTTGAGCCTGTGCCCTGGGTTGGGGTAAGGTTCACACAATTCAGTGCCATGTAATGCCAAGATACTGAATGGCCAGGTGTCCTGCTATGCTAGGAACAGATAATGAGGTTACATAACATGCTATAGTAAAACATTTCATTATCTATGCCTAGCATAAACTTATCTAAAGACTTAGGGGGTTTGATGAGTCTGGCTGAGAATGTCCTGATCGACAGCGCTACCTTTGTGGAAGACCTGGTGCCACAGGCAGGGATTCTGCCTATGGTACTACATCTGCAGTACAGGCAAAGCTGCATGACTATGTTAAGGCCAACTTACAAGTCAGCTGCACTTGTAGGACAGACAGTAGAATACAGATGTGATAGGTAGCATGACCTTCATGTAGTATTCAAGGTATTTAATCTATTTTTTCCATAGAATTCTGTGCTAGCCATCCCAACCTGCCCTCTAGTGGCATCTAGACTGTGCAATACTGTTCCATATGTAAGGGGAACTTGGTAATGCAGGTAGTTGGCTTCCCACCAGGTATTGTTTGCAGTAACTTGTCCCACATACAGGCGGTACAGTTGCTTTGCTGACTCTGTCCATTGGTTCAATGGGCTAATCCTTCTGCTTTGTGCATTTGTGACTTTCACTGCTGTACAATGCTGAAATGTTTTCTGCAATGTAAGCCCAGTTCCCCATTTGGAATCATGAATAGAGCTCTGGCAGTTCCCATCAGTGTATGCTAAACAAGGACTGCTGAATCCTGAATTGTTGGATATTGATTGGGTGCAAAAACTGTCTGGTGTACTCGCCACCCAAGTCATTTAGAATTTGGTCTTATATCAACTTAATTAAATGCAAAAATGAAACATTTTGTATAGCAAAAACTGTATAATGTGGTAATGTCTAGGGTAAAAAGGTTGCACTTTTCTCTAAGGGTTTGTTATTCACATTGGCAATGGAAAGTGAAGCTGCACAATTTAACAAAACTGAAACTTTACACATTACTTTTTTAAATTTAAAAACACAGCAAAATAATGCATTTTTGGATTGTATTATCTGCATATTTTACACCTTTGGATATTGTGTCATTTCATGGCATTAGACACCCCTTCTTCTTTCATTGAAGGATAGTATTTTCTTTATGTGCAAGTTTTCACTGCTGTTTAGAAAATATATCTCAGCTGCATGTCCCAATCATAAAACTTTAATACCCTTTTGCTAGAGCCTTTCTTCATAATTTTAGAGCGTATGTTAATGAAAGCTAAGTAGAAAATATATAAAAGAACACTAAACATTTTCAGTGAATGCAGTCACAACTTGTAAGTATATAACTTAAAAATCATGAGTGATGTTTCAGGGCCAAGTTGTCCTAAAGGAAGTATTTCAAATATTTTCATATGTTTTCTTATTTCTTCTATTAATGCAATATCTATTATATTGAAACTACAAAATACTTTGCTGTGTAATGTGTATTGCTATATTTTCCATAACAATTTTAAATAAGAAACATCTTCTGATGGGCTTAACCTCCTTAGCACATACAATACTAAGTTATACAGTTTTTGATGCAAAAAAAAACCCCAAAAAAAACAAAACAGGTAACACACTCACCTTCGGAGCAGAAGACTGTGGGTTCTATTCCCACACCAGGTAGATTATTACTGATGCTGTAGTGTAGCATAAGGGAGATGCTGCACCCCTGAACATCTCATCCTTTGGATGAAATGTTAAGCCAAGATCCCATCTGCCTGAGTTAGTGGCAGCTCAGGTGGATGTACAAGATCCCTTGACACCTATTGAAAAGCCTAGGGGAAGTTCCCTGATGTCCAGGCAAAATTTCCCAAACTAGTATAAATATCATCTGAAGTATCACTGAAAGAGGTAACCTAGCCTAGTGGAATTAACCTGGTCAACAAAGGATAAATAAATAGATAAAAATAAAATATGTTATTTTTGCATTTAATTTTTTTAAGAAATGTCCCTTAAACATTTTCTTGAATATGAAAACTCCTGCCATGACATCACGAAGGACTGAACCCATAATGCCTCACTGTCTACATTAGTGTATAAGTGCTGTGTTTCCATGTAGCAGGCGATCATATATCCTAGAAAGGCAAGTTGTTAGCTATGTCTCACAGATGTAGCACCCTGCTTAAAAGTCACTTACCCGCTGATATATCAATGACAAAATAATGTAAGTAGTAGCTGCTGTTGTAAGGAAATATGTTTTTTATGAGAATGATGTTTTGGAATGCATATAAATCCTTGTCAGTACCTTCCCTAGTATCATTTTTATGGGGATGATTTATTAAAAATAAGGCAACAAAAGACCTGATAGTATTTACTTTTTTCAATCCAAACGCAAGTTTGATTTTAGGAGTATAACCAAAAGGAAATTCATTGCTAAACAAAGATGCTTCAGAGAGTGAAATCTTTGTTACTGTTGGTAAGTTTGCACTGGAAAGTACTGAGCACAGAATGAGTTCGGCAAAATCCTGGAGAATCATTGATCATAACCTTGCTCAGTGGCTGATACAGTAAAGATTATATGGGTGTGGCAGGTATTCATATTTATCATACTCTCTTACCGCCAATAATTATTTTGTGACAGTGGTGTAGTTGTGCTATTTGTGCCAGGGAGAGTAGGGCAGTACATGTGTACACATGAAAGCATAGCAAGCTGGAGTTTTGTAAAGAATGTTATGTTATTTGACAATCACACTGGTTTGTACAGATGTTTGTTTGTAAAGTTACTTGTGTTAAAAATGCATCAACAATAGGTCCTGCTGGACAGAAATAATGTATGCATGTACTGTATATTCGGCTGCATTATTGTAACTGATCAAATGTGTATGTTTATCAGAGAACCCTGGAAGGGTGGAAAGTGTGAAATTGTGTTATAGCTTTCAGATGCTGCCAAAGATTGTACCAAAGCTGTGTGTGTGTGTATTGTACCTGTCAGGTGGCCATAGGTAATGTCATCCTCTAACCAGCATTTAGTTTCTATGGAACCCTCTCTCTTATCCTGTTTTCTGTTTTATTATTTATCATTAAATATTTAATACCTTTCATTGTGGCTGGTCCTTTAGAGAATACTTTTAACATCTTGAGAGTACTTATGCTTGTTTTAATGACACTGTAGCCGCTCCTGAAAGCCTTGCTACTTTGGTCACACCCTACCATTTGTATTAGTATTAATTTTACACAGTGTAATTGGGAACCCATTGTAATATCCTTGGGTAGCTGACTGCTGGCAGCACGATTACCTCAAAGTCTGGGCACAAATGGGCGCAGCTAGTAGATCTGTGCCAGCTTTTCCCAGGTGTGTATGTGTGTATAAAACTCAAATATCCAAGTGTGCGTCAACTACTGGGAACAGGGACATGGAGCTCCAAAGTGGTCAGTGTGGAGTTTTGTGTGGGTCTGGATAGAGAAAGAGAGCCCAGATCCAGGTTTGGAGCATGATCCCTGTTTGCTCATCAGAGAAATTGTGCTTGGTGCAGGGACCTGCATCTGGAAATACTGTGTGACTCCATCTTTGACTAAGTGACTGTTCCTCACAGGAGTCAGTGGTGAGGATTGAGTCTCCTTGATTGCTGGCAGGAGTAGGGACCCATCGCAATATGAAACATGAAACATCCCTTCATATATTTTTATTTGTTTTCCATTCCCAATGCATGGCTAAATCTATGACAAAGCTTCAGTGTATTGAACAGAATTTGTCCATATCTGTTGTGCACAAAGTACTGGAAGAATGCACAGATTTTGCCTGAAAGCATAGTTATTTTTATTATGAAAAAATGCTGAATGCATTTGAATGCTTGTGTGTGTGTGTGTGTGTGTGTGTGTGTGTGTGTGTGTGTGTGTGTGTGTGTGTGTGTGTGTGTGTGTGTGTGTGTGTGTGTATATCTATATATTTGTCTGGATCTAGGACTGTTGCACGAAATCACATTTCCTTGAAATGGAAATGAATACACTTTCACAAAAGTGCATTTTTACCGAAAATGCACTTTCGTGAAAGACAAAAAAAAAAAAAAAAAAAAAACTGTAATCACGTTTATGGATGGGGGCAAGCCCCCCTGCACCCCCATGTGGGGGACTGTGCCCCCACACCCCCCTACTTTTATATTCTCACTCTGAGATTGCACTACAGTGGGGAAAAGGGAATATTCCCTTATCCCCATTGGTACAGTGATCTAAGCAACAGCCCCCATCGATTAGTTGTATTTTTTTACGTGGTTTTTTTTCCCCCTCTTTCACGAAAGTGCATTTTTGGTAAAAATGCACTTTTGCGAGAGTGTGCTCACCCGTTCCTGTTTCGAGGAAATAGGATTTTGTGCAACAGTCCTAGACCCATCTATATATATATATATATATATATATATATATATATATATATATATATATATATATATACACACATACACATGCATGGACACACACACATGCACACACATACATTTACACAAACATTCGCATAATCTCTAGTCTTTGATAGAAAATTCCAGAGTCCTACTATTTACAAACAGCACCATATATTGGAAGGCTATCAAAAGCATGCCACTTACTACTGTGGCATCATAGCTGATACATATGTGATGTACCTGTTCAGGAAGGGGAAAAGTCTAACATGCTCATAAATACTATTTCAGTTATTCAAGGTACTTGATTATACCAAGTATTTCAGACAGCATATATTATTGAAGCATTGTTGTCATTTGGTCTGTGCAGTAACTACCAAACATTTTTAGCTGTATTACAGTTGCCTCATAAAAACACTGAGTGGAAGAAAGCCAGATATCACAGCATTACAAATGCTCGAATTTGGAGGATGTAACAAGTAGATATTAGGATAGCCACCCTTGTGGGCCATTTTAAGCCTAGCCAATATCCCTTTTAAAGGTGTGTGCATGCACCTTGTGTTTGTGAGGCAAATGCTTTAACTTCCAACCCACATGCTATTCATTTTACATTGCATGCTCATTCAATTTTGGGATAAGCAACATTTTATTAAGTGATCCACTGTCATTTGTGGTTTGTGATAAAAACTAAAAAGCTCAGAGGAAATGCAACATGAAGTGCTTCCACACTGTAATAATTCAGTAATTGCTGACTGCTCATATTGGGTCATAACCTGATTTGAGCTGTGTCTAACGCTGCATGGAACTTCAATTTGTTTACGTGTATGCTTGACCCATTAACACCATGAGAACCCTTTTAAATATGCCCAATCAGAGTGGAGATATTAACATGGAAAGCTAGGCTGTAACATAAAATATTTCTGTCAGACATGAAATGCATGCAGTTGGAAAATATATTAATGGGAATTTTCATTCTATTTCTTTTGCATAGACAATACCATGTGACTAATCTCTTGTCATGGACTTGTAGGTAAGAAAATTCATGCCTCATTGCACTGATTAAACTTATTATGTTTGCTGCTGTTGATATTCACTGTGCAACAGTCTTTAAAACTTAAATACATTATTTATGTTCTGTAATGTTTATTAAGCTCAAAATGGAAAGGTTGAAAGGATCCACCTTTACTTTATGGTAAGTCAAAAGTGAAGAATACATTGAACCTGACAGCTGCTATTATGGAATTGACTAAGGATTGATTCATAATACAACACAGAGGTTTGAATACTCAAGATGTCCAAATGCATTTAATACTGTAATGCAGTGTTAGTTGTTCAGCATCAATGCCTTTGACATCCTTTAAACAACTGGGTGCTCATAATACCTAATTCTAGCATATTAAGATTCCTTCTTGACTCACGCAAGATTGTGAAAATCACCAAAGATATCTAATCTAGAAGATCATGCTAGATGTCTGCTAACTAAAATTTAAACAAATAGTTTTGCAGAAAAACAAGCGGCACTAAAGGATAACACAAACTCTCTAATGCAGTCAAATAAAAAATAACCTATTCCATCACTTTAAGTATGCTATCCAACATCATAAAAAACAGATATTCTAGCATGCTAAAATGAAATGTCTATACACACACACACACACACACACACACACACACACACACACACACACACACACACACACACACACATATATATTTATATTATATTTGCTATATTTATGAGATTGTCAGAACCTCAGGTTCATTTCTCCAGCAGTACAAAATAGGGCTGGTAAATTATCAAGGTTATAAACAACCGTCTTAATGTAATAGAAGGATGGTAGTGGCTAAATGGCTATTGGTGAATACTCTCTGAATGTAAGGACTAGCATTACAGTCAACAGGAAGGAATTCCTTAAGCCTTGAAGTACCTCATCAGATATTTCAGAGACATACAGGGTGCAGAATTTGTGTATGTCCTTTTTTTTTCTTTTCAAACACCTTTATTGAATTATCACTTGTGACGTAAGCAAATTTACATTCATATAAAAGTAATCAAAGTATATTAACAAAACACACATTATATTTCACATGCATGGCTACATATCATATAACTTAAGCAATATTACATAAGTTATTACATTTCAGCCTTTTTTAACAAGACACATCTTTATTAAACCATCACTTACTACATAGGCAATCATACATTCATATAAATGAAAACAAACACAATTTGTATATGTCCTTTGAAGTGTCAGCTTAAAATGGACTAAGATATATCATTAGAACCTATCATCTGATGCCACAGCAACCGCCAATGATGATTCATACATGTATAACATCTGCATTTAGTTACCTTTGTGGGGCATTTTCTCCCCTTCAGAAAATGAAAAACAACTGCTTACCATCTACAAACCACAAAGAGCTACCGGGGTAAGTCTTAATTCCAATACCATAGCTAGAACTTATAATACAATTCCTGTATCAATCAGGTCTATCACATACCTTCATCTTTTCAAACCATAACAACCCCTTTTCTGGATCCTGGCTTTGTTCCTTCTCCTCATCTAGGACATGTCTTCTCCTAACATCCTTCTTTCAGTCACCTTCTTATACTTCCCTTTAAAGCACTAAATCACTTAACCTGCATATCCCCTTCTAATATTTTACTTTATTGTAATATTTAAACTACTCTACCAGTTTCTAATTAGCACAACCAACTTGCTATGCCATCACTACTTCTCTAGTAACACTTAAACTTGTTTATCCTTTATAATACCTCACTCTAATATATTTCTTAAATTACTCCTACCTATCTTATACACAACTCTTCTATCTGTAAATTCTCAGTATAAGGCTTCTATATTAATGTTTGTGAACATCAATACAAATGTTATTATAATGACTATTACGCTATGTATTCACTTAAACTGCATTATAAAATTTGTTATTGTAAATATTGATTGATTGTCACCACGGTGATGCAGCAGTTAGCGCTGTTGCCTCACAGCAAGAGGCTCTCTGCTTCGATTCTCAGCTGGAGTGCCTTCTGTGTGGAGTCTGCATGTCCTCCCTGTGAGTGATGGAACGTTAAAAAAAGACATGCAGGTAGGTACGTGAATGAATATGTGCCTTTTCTGATGGTTGGGCACTAGGCTGGCAACTCAACACTGTAAAAATCTATTGCCAATCATAAGCGGACCAGAGATCTGCTGTGGCGACCCCTAACCGGGAAAAGCCAAAAGACTTTTTATTGTAAATATTGATTGCTTTAAATTGTTACCTTGGAGATTTTCTCTCTGGGCCTCAGCTGAAAAAGGGCATCTGTGCCCAGTCAGACTTTCCCCAGAAAAAAAGTGTCAATAATTAAATGAATAATGCCATCTGTCTAAGGCTTCCTAGAGCACAAGTTGCAACTTGTTCAGAATGTTTCCATCATGGTAAGATAAGCGCTCCATAATCAGCATTTGTTACTTGTGTTCAAAGCAATGCACTGGCTTCTTGTCAAATGGACTGAGACATAACATGCTTAACTTTACAAAATGTGGGTCAGTCTTCCTTAGGAGAATATCTCTACTTACAGTTAATCCAGTCATTATAATCTGCTTTGTGTAACTGGAGAGTTCCAGAATCAGTCTGAAGACAACCCTTCATAAGCTTCATATTTATGTTTAAATACATTGACCCCATTCTTTGGAACTCTGCCTCAATATTTAGGGGTGTGGAGGTCATTCATCTTTAAATTCCATCTGAATACCTATTTACTAAAACACTAATATAATATTTCATAATTTTATTTCCAGCGTTTTGTGTCCCTTTTAATATCTGTGATAGTTTTGTTGTTTACAACTACTGAAGTACAGAAATACATTTAATGAAAATGTGCTTATTGTGTTACTTGTTATGTTATCACTTAACATAAACTGCAGCAGGGCCATCCACTAGGTGACGCAAACATTGATTCTAGGTGACTTGGTCACATTCACTAATGCTAAAGTGACACCCTAACCCCAAATAAAAATGGGAAGAAGGGGAGTCACAATAACAATGACCTCAAAACTAGCTGCGTTAAGACCTGGTGACAGATAGTTGTGCAACAGGCGGGTGTATGAGAATGCACGTGTGATCAAACTGCACATGCGTGTGCCAAAGGTTCCATGGCTGACAATGTCCTTGTCCTGAAATACAGTGGCATTAGAGCTGACAACCATATGTCTAAGGGTGCAAGGGGTGTGGTCTGTGGTGGACCTGAGCCCACAAAATAATATAAAATTCAGAAATTCATTGAAAGGTGTATTAAAATTGCTTTCATTTGGTCTGGCTGTCAATGGATTTGATTTTGAAGACTTGCCTGGGAGCCAAATAAAAGTGCAAAATTAATAAGCAGTGAAGGAAGGAAAGAAGCATATGTCTTTTCTAACCAGTTCATAGCAGCCATTGCAATCTTCTTAACAAAGACTTTAATTTTTCACTTTAGATCTAGAACGCAGTTCTGTCTTTCAAAATAAGTGAGAATATATTTACCAGTAAAATGTGAAAACACTATTAAATCACTCAGTTTGTTTTATGGATTTTAAAGGCATTCTGGGAATTATACAGATTACCTTGATGAGCATACACTCATAAAAAATGTTTGTATGAAGAAATTATTTATTTATTACATCTTAAAAAGAGAACTCTCACTGAACTCTCACAGGTAAAACAGCAGTCCTTGATGATGTGGGAACACAAAGCCCAGCACCTGAGCCCACTTACTTAATGCAGGAAAGTGAGTTATTAATTTTTTTTCTGAAAACTGATATAACTGAAGATGTTTCATTTAAATATCTGAATACCTTAAATTTTGTATTTCTTTGCAGCTGTCTATCAAAGCATCATATCATAATACATCTCCTAACTAGTCTTGGTTGACATCTTAATCTTAATGAAACATGTTTTTTTTCATTCCTAAATATTGTACTGCATGTGTGTGTGTGTGTGTGTGTGTGTGTGTGTGTGTGTGTGTGTGTGTGTGTGTGTGTGTGTGTGTGTGTGTGTATCTGTGACCAAATAACTGCAGAGAGAGAGAAACTCTGGCATGTTTGTGTGAAATTAATTACGTAATACCAGCTATAGAAAGATAAACGCTATAATGCACATTTGGGCACATGCATTTGTGTGTATATTAATATATGTGACTAACTACAAAGAAATAAATATAGTACTGCATTTGTGTATGTGCATGTGTCTGTGTGTGCACGTGTGTGTGTGTGTGTGTGTGTGTGTGTGTGTGTGTGTGTGTGTGTGTGTGCATATCTGTGACTGAATGACTACAGAGAGAGAGAGACTCTAGAATGTGTGCATGAAATTACTCACAATTAGTTATAAAAAGATAAACTCTATAATGCATGTCTACATGCTTGTGTGCATATGTGTGTGTGTGTGTGTGTGTGTGTGTGTGTGTGTGTGTGTGTGTGTGTGTGTGTGTGTGTGTGTGTATGTGCTCACATTAATTACACAGAACTAGATATAGAGTGAGAACAACTCTGGAATATGTGTATGTGTGTGTGTGTGTGTGTGTGTGTGTGTGTGTGTGTGTGTGTGTGTGTGTCTTTGAAAATGTATGTATATATATATATATATATATATATATATATATATATATATATATATATCCATGTGTGTGTGTAATTACATAACAGTAGCTATGGTGGGATGAAATTAGTGGCTGCTAAAGGGCAAGCAGAAATGGTGTCTGTTTGGCAATGCAGCCTATTAGCCAACCCTGAGATAGTGCTATAATGGCCTTGATTTAAACGGCTATGATTTGTCAACACTGTAGCTGTTAAAATGAGTGTGTGCATTATGAAAAGATAACCTCTAAAGAGCATGTTTGTGTGTATGTGTCTGTATGTGATAGAGGCTGTACCTCTAACAAGGAGTTAGCTTTGGGTCTCTGTTATAGAATGGAAGACCCCTTTTTTGGTCTTCAGCTTTGGGTTGAGGAGGATACCATTATGGGGATTTCTCAGGGTTCCAATTCAGCTGTTCACAAATTATGTAAATACTGCATATTAATTGTACTATTACAACTGCTGCTCTAAACAGACAGCCACCATGGTGTATTAGGCAGAGAAGATTTCTGCACTGTATGGTTCAACTAATAGAACTAATTTTACAATTAAGTGATTAATAAGCACAGGGCAGTAACCTCACCTATTCAGAGGGAGAATGTGTTCCTAGACAGGGATTTTGTGCCTGGAACATTGGTTCGATGTGGTGTTTTAGACTAAGAATAATTGCTGTGGATTTTGCCAGAGTAAACCTGGACATCTTCCTACAAAGCAATTCAGAGATAGAGAGAGGGACACAGAGGGGAGAGAGAGAGAGAGAGAGAGAGAGAGAGGGGGGGGGGGGGACGAGAGCTGATTTAAAGCACTTGTGCACTGCAGGCATACATTTTTGCCTAGAATGCAATTACTGCACTTTGTGTGAAAGATTCTGTCTCTTTGTTTATGGGAGTCTGGGACTTTGAAGATTAGAAGATATTTTGTATGTTTTTTCTTTTGTTGTCACTCAGAAAGTTATTTCCTTTGTTAGCCTTGTTTGTATGAGAAATATTGCATAACTGACAATTGTTTGACTTTACATTAAAACTGTGTTTATTTTTTAAACTCTTGGACATGGTGTATTAACATACCACAAAAAATATAGGTGTGCGTGTGTGTTTGTACATGTTGTGCATATGTGTATGACAATGTATGAAACTTGATATAGAGGTATAGAATTATACAGTGCTGCTTTGAATAATGCCCTTGAGAAGGAGAGTAAGACTTTACAAGTTAGTCTCAGCTAAAACTGTAAAACTGTTATGTAAGCATTTTCTCTATTTCCAATGTCTTCACTACTGAGGCAATTTGATGTTCTTGATATAGCTGCTTAATGTAAGCTCAGAATTCATGCAGCCCTTATTTAGCTTTCTTGAACTGGAAATATCAATGTTCCAGTTGGAAACTTGTAGATAGGTAGAGATAGTGGTACACTGATGTAACTATCAACTGATCTCTGTTGAGGTATTTAATTTGTGATAAATTCTAGCAGTAACAATGCTTGCAGGCATTGCCTTCTTGAATGTCAAACATGACATTCAAAGATGAAGCCAGGATTTTTTTATTCCTTCTGTTTTTTTGTAATATTTTTTGTTCCACCATGCCTGCCAATCATCAAACTATTCCTATTTATGCTACCTCCTCCATACGAGGGACATAACTAGTGCCTTAAAGAAGAAAGAACAGTGTAGGGAAGACATTGTACAGAAACCGTCATAGCTGCGTGTGCCCTTACTGGCATAATGGCAAATGAAGGCATGTATAAGCACACTTTCTGGTGGTTGCGTGAGTACCTGTGCCATCTACACCATGCATGAGCACTTCTTTGAAAGATATGACAAGCGCTACTATCACCAGCTTGGATGGGTCACAGCCCATAGTTTATTTCCTGCACCATCTATGCTGCAGAGCCTTAATTCCTACCCTGGAACTACAACTTGAACCAGCAGAGGAACACCTGCCCCCAGGATGGGTGTGCCCACCTCCCTCAGTCGATGCCATCAGGTGCCTGTGTTACTAGTTGAACTTAAGATGCCCAGGTTGTAGTCAGGGCTATTTCCCCCCTATTCCATTGATGAAGTCAATGGGTGTGCCCACCTTCCTCAGTCGATGCCATCAGGTGCCTGTGTTACTAGTTGAACTTAAGATGCCCAGGTTGTAGTCAGGGCTATTTCCCCCCTATTCCATTGATGAAGTCAATGGGTGTGCCCACCTCCCTCAGTCGATGCCATCAGGTGCCTGTGTTACTAGTTGAACTTAAGATGCCCAGGTTGTAGTCAGGGCTATTTCCCCCCTATTCCATTGATGAAGTCAATGGGTGTGCCCACCTCCCTCAGTCAATGCCATCAGGTGCCTGTGTTACTAGTTGAACTTAAGATGCCCAGGTTGTAGTCAGGGTATTTCCCCCCTATTCCATTGATGACGTCATAGTCTTGCATTCTTTTTTTCTTTCCTTTATTATTTGCTGAATGACCTCAGACTTAGTAGTTTGACCTTCTGGTTGAATGGTGATGTTATTCATCATTGTTGTAACATATAGGTGGTATGGAGCAGTGCATTATACATATTTTTGAAAGGAACAGTACATACTGAAGATTACTCTACAGCATGCTATATCCATCATACCCAGACGTGACCTAGTCTAGTAAATGGGAGTAGAAGTCTGGAATGAAACATAGATTCTCATCTCTTTTAGGTCACTTTTGTGCCATGATTGCAGAGCTCTATCCCAGCAGGTGAGTACTTTTACAAGTCTGCAGGTACATCATACCCATTTCAGAATTATTACCATAAACAGAGGTTCCTAATGTGGATAACAAAGTTAGGAACTGGTTTTAAAGCCTGCACAATAGTATACAGCCTTAATTACCATAAATAATATAATGTTGTAGGTCGGGTCAACAGAGCATCCCAACACTTACCCCATGTGCCCAGAGAAGAGTGTATTCATAGGCTACGTGTGTAGGGTAGAGTGTACTTATAGGCCAAGTGTCTAGGGTACTGTGCATTCATAGGCCACTTGTCTAGGGTAGAGTGTATTCATAGGCCACGAGTCTAGGGTAGAGTGTATTCATAGGCCACGTGTCTAGGGTAGAGTGTATTCATAGGCTATGTGTATAGGGTAGAGTGTATTCATATCTAATACTGCGTATCATACACTGAGTAAGGAACGTGATAGTGAGATGCACAGATGCAGTATAAGTCTATACATTGTCATATTGATGACACTTACATATAAACAAGTACTAATCATCGAATAATCTTACACAGATAACACATATGCATTGATTCCTGTTCCATTAACTGTGACAGCTAATTTCTGAATGCAAAATATCTAAAAGTCTGGTCTGTGTGAGAAACTTCATGCTTTATTCTGCTACATTAATTTTTTTCCTCATTAAAAATCATTTCTATGACTGCTGCAGTGCTGTTAGTTTTTGACTCATTCAGTTTTGAAACCCTCATGTGTCCATCAAAAAACAAGGCTCTCTTTTTGCTGGAAGTCACATGACAGAGGAGTGGCTGTAGTGATGGAAATAGTCTACTTCCTGGATATTCTCTGTATACATGTAAAAAAAACATGGCATACTTTTTAATTGCTACATTCAGCATTGTGCAGTAACAAAAATCATGGCATGGGGAGGGGGCTTTTCTGAAAAAAATGATTTCAATTGGGAGTTTTTGCCCTTTTGCTGTTTCAGGCATTTGCATTTGGCACTGTGGTCCCTTGGTGTCAAAGTGGACCCATTTTTGAAACCAAACATCATCACGCTTAGGTTGGAGACATTAATGATAATACTTGTTAAATTTAACTGAATTAATGAATCCATAAATGCAATTTTTTTCTGATTAAACATGTTTTCTTGCTTTGTATTCAGTTTATGATACATATATTTAACTTCATATGATTTAAAATAAGTATCTCAAATTCTTCCTCTTTATGATTAAGTTAAAGAATTTACATATATCTGCAGATGTGTAATGATTCTTAAAATAAATTATTTGAATGTTTCCCATTTATAATTTACCAAAGCAGGTTTTTTATTATCCACCAAAAAATCATAAATTTAAGGCTATATGTACAAACAAAATTGTGATTATTAAATGAATGTCGATTGATTTAACAGTTTGGAAACATTCCATATTCTGTACCTAAGACACCATGCCTGAGTTGTACTAAAGGAAACCTTTTTTCTATTTTAAACCCATTCAGCAAATATGGCAGTCCACATATCTAATCTGAATCTATATGCTTATAACGGGAGTGTAAAAAGTGCTTTGAATGCTAGACTTAGCAGTGTTTATGGTTGTATCATTTACATAATGTTTTCTTACTATTTTATTTATTTATTTTATTTATTTTATTTTACATTTGTTGACCGGGCTAGTCTGGTTGGATACATGTCCATTTTCAGCAGAGGCCCGAGGAGAAAAGCTCCACTATATACTAGTAAATAATAATAATAAAAAATAAACTAAAAAATAGCACAATAAGATACAAATTATAAGCATGTAGAGAACTATTCCCTAGTAGCATAGTAACAGTGCAAAAGTAATTTAGCAAAACTATAACACAGAGTGAGGATTTCTATTTCAAAATCTTTGCAAGAGTAGGAATAGTACAATTAAAGAAGAAATAAAGCAGTAACTCACACAAGACTCTATTCAACTATTTACAGTATTAACGATTTTGATAAACATTTTGTGCCAAGGCACTAATTTTAAGAAACAGATTTCATCAGCTGGGTGATTTAGATACAAGGTGAGATGATAGGCTGCAGTAATATAAAGAGAAGTAGAATTTATAGGTAAAAGTAATATCCAAGTGGATGGTTTGTGAACTACAGAGGAGGGGTAATACTAGTGATAGGGACATGTGGAAGAGTAATGGAAATGGCTGAAAAGAGAGATGGAAGCTGAGGTCAGTCAGGATTCGAGCAAGGGCATAGCCAGCGAGTTTTAAAATAGTTTCTTAGTTGTTTTTTGAAAAGTTGTGATGAGCCTAGAGTGGTCAGTTCTATGGGAAGTTTATTCCAGTATGAGCCAACGGTATTTGTAAACAAGGAGACCCCAGCTTTATTGTGTGTTTTGAGGGTGACCACTAGTAATTTGTTAGCTGAGCGAAGGGAAGTAAGATTCCTGTAAGGGACAACAAGGTTATTTAGTATGGGTGTATTAGAAGGGTAATGGAGAATTTATAGGTAATAACTAATTGATGTAGGAGAATGAGATTTTGAAGTTCAAGCCAGTCAAGCTTTTTGAGATTAACACAATGATGAGTGAGAAATGGGGAACCTGTGGCAAACCTGGCAATGCTGTGGTAGGCTGTGGCAAGTTTCTGAAGGTTAGATTTTGAAAGGTTTATAAAAGATGGGGAGGCATATAATAATGTAGAGATAAGATGAGTTTGGACTAAAGACACCCTGGTAGTTGCTGTTGTAATTTGTAATCTTGATGACAATTGTAATTATTATCTGATGCTATCTTTACTTGTTCAAGTGATTATGCCCACTGATAATGCCACTTCAAAAATGGGTCTATATTAAGTCAGCGAAACACATTACAGCAAATGCCGTTTCGCCGACACATATACAATGAAATCAAACAACAGCGAAACCCGAGGTCACTGATTTTTTTCCCAGGAAAAAAAAAACTGGTAGACCAACAAAACACAACACACCACTTAAAACATTGCAGAGTGGGGGGCTTTGCCCCCAATCCTCACTGGGGGGGATGTGACCCCCACACTCCCTAACTAAACATACCAACTCCGAGATAGCACTACAGTGGGGTAAAGGGCAATGTCACGGCTCAGGCCAAGTGATTTGTTTCCCTGGGAAAAAAATCACTGACCTGAGCTTTCGCTGTTTTCAGCTTTTGTTCTATATGTGTCGGCAAAATGGAATTTGCTGTAATGCTGTTTTGCTGACTTAATATAGACCCCTTCAAAATCTTTCATGCCATCTTGGGTTTGTATACTTTCATTACAAACTGTTTAATACTCAGTTGTATTTAGCAGAAAGAAACTCTGCAGATACTCCTGCTTGGGCCCCCTTCATCTCATAGACATTAACACTAATGAAGGTGCATCTGGGTGAGTTCAACCACCCAAAGCTGAACTCCTCAGGAAATCAGTAAAAGTGTAGTTTCTGTCTATGCACTTGTAGTAACTCTCTTTTTTAGCTGACTCATTCTATTTTTTCCTGTAGTTGTGTAGACTTGGACTTGGTCCATATAAGTTATAGATATAGGAATTTTCTTACACATGCCCCTTCCAGCAAAAACATTTTTTAAAACTTGAGATGAAGGTTGGAACAGTTATTTTTACTGGGTTGAAAGTTCTTCAACTTATAACTTGACAAAATATAGGTGAAACATTCTGCAAACAGGTTGTGTACTCCTTCTGTTTTAAAGCTAATTAACAAATATGTTCACTTACCAGAACTTTTACTTGTTCTTTATTTGATATTTCTGCTGATGAGTCTCTTCTGCATAAAGTCTCTTTCAGATCATCCCATCAGTCTGGAAAAACAATGAATACTTTATTAGCAATTACATATTAGTTACTGGTTTTTGGTTTGATAACTAATAACTAACTGAGAATCAATGTCACTCATTAAAATATGCATTTAATCAGGTAAAACTGTCACTGACAAGATGCATTGGGTATAAGTATTATGGATAGAATAATTTCAGTCGGGTTGAAATTGGTCAGAGATATAAACTCCTACCTTTGCTGATCTAACAATAGGTAATCAGAGAATGCCAGAAAATCCATTGGCAGCCCAACTTACTACCCTCATTTGCAAAGCGTATTTCTTGCTAATCTCATATTATCAAGTTACTGTGTGTTTCACATATTGCACTTACTACCCTCAGATGTGAACTCCAGCAATCTGCATTTTAAGACATTACATTTATTTATTTAACATTTGCTTACCTGGAAAATCTGACTGCAACAGAGCCCATTTTCAGCGGATGCCTGGGGAGAAATGCTCCAGATGCATTTCTTTGGAATGTGGGAGGAAACCCATGCAAATGCAGGGAGGACATGCAGACTCTGCACAGAAGAGACCCCAGACGAAAATCAAAGCAGAGAGCTTCTTGCTGTGAGGTGACAAAGCTAACCGCTGCACCACCCATAAATACATAAATAACACATAATGCATATGGTTAATGACTGCATTATGCCTATCACACATGAAGAAAATATGACGTAAAACTTTGATTCGGGTCTATATTAGAACATCAAAAGTTAATGGTTCGAATCACTAAAGGTCGACCTTTAATGATCAGACCATTAAAATTTTGAATGTTCAAAAAAAATAAATGGAATGCCAACTCCCTATTGTCATGGCTACACAAGTAAAAACCGCACTGTCCAAAGCCAAGAATACAGCTTCCATGGGACCTGATAATATCCTTGGCTGTGTTCTACATGAATTACAAAGTGAACTGGCACCACACCTGAGTACCCTGTTCAATCACAGCCTCATTTCACGCTTTGTTCCTACTGAGTGGCACACTGCTGCAGTCGTCCCACTGCATGGGGGGAGTGACTGCGGACCCTGGGAACTACCGCCCTGTTGGCCTGGTGAATCGGATATGTAAGGCTATGGAGTGCATCATCATGGACCTTAACCCAGAGACTTCTATACTCTGGAACAAACTTCTCATTCACGTCAAGCCGAGCACTTCACTGGCCTTCTTTAAGAGAAATCCTGATGAGTGGGTGGGCAATAGGAAGTTCACCTCAGGGTTCACTTCAGTGGCCTTGCTTGACAGGGGCACTGGGAACTAACTCTGGGTGGCATGATGCCAGGGGCTAGGCTTATATAGGCTCCAGGGCCGTTAGCCTAGTATACACCTATGAACCTATGAACTTAAAAAGAAAATCTAAAGGGTGTAGGCAGGCGGGCAAGCCCCCCTGCACCCCCCCACATCCCCCACTACTTAAATATACCAACTTTGAGACTGCACTACATTGAAGTAAATGGAAATCTCCACTTACAGAGTTTTCCATTTACCCATTCGACATTCTGCACTTTCGCTATTCTTGTGTCGACAATGTTGGATTTGACATTGTCAGCTTTCGAGAATACAATAGGTAACCCTTTGATTCTGATAATATCTTCAATCGGTGATGGATTCCTACAGGACCCCCTGCAAGTGCTACACTGACATGGAACACATTGTTCTTATGAATCACAATAAACTGGCTCAACACACAAATGCAACATTTGTTAGTCTCATTGTTTTGTTTCATATTGTGAATGCCCCCTTGTTAACTGAAAACCCATAGCAAACATTAACCCATGCTTTGAATTTTGGGTACATGTAGTACACCTCTGAGACATTTCATGACAGAGTAGCCTGTTCTACAATGTTCCGTATAATCTCAACATCTGTTCAGATGGGCTGGTAAGGCTCTTCACCTTCTGGAACACAGAATCAGTCTTCCTTTAATATGCCACACTGAGTGCTGACAGTGTTTCCAGTAATATATTCAGTTACATTTTTGTTGATCTGTCTGGTTCAGGTTTAGTTGATTCCATAATTGTTGACCAGTATGTCCCTCTTTTAAATGATCAGTGTCACTGGGTTCATTCAAATACGTCCCAGTTTAGTGATGTTCTATAGGATCCATCCTTCCTTCATTTCTTTTCTTATCTTCATAAACTACTAATGTTCCTCTCGATTCCCATCTCTTATATAAATATGGGTCAAAGATGCATTTCTTCCTCTCTCTCTCTTTCTATACTTTTGCCTTTGTATTTTCCTTACCGAATCATCATGTTCTAATTACATTCTCCTATAATCTTCTCTTCTCCACTCCAACTCTTTCAATGACAGAACAACAGGAAAGATGTCCATGGTTGTTAATGCATTTAGAATGGCTAGACCCTGCACCTACTACCTGACAGCTTTATCTGCTTCAGTCACATCCTTATTGTCTGCATTAACCTTAATTTTCTTAAGTGTATGGTTTGTTAAAGACTTCTTCATTCATGTGGTCATGCATTCAGTAACCAGACTTTTCTTGTATGTTATTTGTTATTGCTGGTGATGAGTCCGTTCTCCATAAACTCTTATAATTTCTAGCTCCATCCCTTCACTGGTTCATAGTACATCCTCTACAAGCAATACCCCCTAATACCTCTGTTGCTTCCTTTCAAAGACTTCATATATTTGATCTTACTTTACTTGTCTTTGATGATTCCAGTATTTGTCTTCCAAAGTGCTATTTTGCTTGCTAGTTTTTTTATTCCATTATATCCAGAATTTGTCTCAACTGCCACACATGCTTGGTATGCTCTTGTTGATGTGTTTTATCTGATGCCTCCTTTTAGACCATCTATTGCTCACTTATTCTTCCAACTGCCTCTTCAGTATGTTAGCTTGTTCAGAAACATGCATCCTTAAGGTTTGTGTTTCCTGAATTTCTAATTCACACAGTCTAAATCTATCTCTGTTAGTATTTACTTTGAAAATTGTCCACCTCTGTAGACAAACCTCCTCTGAAAGTCCCCTGAAAGTCAACAAGCTTGTTGTATCTTATTGTTAGCAATGTAAGTTACCTTTCCCCTTTTCCTACTTCATGCCATGGTACTCACTAGCATTTCAACTTGTTTTGGATGGTAGTATAATAAATGGATGAGGTAATAAGCTGCAATGATTACATCTACAAATGTAAAATTTCCAGTACTCCAACACATTGTGTGTTACTTAGCAGCACTGCTAATCATTCATTGTTCACAAGCACCCATAAGAGCATATTTTTGTCTAATAAGCCTTACTCCATTACCCAATGCAAATTGGAATGATATCTCACAATGGCAGAAAGTACATCAAGAATGACAGACAGAGACAAAAATAGTGCCTAAAGAAATCTGCAGTAATAGGAGACAACTCAAGGAAAAAAAAATATTCTATGTACTATCGATTAGCATAAATAATATAGTGTAGCTTGCAGGTAGGAGCTGCATACTGCACCAATAATGCAGAAAGCAAGCCAGTCAACTTAATGAAGCCAGATTCATTTATATTGTAAGGAACTCCTCAGCAACGGCCATTGGCGTCTCATCAGCCTACTTGCAGAAAGTAGCCAGGGTTAATATGGATAACAGAGCACTTAGCTGATAAAGTGTCCATACATGACTACCTGGGAAGTAGGTGAGGAGAAACTTAGAGCATATTCCTGTATCCATGATGTAGTTAAAGAGCTGGTATTGTTACTAATAACGTGTATCATATTAGATCAACATCTAAAGCTAACCTACTGCGGTCCTACTCTGCTGATGTATTGAATAATAGAAACAACCACAGAAATGATGCAACTAGGCCTGGGCTAAACATAACATCCAGTCAGGTTTCCATAATGAATCCACAGTCATTGTCATACAGCACACTAGAAACAATGCTTGACTTACTGAGGTCACACCATGCATCTATATGCAGCACCATATATGGAGTAAGGAAGCACATATCCGAAGAACTGGCCTACAGTGACTAGTTTCTATAGTTATTAACCAGACAGGATGAACCCCTGCTATGCAAAGAGTTCGCCATGGGTGTTGCTGAGAAATCTAGGATTGATGCCAGCCAGACAGGGGTAGCAGAGTGGGAACTCATCGTCCAACATCTCTTCAGGGTATCCAGTCTTTTACCTTACAAAATGTATTATGTTCTTAGAATCTCATATTAAAATTATGTGGCTAATTTATATGTATGTATATAAATATATAAATGAACCAGGGTACTCTGTTAAAAAGACAAATAGCAACTAGATGAATGCAGGACGGCAGATTAAAAGCAGCATCAGTAATAACATTATACATAGTGTATAATTGCTAAAAGTTAGGATTTAGCAGAACACAAAATGGAAAGAAAAATAACACCAGTACTCAAAAGAAAATAAATAGCTACAGCAGTTAAAGAACTTCAGCTAAGTGACAGAAAATGAGTATAATATTCAAAAGTTTAGCTGTGACAGTTATTTAAAACAGATTCAGGTTACAGGCCAGAGACAGAAGATGAGTACAACAATGAAATAAAAAGTTTAGCTGCAGCAGTCAAAAAGAGATTCAGGCTACAAACCTGTCTTAAAATTAATGTATGTTACCCAGCTTTCTAAACAGCTTGCTTTATTGAGATTCTGTATGAGACCTCATAATTGATCAACTTGAAAGGCGAGTTGGCAAGTACAGAAAAAAGTCAGTATTTTTGTATTTTTAGAGCATTATCCTGCAATCCTTTATAGCTTCCATACTGTTCCAACTTTTAAACTACCTACAGTGTCACACACCACAGTGGGGCAAACACACTAACTTAGATGAGTTTGTCATACAATGGCAAACTCATATACGATTTTGTCATACAATGAACTGAATGGTTCACATTTATTGGATTATTTCATTCCCAGCTGTGTTTTAGATGCCGAAGGCATGCACTCGAGGCCCTTCTCAGTATGGAGAACATCGATGTCTGTGCTGTGACAGAAACCTGGTTCAAGGCTCCTGAGAGAACCCCAGCGCTATCAGGTTTTACCTCATATCATGCGTTCCGGCCCCAAAATCCGGACAATACCAAGAAAGGAGGGGGGGTATCCATATTCATCAAGGACACCCACACCTCAAGACTGGTGGCAATGCACGATGCATCGGAGACCATCCAGGTGCAATTAACCATAGGCAAGACTGCTCTGCAAATTGTAGCATGTTACAGGCCACCCTCACAAACTCAGGAACCTCACATGGCCTTCCTGAAAACACTAGAGGGGATAAATGTATCACCAAACACCATCATACTAGGTGACTTCAATTACCCCAATATAGACTGGGAACACTACTCAAGCCCAAACACCCTAGCCCAAAAGTTCCTGGAATTCATAAACTCAAATGCCATGGAACAACTAGTCACCATCCCCACAAGAGGAGATAACATACTTGATCTCATCATCACGAACATGGGAGCAAAATGTTCAACACCGGAGGTGTACCCCTCACTGGTGAGATCAGACCACAAACTAATCTCGCTGGAGGTCCTCATCCCACCCCCACCTGAAATAAAAAACACCACAGTAAAGAACTTCTCAAAAGCCGACTTCACACTTCTAAAGACTAGTGTGGTCTCCCTTAAGGCCCCGAGCCGCGGAAAACAGTACTCAAGCCGCTGAATCACTTACAAATGCCTTCTACCAGCACCTGCAGGACTGCATGGATAAGGCAATCCCAAGCAAAACAAAGACTTTTTGTACCAAAGGCAAGCGTCAGTCTGGTGGACCCCAGCCATAAACAAACTCTACAACAAAAGGAGGAAGCTACTACAAGATTGAGCAAAATCCTTAAAAGGTAAGACACCCTTGATCACTATAAGTAAAAACTAAGAGCTCTCATAAAATCATCCAAAGCAAATTTCGAGAGAAAAATAGCTAAAGACTCAAAAGACAATCATAAGGCCTTCTTTAGCTATGTTAGAAACCTGGGAGGAAACTCCCAGATATGCTCAGAGCTAGTTCAAAATGATGTGAAGATTACTGATCCTACAGACATTGCCAACATACTGGCTGACAGGTTCAGTGCAAACTTCTCCCCTCCCCCAAAAGGAGAGAAATCTATACCAAACGATCGCCGACCCCCCCACATCTCCAGCGCCCATGTGCGAACTGCTCTCTCCAAAGCAAAAACACAGCATCCATGGGACCTGATGGTGTCCCCGGCTGTGTGCTCCATGAACTCAATGAGGAATTAAACTCACAGCTAGGACAGCTGTTTAATCAAAGTCTTACCTCTGGATACGTACCCAGGGAGTGGCGCACTGCAACTGTGGTACCACTTCACAAAGGCGGTGCCTCCACCGACCCTGGAAATTACCCGCCCATTAGCTTGACAAGCCTTATCTGCAAAGCCATGGAGAGGATCATAATGGACCTCATAAATAAAGACATAGGGAATTTGCAGACTTTGGATCCAACCCAGTTTGGCTTTGTCAAAGGCAGATCATGCCTTTTAAACTTGGTTGACTTTTTCGAAACAGTCACCAAAGCCATTGATGAGGGAAAGGCAGTCCATACAGCCTACCTCGATCTGGCTAAGGCCTTCGATACAATACCCCACTCGGGTATCATTGAAAAACTCATCAGCTTAAATGTCAACCCATACATCACAAGATGGGTTGCAAACTGGCTGAGTGACAGAACCCACAGGGTCAGAGTTGCTGGCGCCATGTCAGACTCAAAGCCTGTCACAAGTGGTGTCCCACAGGGCTCAGTCCTGGGCCCACTCTTGTTTGGCATCTACTTTTCCAAGTACAAGCAAACACAGGAGGGTTATGGCTGACAAAGTTTGCAGATGACTGCAAACTGGGCCATAGTAGAAAACACATCTGACACAGATATCCTTCAGAAGGGTCTCACAGAAACGGATAACTGGTGCCAGAGCCACGGCCTAAAGTTAAATGCCAAAAAATGCATAGTCATACCCTTCGGGAAAAACAAGGTTACCCCTAACTACCAAATAGGTGGCAATCCACTGAGCACAGAAGAAGTTATCAGGGACCTGGGGACCCAGGTTGATAGTAGTCTGTCATTCGACACCCATGTAGCTAAAGTAGTTAGGAAGACCTTCTACATTGCCCACCTTATCATGAAGGGATTCTCATCTAGATCAAGGGAGGTCATAGTCTCCCTTTACTCATCACTCATCAGACCAATGATTGAGTACAATGCCCCATTCGGAATGTATCTGACCCGACACTTGCAGCAGCTGGAGAGGCCACAAAAGTTCCTCACCAAAAGGATAAAGGGTCTCAAAAATCTGTCCTATGCTGCCCGACTGAAAGAACTCCAGCTCTATTCAGTCGCTTACGCTTGCTCAGAGGTGACCTTTGCCTAACATACAAGGCCATGTCAAACCCAGATTTGATGAATATACTTCACCTCAAAAATCTAGATCCATCAGAGCCACAAGGGCGGAGACTTAAACCTTGACACGGCTATTAATAGGACGTGCTGGAGGGATAGATTCATCACCCAAAGACTCCCTATGCTGTGGAACAAAATCCCGGTACATGTGAGGCAGAGCACCTCGCTGGCCTTGTTCAAGAGAAATCTTGACCAATGGATGGGAGATCGCAGATATACCCCAGGGATTACCTCAGTGTCACTGCTCGACAGAGGCACAGCAAAATAATGGGTATAGTTCCCCATACTAAAGGGGTGGCATAAGCCACAAAACGATGGGCTAGGCTTGTAAATGCCCTCGGGCAGATAGCCTAGTATGAACCTATGAACCTATGAACCTAAGTTATTACACCTTGCATTTTTTAATTTTATTTCTTCTTTTCTGCTTGTTTTTTTCTAAATGACAGTACCCTATCCAGTAATACTTGTTTACAGTAGTAAAGCACTCTAAGAAAATAAAAGAACATAGAACTACAGGGTCTTGTACAGTTATTTTCAAAGTGAGGATTACTACAGTTAGTATGCATCAGTGCTGGAGCTGTAAAGTGCGTTTCTTATGTTATGTACTTAAACATTAAGATTATGGTATCTCAGGGATTTCTAATTATACAGTTATCTCATAGTTACCAAATTTAAGTAGCATGGGGTATGTGGGGGGTACAGACCCATGTCTCCCAACAAAAACACTTTTTCAGTGATTGTTCTATTCCTGATTGTTGTTTTTTCCTAGAAATGCCACTCTGCCATTATTGCATTTACTAGTGCTACAAATAAAGGAGTTACATTTCGGTCATAGAACCTTATATCTGCAATATTTGATTGAGGATATACCTTTACAGGAATTACACATTTCATGTGTTTAAACTTACCATATAAATAAAGAAGCTTGTGCAGGACTACCTTGTTGGTGAGAAGTCTGAGACAGAAATTCTGCTTCTGTTTCTATTCCATAATATCTTGAGGAGGAGATTGCAACATTAATTAAATTAAAAGTGCCATCTGTGGCAACCCTCGACTGGATCAGTAATTGAGGAGCTTCAATCCTCACCACTGGTAACAGTGGGGGGCATTCACATTTGGTTAGCAGTGGTGGGATCACCATATCACATATTGGGATTCAGTGGTGTGGGTATTGAACTCCTGTAGCCTGTAAACAGTGGTCACAAAGAAGGTGTTTGTACTCTCAAGCAGCCACATGGCAGACATTCAGAGTTTCATATCACAATAGTTTTATTTATTTTTTGTTAGCTTAGTTAGTCAGGGAGAGCAGGCAAGGATGTCAGTGGAGAATTATGGCAAGCTGACAAGAAGCCAGTTGGCTGAGATGTGCCAAGCCAAAGGACTGGTGCATGCAAACCTGACTAAAGCAGAAATTATTGCAGCCTTAGCCACAGCTGCATCACAGACCAGCAACCGGGAAGACAGCCAGCCTGGCCTTGGGGACCTACAACTCTCAGAAAATGGACAGTTCAATTTTTCCTCAGAGGACTTAAAAATCTGTCAGGAGTTTTAAAGAGACTTGAACTGGAGGCCAACCATTTGGAAGGAGAATCAGCAGAGAGACTGTGATATTTGGAGGCTGAAGAAAAGGAGAAACAGATGGAATTAGAATCAGCAGAGAGACTGAGATGTCTGGAAGCTGAAGAAAATGAGAGGCAGAGGCAACATGAAAAGGAAATGCTGACTCTTCGCCAGGGTCATGGAGGTAATGGGGAAAGGAGTAACCAAACCCCAGAAGCAATAAAGGTCAGTAAATTTCTTCCATAATTTACAGAGGGTGATAATTTTTATAGTTTTATTCATATGTTTGAAAGGGTATGGAAACAGTATAATGCTGACCAAGGGCCCTGGGGATGGTTCCTGGCCCCTTTACTCCATGGTAAATCTGTAACTGCTATTTCTAAATTGTCTGATACTGATTGCTAAATTATAATACAGTTAAAAATTGTTTATTGGAATGCTTTAAGTTAACACCTGAAGCTTATAGAAAAAAGTTTTGTGAGCATAGATGCAAGGCAGATGAATGTGTGTAATTATATTGCTGAGTTAAGCACTTATTTTCATAGGTGGGTGAGTCGGTGTCAGGTCACCACTTTTGAAGGGCTGGCAGACCTTTTGGTGAGAGAACAAGCCATTAGCACTTGGCCTGAGGATATAAGAATCTGGTTGGCAGACAGAGAATGTAACACCACAGATGAGTTGGGAGAAAAAGGAGACCTGTACCTAGCAAGCAGGACATCACTGCATGGGAAAGGGATACCCAGTGCTGCACATGGGTCTAAGGGAATGCATATTGAGCAGCCAAAACTATCCTAACAGAGTCTGCCAGTTACAGGGGAAGCCACTAGTTCAGGTACATGACCAGGATCAAGGGTTAAATGTTTTAAATGTAACCAGTGGGGCCATGTAGAATATAGATGTCCACAGAGGCAAGGTGGGAAACAAAAGGTGGGGTGCCAGAAAGTGGGAATAACAGAATGCCAGTGGTAGGTTGTCTCTAAACAACAAGGGTACCAAACTGCCACAAGAGGTTATATCCTATCTTAATAGATGGGAAACATGCCACTGCTAAGTAAGTCAGCCTCTGACCTAACCATTGTGAAGCCTACAATGGTTAAGCAGGAGCATTACTTGCTTGGGCAGTCTACTCCAGTCAGAGCTTTAGGAGGGACCCCATTAAAAGTATCTTTGGCTAGAGTTCACCTTGACTGGGAGGGTGGAAAAGGAAACAGGCATGTAGGTGCGTTTGAGGATATCCCTGCAGATGTCCTGATAGGTTATGATTTTGATAATGCAGTACAGTGCGTGCATGTAGTTACACTCAGTCAGGTTTGGAAATAGGTATGTGGGTCTAGTAGCCTGGGGACCCAGACAGACCACACACGAAGTCAGGACTGGTGAGGTTGTTACTTCAGAGAGGGAGCTAGCCTATGGCAGTGAGACTGAAGGTGATCCACAGCTGGTAGTTGGTACTGATGTTCCCTTGGACAGAGTGCCTGGAAGAGCAGATGATGAGTAGTAGTACCCAGGCTGAGAGTGAGGCACATATCTCAGAGGATGCCAGACTTCCTGTGGAAGGGGAGCTGGGAAGGGTTACAAAGAGAAAGTTGAGACAGGCTCAGCTCTCAGACTCTACATTACAACACTGAAGGAGGCAGCTAGGGAGGTGCCTGATTCTCAAGGAAATCAGTATACTGGAACAAAGGGTTACTCTATAGAGATTGGACCCCTGAGGGAGGGCTAGAATGTGAGGTAATACAGCAGTTGGTAATGCCCAGAGCCTACTGTCTGGCACTTCTAGCCACAGCCCATGATATTCCTTTTGCAGGTCATATTGTCATAAAGCATAGCAAAAGACATATTATGCAGAACTTTTATTGGCCTGGGATTTCTAGGGATGTAATGGGGTACTGTGGGACCTGTGAGCAGTGCCAAAAAGTAGACAAGGTAGGAGACTGGGTCAAAGCTCCTTTGATGCCTTTGCCTGTGATTGAGGAGCTATTTCAGAGCATAGCTTTGGATATCTTTACACCTCTGAGTACCCCATATTCCACAAAGAAGAAGTAAATCCTAGTGGTAGTAGACTATGCTACCAGATACCCTGAAACAATGCCTCTGTCCTCCATCAAAGCAGAAAAGGTGGCAAATGCTTTGTTAGAGATTTTCAGCAGGGTAGGCTTCCCAAAAGAAATACTGACTGACAGAGGTGTGAATTTTATGTCAGACATGCTAGCTTCTCTGTGGAAGCACTGTGGGGTGAAGCTTATAGATGTGCCCCAGGAATCCACAGGTTTCTCACCTTTTGAGTTGCTGTATGGGCATTGGGTTAGGGGACCTCTAGATTTGATTCATGAAGAGTGGGAGGGGGAGTGTTAATCCCACAAGGAGTCTTTTGTGGCATATGTCCTAAACCTCAGAACAAGGTTTAGGGAACTCATGGGCTTGGCCCAGAAGAACCTGGCAGGAGCCCAACAGCAGAAAAAAGGTTTGGTATGATAGGAATGTATGAGCCAAATTTATGCTGTGGGCAGCAGGTTATAGTTCTGATTCCTGTCAGACACAATAAGCTGCAGGCAGCTTGGGAGGGACCCTTCAAAGTGCTAAGGTAAGGTCAGTATTGTTAACTACATGGCAGAACTGCTAGGTAGGAGGCAGGAGCACTAATTGTACCATGTTAACACCATGACACATTACCATGACAGGGAGGCCCTTGTGCTGAGTATTTGTAGTAGGAGGCAGGAGGAGTTTGAAGGGGATCTATGGCTAGAGCAAGCCAGCCAGCAAAATCCCAAATTACTATGGTGGAGTCTAGGGTTGCAAGCATATTATATTACAGTACAACACTGTAATGTGGTCAACAATGCAAAGGCAGCTGGGATCTCAAGAGTATGGGGTAATGTATTTGCAGATAGGCTCATCCCAGCAATGTTTCTCAGGGGTCATTTGAAAAACTAGCTTGAGTCTTCAAAGGGGGGGGGGGGTGGCAGAAGTGTGATGAAAGGAGGTACTGCCAGCACAACTAGCTGGAATTTTGTAAATAATTATCCGTCATTGGGGAATATCAAAATGATTTATACAAGATGCTCGTGTTACAAATGTATTAGAACTGTATGTCATGTGTATATTAAACTGCTTTGTATAGACATGTATGTTGAAACAGTATTGGTAAAGTGCTTGTGTTTAAAATGTATCCACAGTGTGCCCTACTGTAAGGGAAGAGAAATGTACATGCAGTATTGTAACTGTTTAAATGTATATATTTTAACAGAGGAAACTGGAGGGTTAACCTTAGTCCAGCACACATTAGAAAATATCTGACTTTAAGCCACTTTATAGGCTAGGCCATAAAGATGCTATCTCACAGGTTTCAATGCAGCCAAAGACACAAAGTCTGTACTAGGAAGCGTTCTCTATTGTCTTTGGGGTGAACTAATTCCTTCTCTGAAAGGGTAAAGGAATGCAATTGTTTTATGATTTCCAGCACCTGCCAAAGATCTGAGCAAAACTTCTTGTCTGTGCATTTTTACAGTTATATGCTAAATTCTGCCAGATGCCAGCAATGGGGGTTTTGCCTGAGAACTAGAAGTCAAGTGACAAGAAGTGATATCACTCTGCAAGCTATCCCAGCAATATTATTTTGAGAAGTCTCTTAGTGAGACAGAGCATTTTGTATTCTGTCTTGGACCTGACAAGAAGAAACATTCACCACATCATCGGCTATGCTTTATTAAGTAAGTTACAAGGGAATAGTATAATTCTCTTTGATTCAGTCAGGAATATAGTGAAGCTTAGTTTAGATAATGTTTTCTGTCCTTCAATGTTGTTTTAAATATTTCTGGTGAAACTGAAGAAGAAACTTAATGTGAAGTGAAAGAAGACTGAATTTCATGTAAAGAAAGGGGGAACTTGAACATGAAAACAGATCTGAGGTCCTAGAAAAAGACAATGCAGTAGGAGAAGACAACAGTATTTAAAGGATTATGTTTGGCACAGGAAAAGAAAAAAAAAAGAAATTAACATGTCAAAAGGAGGAAACAATACATTTTCAGTATTATTTTTCAATGTAAACAACTTAATTAATGGAGGCTAGATGATTTAAAGTTTTGTAGTGGTGCAGATATATGACAGCAGGCATAATACATTGTTAAACAAAAATATAATTCTGGAAAATTTGGAAAGACTTTCAGCAGGTATGAGGAAGAAAGGTAGTGTGGGATATGGGGTGAACACACAGGTTCATAAGTAAATATTAAGTTAGCTGCCTTAGTGGGCCATTTTAAGTCTATCCAATTTCCCTTTTGATGCTTGAATTAACTTATCCCATTTTATGTTAGACTGGTCTTACCTATCCCATGGTTTATAATTATATATTACTCCTAATGATAATAACTAGGATCATACCATAGTTAATCTGAGGGGACCCATGCATGGAATAAAGCATTTAGATACTGGCTTTTTCCTTAGTAATTCAGGGGGCATTCCTGGGGTAAACTTTCTGTTTCTCATCCATAGATCTAAGTTGCAATTGAATACAGATAGGGATGGAGTTTGTTTTAAGTGGATGGGGAGTCTGTTCCATAGCAGTAGTATCCTCTGTGAGATATACCTTCCCTTCAAACCATTTTGCTGATGTTGCAGAAGAGGTTTAGATCACTAGACCGCGTATTTCCAATGCCATTTTACTTAATGATGTGCAGTAAATCGATTAGTAATGAGTCGGAAGATGCCTTGTATGCCAGACACAGGTCACCTCTTAGCAGTTTGTAAATTCTTGTTTGAGGGCAGCAGTTATTGTAAGTAATTCAGAAGTTGAGGTATTAGTTATTATTGTGGGAGAACCAGGCATGTTAATCGTGTAAGATTATAGGGTGAAAGGAGGTTTGTAAGGTTAATTGCCTTGTTCCTTAAATGAAGGAAAAGATGAAAAGTTATTTGAATGGATGAAACCATTGTTTTTAATTGATACATACATAGTTATTAAAGATGATTTTAACTGTAACATAATGGCATGGAAGACCTGAACCTACAGAGTAAAGAATTATCAATGGAAAGTAAAGAAGAAAAGATCATATTCATGAAGAAGGACAGGGTCAGGGCATAAACTAATTTTGTGTTTTTTTCTATAGAATATTAAGTGAGGTGAGTAGTAGGAATATAACTGTAGGATTCTCTGAATATGCACCCATGCTATCCGTTTTGGAAGAAGAAAGTAGCTAATAAAAATAGGAAAAGGATTAAGAAGAATAACAGGGATATGTAATAGGAAGTAAAGTGAAATAAAACATTAAAGTTGCTTATGGAATAAAATGATATGACAGCATGATGTATGACACTGAGAGAGTGGCGGGTGAGTTATAAGCAAAAGTACAAAACATTATACACAGAAATCAAGAAGGGCAGGCATGGTGTGTAAAAGAGATGTATGTGGAGAAAGCAATGAGTATGATAAGAAATTGGTACAGGAGACGTACTATATTACATAGCATGAGAAATACATGAAATGAACACGATGACACGAAAATAAATTGTTACAAAGGCCATAATAGGTCTGCAACAGGGGCAGAAAAGGGTAACCAATGTGATATTGATATATTATGTTATGTCATGATATGATATGATATGATATTGATATATTATGTTATGTCATGATGATATGATATGATATATGGATGGTGCAGAGGCGCAGCGGTTGCATTGTTGCCTCACAGCAAGCGGTTCTCCGGTTAGATTCTCAGCTGGGGTTCCTTCTGTGAAGAGTCTGCATGTCCTCCTTGCATTTGTGTCAGTTTCCTCTGGGTGCTCTGGTTTCCTCCCATGTTATAAACACACACATCTGCAATGTTTCTCCTTGGGCCTCTGCTGAAAATTGGCTTTGTTCCAAGTCGGACTTTCCTGGTAAACAAATATTAACTAAAATAAATAATAAATATGATATTGTATGGCAGGAATAACTTACTAGACTTTGCCAGGTACATGTCCTTCACAAGAAGTGGACCACCAACATAGGCATGACTCAGATTAATGGAAAGGTTTGAGGTGTCTCTGTCTGGGGAATGGTAGTATCAATAACCGTACAAGTGTCTGGAGGGGGTTGTACCAGGTTAGTAACATCCATAACATCTCTGGCTTGTACACTGCACTGCATGTGTGGCAAGACTTATTTGTCAAGAAGATTTTCAATATTTGTCCTCTAGGTATCTCTGGGCTGCAACTACAACATCCTGCATAACAAGGTATGTATATTCCTACATGCTGTTCACCTATTATATCATCTACCAGTATGCCTGACCCATGGGGAGAGAGTATAAGCATATGTTGGACTGCTGCCTCAGGTATCTTGTGTTTATACTTTCAGAGTGTTGAAAGGGGCAGCATAGTGGGACACCATCTACCTGATGTCAACAGACCACCTTGGGCTGACAGTGATGGCAGTACACACATGGCATAGTCTGATGACACGGTAGCGCTGCCAGGGAAACTAACATGTGAGGGCTCACATATGTCCCTCACATATCAGGTTCCTGTGGACAAAGTAAATGACCCACCAGTCCCATCAGGTTTTGTCAGACATTCTGGAACCATGAGCCCCACCAAAGCTGCATGTAAGTCCTCAGTCCACACAGCATCTGTAGGTTGTACTGCCTCTAATATTTACATATACTCCATAAGGTTGAGATGCTGTGGCTAGCAGAGCTGCCATGACTTAGGGACAGGCCTGTCCCTGACCTAGATGCAAGATGTGATATAAATCATCCAGTGCAGGTCAGTGATCCAGACACAGAAAGCTGCCACTCATAGTACTTGGAGGTGGTAAGTGTGCTGCATGGCCTTTGTGATACCATGCAAAACCTGCATGATCTGTGAAATAACATGTGGCACCTGCACAGTGAAATGGAGTAAAGAGACAGGGAGTTGTTGTTGCTCCTTGGTCACTGGTGGCTGATGTAGCCTTCACTGGTGCTTCCCTGATTCACATAGAAACCTCCTACAAGTCTCCTTCTGCAAGACATGTTGGCAGGGTCCAGATACAAGCTGGAAGATTACAAGCCAAACATATCCAAATGCCAAAGACCACTGCTAAGACAGCATCACTGCCGTATATAGCCACACAGCCTACCAGTGCTGAGTGTGTCCAGTATCATATTTGTTGCCACTAGTGCTCATCAAGTTCAAGACCTGGTACAGCTCACCAGGCTCTAAGCTCTCACAAATGTGGTTCTTTACCTTTACTATTCCCAGTGAAGTGGTGCAGCTCCATATATAATTGTGGCTATCTCCTGGGTTGTGAACATCATACATTTATCGGCACCTGACATGGGACACTCCATCTGGGTGTGCATACACATTCCTGCAGTTCTGCAATGTCCCTGCCACTGATCATGTCAAGCTCTTAGGCCACAGTCCACCACAGAGCATATTGTCAGTTTATATAATGTGTCAGCTCCATCCTCCATGCACTGAAAAATGTGATACTTGATTCCCCACAACTTGCTAAGATAGAGGTTCTCTACTCTGTCACATTCCATGAACATTGGTCATATTATAGTGTCGCTGTTACCTGTTACTGTGCACCTCATCTGTGCAAGTAATGACTGTGCTCTGCCCATACCCCATTCTGTGTGTGTATGGTGCTGATGTACAGAGTAGGCAGTCCATGCAGTGCTATGCACAGTCTATGCATTATTATACATGCATAATTTTATTATGTGCTGTTGGTATCATGGCCCATAGTTGTGGACCAGATGTCACCTCTTTGCAATTGTCACAATGCATTGTGTCCACCTCTACACTGTGTGTCACTGCTTCTGCCTTTTCATCTCCCTACTGTTTGCCATACTCCCTGTTTATTTTAGCACTTTCTAGAATATTTCCCTGCTGCTTGAAATGCTTCTAAAGTGCCATGTTATGCAATATGGCAAAAGAAACAAATATTTGACTGCATGTCTCTGGTACATGCAACATTACCCTAGTCAGATGCATCAAGACAGTGCAAAACTTCCCTTTAGTTGGCCAAAACTTCATTCCATCATGTTCCATGTTTCCACATGTACAGGGTTGTATGCCATCTCTTCTATTCTCTGGACATTATTGATGGGGCTTGCTATTTATAGCCTTGATGCATATCTGGCATCACCTGTAAAAGACAACAGTAATGCTATTATATGTGACCTGCTACCTGCTTACATGATAATTGTACATATTGACCTCTTTACCCACCAGTATGTTCACTTACATACTAGTTGCCCCAGTGAGAAGTCTCCCTACATGAACCACTGGTATAAATTGCATAGATGACATATGTTTGAATCATAGGAACTGCTTGGGTGGAACACAGAAACATTATAGATGATGTCCTGGACATTACACACTGCCTAATAAGCAGTGGAGGACATTTTGGTTGTTGTATCACATACTCAGTGGATTATATGTGGCTTTAATGGCAATGCGTGTGCAGTCAATGGCTCCTAGGACCACAGAGACATACGTTTGGCATAATGGTTAATGGTTAAGTTATTCACCTATCTTGTAAAATGCCTGCAAAGTGGTGATGGTCCTCTGCTTTGCAGTCCTTAGGAGCTGTGCGTGCTCCTTTACAATCTGTAGTTCAGTGTTGTTGTTGTTGTTGTTGAATTGGTATAGGATATGCAAGGCTGATTCCTCTGATATGCCTAGTGTGTCCCCTGTAGGTCACAGAAAGTTCCCTGTAGCTAGGATGATAAAAGCTATGCATATCTGACTGCTTAGTGGAATATTCAACTCATGCATTACCCTTGATTCTGTTTGTGGGTGAGATACCTCAAGAAATTCCCATATGGTGTCCCAATTCACTTGGAAGTGATGCATGATCTACTAGTCAGGTGCATCCTGGCAGGTAAGGCACATCCAGCTCCATCTGTGATGGCATGGAAGCTGTGTCACACTACACCATGGGCACTTGCTGAAAGGGTAGTTACTAAGATGTGCCAATCAGCTAATGACAGCACCAGTGAAGAGCTACTCTGAATGCTGATGACAGAAGGTGCACAAGTAAAATCTACAATGTTTGTGGTAGCAGTACTAGCCAAATGGCATGTTATGTTTCTAGTGTCCACACAGTTTTGAATGCATCTCAGCCCTTAAGCATCATGTTTCTTCCTTAATATTGCAGAAAGAGAAAATATTTTTTTTAGCCAGAGGTGCCAGACACAACAAGAACATTTTGTCACTTTGCTTCCAGATGAACTAGTCTTACATTTGATATTGTTGTCCAAAATAGTAATAACCATGAACTTAAGGCCATGATCAGAACTATCTGTACAAATACGTGCATAGAATAAAAATATTTTTGATTCTGACTGTTGATATCACAATGATCCTAAATAATTATCCTAAGACCCAGGTATATACTGAATTGCTGCATGCATAGGTGGTCAGACCTCATTCAATCACTACTAAGTGACTGAATTCTGACCCAATGAAAAAAACAAAACCAATGTTTGTAAAGGATGGGGTAGCCTCCTCCCACCCCCGCATCCCCTACACTACACCTCTCTAAATATACTAACTATGAGAAAACATAACAGATGGGAAAGGAAAACCTTCCTTAACACTATTCTGTGATCCTAAAACATAAAATCAGCCAATATAAAGCAGTGCTTTTGCAGGGAAAGAAGCCCCACTGCACCCCATATCTCTAACCTCTAAATATACTAATTCTGATATTGCACAATAGTAAGAAAAAGCAAAAACTTCCTTAACCCTCTGTTCTGCGGTTCCACTGTATGACTTGCACTTGTTTCAATTAGAAATGATCTCATCACATCTTATCTATGATGAAACAATAATACAATCAAGTACTGAGAAAACAAAGACCTGCAGTAACTACAGGCAAGTCATATGATCTGTGGAAGAAGTACAAAACATTTAAAATGAAACATTCTTTCTGTATTTGGACATATCAAACTCTTGTACTAATCACATAATTACATCTGGAGCAGTTATTGCACTGAAAGGTACCGTAAACATCATAACTACAAAATCATTTTCGTTTTTGACATTTATTTAGTGGTAATGCTTGTATTAAAAATGATGAGGAGCTTCTCACTCACTGCTTCTTTAATTATTTGATCCATCACAAGAACATTCCAATGTTCACTGATAATGTTAAATAATTTGTGACTGCCACTGGAATATCTCCTGGGAAAAATCTTGTTTTGTTGTTAAAGATGCATTGCATTTGCTCTTGAGTTCTTGTTTTATCCACTTGATCGAAATAATTCAATAACATGCCACGAAGATAACCCAGATCTCTGCATCTCTAGTTATTAAAAAAAAAAAAAGTTTGCCAAAGAGTCAAGTAATCAGGGTCGGCAGAAATATAGGAAAACATGACTCTTTGGCAAACTTTTTTTTTAATAAAGATAGTGTGCATACTTACATAACTCAAAAGTTTATGCTTCGCTATAGATTTCATATAAATACAAGTGAGGGGTAGTATCTTTTCATGAATGGAGTGTCACTGACTCAAGGTATGTTTACAGCCCAGGAAACTTGATTCACTGAAAGCAAAAACAATGGTGACATGGACTTGTCCCCCTGCAGGACCCATATTAAAGCCCATTTTGGATGTTTACTGAGTTAAATTGCAGTGGATTATGATTAAAATTGTGTGAATCAATCACAGTTAGTTCATGGAAAAGCAAACATAAGCTAAGTGAGGTATCTAACCTCATCATGATAAACTCTTGCATTCAAAAAGGAAAGAGTATATTTACTATAATGGTGACCAAATGCATGCATGCTAGTTCCTACACATGTACAGATTCCAGCTACTGATTGTCACACTACTTAAATTTTCTTTGTTGTGTTTCCAAGCCTCTGCTGGGAATAAGCAGCTTATTGGACCAGGATCGTGAGTCAGTGTCAGCTGCTGATTCACCCTCTCCATCAGCAGTTAATTGGACCAGACCGCCTCCCATAATGCAGGATGGTGAGTCAGTGTCAGCTGCTGACTTCACCTACTTCACTTTCCTTCTTCAATGCCTTTGTCACCAATCATTCCCTTGAGATCTATGTTACAGTCACAACTTTATCTGTCTGACCATAGGACCAACCATAGGTACTGCTGTTTTGTGGGGATAAGTGTGCGTAGTAGTTTTTTTTTTTTTTGTTACATTTATTTTTAATTTTTGGGTTAGACTAAGACTGACATTGAGAAGGAGCTGTAAATGTTTGACCATAAAAGTAGATGGGGTAGACTGGTGACAAACATTTGGTGATGCAGACAAGATGGTGTTAAATAGAAAATATTTATTTATTTATTTGCAGTTGGTTAACTGGGAAAGTCCATTGGGCTGAAAATGAGCCCATTTTCAATGGAGGCCTGGGGAGAAAAGCTCCATATATGAATATTACAAAGCTCAGATCAACAAAGTTAACAAGTACAATACAATTTTCAAAAACTATTAAAACACAGTAAGATATATGACAGAATAATAACATTTGAGCAAGACATTGTAACAAAACATTGAATGAAATGAAAACACAAGTATTTTGGAGTGCAGACATATATGCACTCATAGCTTCATGAAGTGAGAGGTAGGAAGATTTAGAGGAGAGTAGAGCAGTGAGAGGTGAATAGGAAAAGTTATGAGAAAGAAAAAAAGGGGGAGGGAGTGAAAAGGAAATGAACAGAGTCAGCAGGTTGTGCTTTGAGAAAGGAAAAAAAAGAAAAAAGGATGGGGGAACAGAAATGAAATAGAGAGAGTCAGGCGGGGTGAGAGCATGAGCATTCCCAGTGAGAAGAGGGGTGGGAATGGAGCATGGTCTTGAAGGTGGAGTGGTTTTGGGTGATTCGATAGTGGGAGGGGGGTGAATTCCATATATGAGCAAGGGAAAAAGACAGGAGAAATTGCCCTGGTGCATGTAAGGGTTTGTACACATTGAGGAGGTTCTGGTTACTGGACCTGAGTATTCTGTCTGTAGGATGCAAGGTGAGTATGGAGGATAGGGAAGGGCAGTTAATGGGTTTGAACATGAGTTTGTGAGCAGTTAACAGTTGAATGTAAGAGAGATAGTGGGGGAGTTCCAGCCAGTTCAAGGAGTGGAGTGATCACAGTGGTGGGTGGAGGATTTGGTCCTGGTAGCAAACTTAGAGATTTTATTTAGCAGGATGACAGTTTTGACTTTAGGGAGGATTGAAGGTTGGTGAGGAGAGGGGCTCCATACAAGAGAGAGAGGGGTTGAGGTAATTGAGAGTATATGTTTGGATGAGGGAGTGAGATAACAGCTGTGTCGATACAGCATTCCAAGCTTTTGGTGTGTTTTCTTAATACTAGTTTGTATATGAATGTCAAACTTTAAAAGTTCATCAATGATAACACCTAGAAGTTTTATATGGGAGACTTTTTCAATGGGAATCTTATTCTGACTGAGTATGGAAAAGGAATTGTTATCGATAGAGATGTTTTTAGATGGGGTAAAGATTATGATTTTGGTTTTGGATGCATTGAGGGCGAGGTGATTATTCAGCATCCAAGACTCAGTACAAGAGAAGGCATCTTGTGTTAGTTGCTTGAGTTTGGGGAGGGATTGAGCATAGCAAATTATGGTGGAATCGTCCGCGTATTGGACAAGTTTGATATTAGGAATGCACTGATGAAAATTATTAATGAAGATGTTAAAAAGTAAGGCCCCAGTGCTGAGCCTTGTGGAACTCCTGTTGGAGTGTGAAGGAAGGAAGATGTACTATTGTTCCACTTGATGGCTTGTTGTCTATTAGAAAGGTAACTTGAAAACCAGTTAATGGGGGGGGGGGGGTGAATTGTGAAGAGAGAGTTTGGACAAGAGAAGGTTGTGGGAAACAGTATCAAAGACTTTTGATAAGTCTAGGAGAAGGGTAGATACAATGTTGCCAGAGTCCTGGGCACAGTTGATGATGTCAAGGAAGGACAGAAGGGCAGTGGTAGTACTATGTCCAGGTCTAAATCCACATTGAGTAGGGGAAAGAAGTTGATTGTCTAGGAGGTAGGGAAGGAGGTGCAAGTGTATGCATTTTTCAAGGATTTTTGAAATAGGGGGCAAGATGGCTATAGGACAAAAGCTGAAGACTTCAGTATTGTTTCCTCCTTTGTGGAGGGGAATAATGAACACTTTCCTCCAGAGGAGGGATACATGGGATTCTTGGAATGAACAGATGATAAGTATGGTGATGGGAAGAGCTATGCCACTGGCAGCTATCTTGAGAAAGTTAGATGGAAAGTTGTCTGGGGCATGAGGGCATGGTGTTAGTTTTAGTAGAAGTGTTTTATGGTGTGTTAGAGAGACAGGTTGTATGGTAAAAAGGGGGGGGAGTAGTGATGTCAGTGGGACTAGAGTTGAGGGTGTGGGATGAGGGTGGAGTAGAAGTGTTATTGGAGAATGATGTGGTGAGCTTGGCTATTGAATCAGTAAAGAAAGAGTTGAATTGGGTAGCTAAGATGTGATCTGGCGAGTTAGGGTGAGGGCAGGGATTGTCTTTTTTGCCAGGAGAGAGGAGAGCAGATATACTCTTCCAAATTATTGCGGCATTGGATCTATGATTGTTTTGAAGCTTGGAGTACTAGGACTTTCGCTCTGAAGCAGTTTGTTTTTTTCACTTTATTATGAAGTTGCTTATATTCAGTAAAGGTGTTAGGTGTTTTAGATTTTTGGTAATGCTTCCAAGATTTCTCCTAGCTGGAGTAGGAAGGAGAAAAGGTCTTTAGATTCATTGGAGTTGGAGTTGAGAGCAGGGTAGCTGGAGAGGTATGGATTGTGAGGGATTGGGACTGTATTACAGATATCAGGAAGAATCTTACTAGTAAAGAGTAAAGAGTCATTGTAGTAATAAAGGTGAGGAGAGACATAAGTTGAGAGGTGAGATTCTTTTAAGGCATATACTGAAGTTGCATGACAGAGGGAAATAAGAAAAGTCAAGTAGTCTGGTGAGATAGAGTTGGCTGTAGAGGAAGAAAGGCAGACATATTAATGCTAGAGTATGTGTAGGTTTGATATGCATGGTAGTGTAATGTTATAGTATACAGTGGGGATGTGCAAAGGGTGACAGAAATAGCAGAAGGTAAAGTGGTGTGTGGTCTTTGGTAGGAAGAATGGAGAAGGAGGGACGGTAAGAATAGGAAAGGGGAGGGTCCTGGGTAGTGGAAGCAGGAGGTGTTATTGGATGACAAGGTGGGTGGGGACTGTTCAGATAGGCTAAATGCTAGAGGGGGTGTGGATTTGGGGTTATAAGTGTAGGGGCAGTGGGAGTAGGTGGGAATTGGAGGTAGGGTAGGGGGGGCGGACTGAGCCCGAAGGGGGAACGGAGCGGGTAGAGCTGAGAAGGAAGAATGAGCAGAAGAAACAAACAAAAACAATCAGTAATACAGGCACTCTTGAGCACTCAAAGGTACTGACAAGCTTGGAGTATGTTATTTATGAGTTAAGGTTTGGTCTAATTCAAAGAGACTTCTAACAGGTGTGACAAATGAGCAAAATCATGGGAAAGGACAGCAGGCCTTAGAGCTGCAGGGAGCAGGGAACTAGATTGTTACAAAAAAAGGGAGGTGACTATGCAGATACTGAGACAAGAAAGGTATGAGCAATTAAACATAAACTATCCTTCGCTCTGAAGTCGCATCTAAAATGTTAGCCCTTCTTGCGTTACTAATGCTTTGTTTTCCATTAAAAAGTAGTGAGAGCCCTTTTCAGTTTACAAGTTGGATGCCTTAAGAAATTACCTTGTCTGAGGGCGGTGAGTGAGTCAGCTATTGTTAACTCAGAGACAGACTGGGAGGGTAGTGGGGATAAATCACATAGTAAAAATAAAAAAAAAAAAGATTGTAAATATTTCTTTAGATACTGGAAGGGCTAGAATTACAGTTTAGTGTAGAGTGTTTTACAGACTTTAAGGGTAGAAACCAGAATGTTTTTTCCTGGGGGGGCTGAAATGTCTGAGGGCTGTAAGTGATTGAGTCAGTTAATGTTGACTCAGAGACAGACTGCTTAGGTAGTGGGGATACATCACATAGAAAAAAATGGATACATTTTTCTTTAGAGACTGGAAGGACTAGAATTACAGTTAAGTGTGGAGTGTTTTTATAGATTTGAAGGGTAGAACTCAGAATGTTCTGTATGGTGGGGGGAGGGGTTGAAATCCCTGCTGCTGGCTCATGAATTTATGTTCAGTACATTAAGGATTACAGCTAAAAACATAACCTACTAATGCCTTTTGTATTATAATGAGGCATATGTTTAAGTTCTGCAAGGTTCTTCAGTACAGTTGGAAGACCCACTGGCTTTACTTATGTTAGTGGTGTTATTTGCCACAGGATAGTTGCCACAAATTCTATGAGATACAGCTGGCTTGGGGATTTATGTTCTGCAAGGTTCTTCAGTACAGTTGGAAGTAAGGGTCTATATTACATTTTCGAAGTTTTACAACTTCGAACGCTATATGGTCGAACCCATATGTTCAAAGTTGTAAAACTTCAAATACATTAGAAAAAAAAAAAGAAAAAAAGAAAACAGTTACCTGATGGTTTTAAGGAGAAGGGCAAGCCTCCCTGCTCCCCCCACAACCCCACATCTATAAAAATACCAACTCTGAGATTGCACTACAGTGTAGTAAAGAGAAATCTTCCCTTTCCGCACTGTACTGCATTGTAGTGTGGTCTCGGAGATGGTATATTTAAAGAGCGAGGGGTGTGCGGGGCGCAGCTTACAAGCATCAGGTAAGTGTTTTCTTTTTTCTTTTTTTTTTTTATGTTTTCGAAGTTTTACAACTTCGAACATATGGGTTTCACCATATGGCATTCAAAGTTGTAAAACTTTGATAACGTAATATAGCCCTCGAAGTCCCACTGGCTTTACTTATGTTAGTGTGTTATTTGCCACAGGATAGGTGCCACGAATTCTATGAGACACAGCTGGCATGGGATTTAAGTTCTGCAAGCTTCTTCGTATAGTTGGAAGTCCCATTGGCTTTACTTATGTTAGTGGTGTTATTTGCCAGAGGATAGGTGCCCCGAATTCTATGAGACACAGCTGGCTTAAAGATTTAAGTTTTGCAAGGTTTTTCAGTACAGTTGGAAGTCCCACTGGCTTAACTTATGTTAATGGTGTTATTTGCTACAAGATAGGTGCCAAGAATTCTATGAGACACAGCTGGCTTGGGAAGATAAATTTGCCATGAGGCCAGCAGATGAGGATTCCTAGTTTAAAGATCCATACTCTAGCTCATATACTTGTTTTTATCATCCCTCTATCAGTATCGATTAGTAGGTCAAATGTGTGTGTGTGTGTGTGTGTGTGTGTGTGTGTGTGTGTGCAATGCTGAAACTTTCATTGCAAATGGAAGTTTCGCCATAACCACCCACTCTCACTTACCTAATATTCAGAAATGCATTTCATTTTTTCAAACACATGACAAAGTGTGCATTCAATCCATTCTGATACCAGAGAATTTGATGAAATGTACCAAATCCATGATCTGTGAGAAGTAGTACTGCCAATACCTTCATCTGTGTTTAATATATATTTACTTAAGAAGATATATATTACTGTAATCAAACCAACTAAATTCCTGCTTTTATATATGTATTCTGTATATATTACTGTAATTACTATGTGTAACACTGTTTCTACTTATTTACCAATTAATGTTTAATTTTATTCTGTATCTATGTTCTTGTTGGAGCTTTTCTCCCTGGGCCTCCACTGAAAATGGGCTCTTTTAGGCCCAGTGGACTTTCCCGGTAAACAAAAGCAATAAAATAAATGAAGTAAAATAAAACTCCTTGGGGAGGGGGACTTGTTTTAGTATAATTTAAAAAACAAAGACTGCATTCCTTTTGAGCTAGCAGCTCTGTATCCATGTCTATCCCCTTGGACAAGATTATGCTGGCCATTATGCCTGCACTCTAGTTCACCATACAATTAGAGCTATGGTGTAGAACTGCCTCATGGCCATGAAGCTCCACCTGTATGTATGATATAGTATTGCAGGCAGACACCCTGCTGTCTCTTGTCTGTTAAACAGATAGAGCTGCTCTGTCCAAGAACCTTGTCTGCAATGATTAACTGCGAGTCCTTGGGCAGCTTTGGCATTACACTCACACTGAGTAACATGTTTTATTAACATTGAATGCTATGGGATCACATTATCTTGTCTCTACATAGCAGGCCCCCATTTAAATCAATACCTCAGTATTGTGGCATATTGAGTTAGGTGGATCCTGCCCCAGGATGATGTCATCCCAGGAGTAAGGTTGCACTCTTACTATTTTGATTTTTTTTGAAGTTGTATCGCTTTTTGTGCTACATTTCTAAATATCAAATATTTCATTCATATTAACCTGTTTGTTTATTTAAATTTGTTTACCAGGGTAGTACACTGATCAAACAATGACTAGTTGCAGGCTCAGTCCGGTTTATGCCATAATGCAACAAAACAATGTACAGTATTGCAAATACAGTAATCCATCTTGGTAACCTCTGTGAGCCTGAATAAATGTTCCGTTGGTTGTAAAACAAATGATTTATTCAAGAATAAAAAAAACAGGGTAAAAATGGCTGAACACAGCCTGTAACAGACACCCCTTCCATGTTAAGAAAAACCTGGTGAGGGGGCAAATGATTCAAGGGGCAAGAATGTGTTCAACTTTGTTTGATTTCAAATGTGTACTGGGTTGCCTCATGCAGATGTTTTTGGACAGAGGATACCCCCAAAAGTATGGTGTATTCTTTGGGAGAAGAGGTTTTGAAAGAATGGGGGGGGGGGTATTCACATTTACTAGGTCAAGGTAACACCCAGGAAGAACCAAATAAAGATTCTGCCAACCACTTTTCCAAAGCTATGGTTATGCACTATGGCAACTTTGGGAACACAATCAAAAATATAATTTTGAAAAATTGGGTTATCATTGAAGGGAATGGTGAGGTGTACAGTCAACTAGGTAGCACCCCCCTATTCATTCACAAGGTAGGGCACAATTAGAAGCACTACCTAGAACATCCTTTGACTTCAAGGGTAGCAGACAAGGGAACCCAGAAATGTTGGGTGTGTAAATATTGCCCACACATATTGGAGGGTACTACTGTCATAGTAGGTGAGTTCCAGATTAGAGTACACCTAGCTAATGGGAATTGTAATAGTAAAGGATTGGTGTACCTAAGTATTTGTACAGGATGTCAAGGGCTCTATGTAGGAAAAACAGAGCGTATGCTCCATAGGTGCATTTACGAACATTTGTATGCAATAGAAACTAGGAACCCTAATAATTCCCTTTTCAAATATACTTTGACTTGTAGAGGGCAAGCCAGCTACAAATTTGACATCCTGGAAAATGTGTTGAGAGACTCTAGGAGTGTAGAAACGCAAGCAACCTCCACCCCCCCCAACACAACCTAAATGACACATAGCCCACAAACTCAGTGTGCCACTCAACCACAGTCCATAAGGCATAACAATGTACCTAACACTCTCGTCATAGGTGACTCTATAGTCAGGCACACTGATGTTCCACTCACCAGGCTAAACAAGGAGAAAATCACTGTCATCTGCCAGTCAGGTGCCAGGATTCACCACATAACGCATGCACTCAGGTCACTCCACAGCAAGTACAAATATGACTCTGTCATTGTCCATGTTGGTGTGAATGACTTGAGACATACCTCCTTGGACTACATGAAAAGAGACATGAAGGAGCTTTCTGATCTTTAGCCTAGGCAGGTATGACCCTAGCCCTGAGTAGCATCCTGCCATCACTCAGAATGATACCACAGAACAAGGACAAAATGATTGACTTCAACAATTGGCTAAGCTTCTGGTGTCACTCTAAGGGGATCCAGTATCTGTCTGCCTGGGATGACATGATCGACAAACCACGATGCTTTGCCAGAGATGGCCTGCACCTGTCGCCCTTGGGATTCCAGATACTGGCTAAGGCTCTTGCCACCCCTATAGTGCCTTTGTTAGGCAAGATTCAAATGACAAATTCACCACCATAACAGGTACAAGCAAGCAAAATCTGAGGGTAATGCTACTCAATGCTAGAAGTCTAAACCTCAAACTGCACTCACTCGAGGCACTCCTTAAAATGGAGAACAATGACATTTGTGCAATGACAGAGACCTGGTGCAAGTCTCCAGAGAACACCCCTGCATTACCAGGCTATAATTCATACCACACCTTTCGGCCACCTAACTTGGACCGAAGCACTAAAGGTGGAGGCGTGTCCATATTCATTAAGGATATCCACATGTCCAGGCTAGTTGCTCAGCATAATGCATCTGAGAATATCCAAGTGCAACTAACTTTGGGCAAGACCGCAATGCAAATTGTAGCTTGCTACAGATCCCCCACCATGCCCCAGGATTCCCACTCCTCATTTCTTGATACACTGGAAAATATTAGGGTACAACCTAACACCCTAATAATGGGCGATTTCAAATACCCCACCATTAACTGGGAAAACTACTCATGTACCAGCTCTTGTGCTCAACGTTTTCTTGAATTCATAAATTCCAATGCCTTGAATCAACTTATCCACACCCCCACCAGGGGCAGCAATATCCTAGACCTGGTCATTACCAACATGGGCAACCGGTGTTCCACACCAGAGGTCAATTCCTCATTGGTCAGATCCGACCATAAGCAAATCACCCTAGATATCCACATCCCAGCCCCACCCCCCAATAGGGAAACCACCGTAAAAAATTTCACCCATGCTGACAGACAATAGAGATACGACTGCTGAATCCTATACAATTGCACTTTATAAGCACTTACACGAGTGCATGGATCGTGCAGTCCCTAACAGAACCAAGATGCTATCCTCCAAAAAAAGGAAGCCAATATGGTGGTCCCCTGCTATAAACAAACTCTACAACAGAAGAAAGAAACTGTTGCAAAAAAGAGTACAATCCCATGATTGGAGGAAATCCGTGGTCAGCCTCAGTAAGAAGTTGAAATCTTTCATAAAATCCTCCAAAGCTAGTTATGAAAACAAAATCACCACTGATTCTAAAGACAACCACAAAGCATTCTATAGCTATGTCAAGAATCTCAATGGCAACACTCCGATCTGCTCTGAGTTACAGCACAATGGCACTAAATATACAGAACCAACTGATATTGCTAACATCCTGGCAGATAGATTCAGTGCTAACTTTACCCCTCTCTCATCCCCTAAAGGGCCCATCTCTATACCGGAAGAATGCAAAGTACCTGTAATCACGGCTGCACAGGTAAAACACACACTCTCCAAAGCTAAGAACACAGCATCCATAGGACCTGACAACATCCCAGGCTGCATTCAACATGAACTACAGAATGAACTGGCACCCCACCTAAGTACCATGTTCAATCATAGCCTCACCTCAGGCTTTGTGCCCACTGAATGGCGCACAGCAACGGTTATCCCACTCCACAAAGGGGGAGCCACCACGGACCCCGGGAACTACCACCCCATTAGCCTGACAAGCCTGGTCTGCAAGACTATGGAGCGTATCATCATGGAACTTATAGACAATGACAATGGTAATCTCCAAACTCTGGACCCTACCCAGTTAGGGTCTGTAAAAGGCAGATCATGTCTCCTAAACCTGATAGACTTCTTTGATGCAGTCACCAAAGTTGTAGATGAGGGTAAGTTGGTACACACAGCCTATCTAGATCTCGCCAAGGCTTTCAACACCATCCCCCACTCTGGAATTATAGACAAACTCACTAAACTAGGTATAAATCCCTATGTCAGAAGATGGGTTGCCAACTGGCTCACTGACCAAACCCATACTGTGAAAGTAGCAGACTCTAAATCCAACTTCAGACCAGTGACAAGTGGAGTACCACAGGGTTCAGTCCCAGGTCCTCTCCTGTTTGGTATCTACTTCTCTGAAGTACAGGCTAACACAGAAGGTCTTTGGCTAACAAAGTTCGCAGATGCCTGCAAACTAGGAGCCATAATCAAATCTCCTAACGATGTGGATATCCTACAAAAGGGCCTCACTGAGACAGATGCCTGGTGTCAAAGCCATGGCCTCAAGCTCAATGCCAAAAAGTGCATTGTCATCCGTTTTTGTAAAAACTCTGTACCCATGAACTACCACATAGGTGGTAGTCTACTTAACACCAAAAGTGTGACAAGAGACCTTGGGGCACAGGTGGACAGTAGTTTCTCCTTTGATAATCACATCACCACAGTAGTCAGGAAATCCTTCTACGTGGCACACCTCATCACAAAAGGTTTCTCATCCAGGAAAAAAGAGGTCATTGTTCCCCTCTACTCATCACTCATTAGACCCATTATAGAGTACAATGCCCCTTTTGGTATGTACCTCACAAGACATCTACAACAACTGGAAAGGCCACAGAAATACCTCACAAAGAAGATTACAAGCCTCAAACAGATGCCCTACGCAGACCGTCTCAAAAAACTCCAGCTTTACTCTGTCGCATATCGCCTACTCAGAGGTGATCTTTGCCTAACATACAAAGCTATGTCAAACCCAGAGCTGTTGGACATGTTCCACGTAAAGAAATCCCAGTCCCTCCAAGCTACACGCTCTAGGGACCTAAACCTTGTCACCTCAATAAACAGAACATGCTGGAGGGATAGATTCCTGTCTCAGAGACTTCCCATACTCTGGAACAAACTGCCTATCTATATCAAACAAACCTCCTCATTAGCACTCTTCAAGAAAAATCTTGATGATTGGATGGGAGATAGGAAATTCACCCCAGGGATCACTTCTGTGGCTCTGCTTGACAGGTGCACAGGAAAATAATTTTCTTGGGTGGCAAAAGCCAGGGTATCGTTTAGCTAGGCTTATATCGGCCCTAGGGCCAATAGCCTAGTACCTACCTATGAACCTATGAACCTATAATAGTGAAATTAGATGGCAACTGAAATTAGGAGCCATGTACCCCCCAGGAATGAATGAACTTCTCTCCCTAGCACCTAATTTAAAAGATAAGGCACGCAAACTTTAATTTACATGTGCATGAAAAGTGACTCTCATCAAGTTAGAATTTCAACTGTGCAGCATTTGATTAGTGTAATGTCTGTTTAAGAATTCATCATTAATTGTTGCATCAATTGCTTAATTGGTTAGGAGAGCAATTAAGGGGACTATGAGTTTGTTATTTATAACAGCTCAAATGGTGAGATACTTAGGTTTGAGAAAGTTTACGTTTAAGTGGACGAAAGCGCTTACCACTGGGAATTATTTCCTTGGATTTGTTTGGTGCTGCAATTTATGCTGTTATTACACCCATGAGTTCAGCTGTGATTACTAGGAATTGTTCCTTGGAATTGTTTGACTTTTTATATTCAGCTGCTTTTTCTACCATTGGGAATTGGTTCCTTGGAGTTGTTTGGTGCTGCTATCTTTGGCAGTTCACACTCACGAGGTACAACAGTGACTATTTGGAACTATTTCCTTGGTATGATTTGATTACTACATTTTGCTGCTACTTTGCTGTTATTTTAACATATTTTAGACAATTGAGGGGTGTGTGGTCGTTTGGGATGTGCATTTGCAAGGTTTTAGCTCCACTTGCAGCTACTGAGCATTGGGAGCAGCTACTTTGAGTCAACAGCACTCTGGTCGATTAAGACTTTCATACCATTGCCTTTACTTGTGGACTGAATTCATCTGACAAGGTTTTACCTCACTGGAACTGTTAGTGTGTTACAGGCTGTGTTCAGCCGTTTTTTTATCCTGTTTTTTTTTATTCTTGAATAAATCATTTGATTTACAACCAACGGAACATTCATTCAAGCTCACAGAGGTTACCAAGGTGGATTATTGTGTCTGAAGTGTTTTTTGATCCACCCGACCGCTCCATTCTTGAATGCACAGTATTGAAATAGTGTTACTCAAGAAAAATCAATGTCATATCATGATGTCAGTCATTTAGATGATTTTGTAATCCTCATCTTTGAGTCTTCTTTTATAGTGTCCTTTCACCCCATGTCACTTTGCACAGTAGACTAACATCAAACATAGATGATGTAGAGGAAGGTCGATAAGAATCTCACCTCTTACTGGTCAGCCAGTCATGAGAAATGCCAGTACTGCCAGAAGCCTCTGTGTGTTGCATTACTAATGGAACATAGGAGCATGATGTAATTCAGTTCTTAATATCTGCATCAGTTAAATGTTATCATTTTATCTAAGTCAACTTCAACGACATAGTTATGAGCCATATTTGAAGTTTTCACCATGATATTTGTGATGTGGATGATTCTGTCTATTAACACACTAAAGCCACAGAAGCTTTTCACTGAATTAATATGGCTCCTTTGAAACAATACAGATATGCTTCAGATATTAGAAACTGCATATCATCACTGGTGTAGAACTGCCTCTGGCAAGTGAGGCACACATTTTAATCCATATACACACTTCTGTCGTGCAACTAAACCACACAAAACTGGTTTTATGCTCTCTAATGCTTTGGGTTTTGCCTTCACTGGGAAATACACTCTTTATTGTCAGTCAGTACAACATATAAATATTATTAAATCCCATAAGTAATTAGCTTATTAAAGAGACACACACATGGACATACACACAGGTGTACAAACACACATGCATGCATATATACACACACACACACACACACACACACACACACACACACACACACACACACACACACACACACACACACACACACACACATACATATATTATGGTCTTTTGAAATAATATATTATCTACTGAATGACAGAACCTATCATCCTGTAACATTTCTATTACATATTGACAATATGCCTCTAAATGTATGCCCTTGGAGTCACAATATTGTGTTTTACAATTAATCTAGCTTCTAATTTATTTAATGTCATATGAAAATCACAACATCTGGGTTACTTTACTGAGACTATTATTAAACAACTGAAATAGTCAAAATGCTCATCATGTTTAAATAATGTAAGTGCAGTAACTGGACTTTTCTCACATCTCTAGCATGCTCCTGAATTCTTATCTTCACTGTTTAGCATGTTCTGTGTGTTACTAATCTCTATTGGAGACAAATATGTGCGGACGAAGTTACTTAAGATTAAGGGATGTATTGTGCTTTTTCATATAGAACATTTTCACTATGGTTTACACAAATTGTAAGAAGAAACTGGACAATACTGTTAGTGGATCAGAATATAAGAAAATTATCACCTGAAAAACCTGTACATTCTTTTAGTAGACGATTAAATATAAGGGAACTGTTGAAATGTATGATAAATGCTGGTAGCTATGCAAACGTGGAGAATGCAGTGTGTGTTTTTATCTTTTGAAAACTCACATGGTTAGCACAAATGGGAAAATATTAATTTGAACAAGGGATATTTTTGTTAAAGCAGTACAGTTGTATGTATTATTAAAAACTATTTAAAGTTAATATTAAGCCTGACCAAGTTTTATTAGCAATCAGAAATGAAGTTCTCAGATGTAATGTCTAAAACATTTAATTTCCTAAGTTTAGAAAAGTACTCACCTAGAGCCTTATAGTCTGGCTTTTTGAACAATACATGAACTTTATCACTTAACATCCAATTTTGGCAACTGCTTAGCATTTCTTGGGACTGAGGAAATATATACTGTAATTTGCACATACCAGATTTACTTTGTGCTTCATAAACTCTTGCCTAAGCACATAACTAGGTTTGCATGCTGTGTACAAGGGAATGGTGATGACGTTTTTTGCTTAACTCAGTCTAATAGTAAACTGCTTCACAGACAGCTGAATGTTAATCTGCATAACAAGTTGTCTTACAAATCCTTTTTATACAGCCTGTGTTCATCGGCAGTCAGACTATCACAACTATTTTGCCCTTAAAGAGTAGTTCATTATAATCTTGTATAAATATTTTTGTTTTCAATAAGGTCACACTCCTTATCTTCCTAGTCCTCTTCTTGCATAAATCTTACCCTCCATTATCCATTAAATTAGCACCACCCCTTTCTCTTATCAGATCATACCAATACGGCTTCTCTCATCCTTAAACTGTATTCATCCCTTTCCCCTAATCCTGCTCTGATGATAGGTTCATATGGAAGGGTTCACATGCACAGCATTCTGAGAATAGAAGTGGCAACTAAGTTGGTAATATAGGGAATGAGATTGTGTGTGTGTGTGTGTGTGTGTGTGTGTGTGTGTGTGTGTGTGTGTGTGTGTGTGTGTGTGTGTGTGTGTGTGTGTGAGCATGCATGCATTTATATGTGTGTGTGTGTGTGTGTGTGTGTGTGTGTGTGTGTGTGTGTGTGTGTGTGAGCATGCATGCATTTATGTGTGTGTGTGTGTGTGTGTGTGTGTGTGTGTGTGTGTGTGTGTGTGAGCACGCATGCATTTATATGTGTGTGTGTGTGTTTGTATGTGTGTCTGTGTGCATGTGTGTGTATGTGTGAGCACGCATGCATTTATATGTGTGTGCATGTGTGTGTGTGTGTGTGTCTGTGTGCGTGTGTGTGTATGCGTGAGCACGCATGCATTTATATGTGTGTGTGTGGGTGTGTGTGTATGTGTCAGCACGCATGCATTTATGTATGTGTGTGTGTGTGTGTGTGTGTGTGTGTGTGTGTGTGTGTGTGTGTGTGTGTGTATGTGTGAGCACGCACTCATTTATATGTGTGTGTGTGTGTGTGTGTATGTGTGAGCACGCATGCATTTATGTGTGTGTGTGTGTGTCTGTCTGTGTGTGTGTGTGTGTGTGTGTGTGTGTGTATTGCGTGAACATGCATGCATTTATGTGTGTGTGTGTGTGTGTGTGTGTGTGTGTGTGTGTGTGTGTGTGTGTGTGTGTGTGTGTGTGTGTGTGTGTGTGTGTGTGTGTGTCACCACACATGCATATATATGTATGTGTGTGTGTGTATATGTGCATATGTGTACTAAAGATGGGATCTTTGGGATCATAGTGTCACATCACTGGATATGGAACATCTGTGAACGTTATTCTTGTGATTATTAAAAAGGAAAAGGGCATAAAGGTCTGTATTATAGATGATGTAGAGGAAGGTCGATAAGAATCCTGTCTAGGGAAAGTGTAAAATAATTTGACTTCACAGGCACCATTTTTCTGGGACAGGGCAAACTGACAGACTTCAGTCCCATGTTAGAGCTGGAGGAAGTTACCCCGTCACTGCTTCAGACTCTGTCTTGACAGTGGCTGGCACACGTTGAATAGTTTCGAGAATGCATGATCCAGGTGTTATTTTAAACATCATCAGATGATGAAAATTACCAGGAAAGAGATGTCCCTTCAGGTGTTAAAATGACAGGTAAATGATAGAATGCACTTTGGCTACTGATATACATTGGAGTTCATGGAGGTGATACTGAGCCCATATTAAATTCAAAACAAAAGTATACTTTCTGAAGTCCATGCTGAGCACTTGCAAACTCTACTTAGAAAGGAGAACACTGAGTACAGACTGGAGGATCACTTGAGTTTCTGGAACCCAGAAGGCTTAAACACTCCTCATAATGTATTCGTTCTGTTTCAAGATTGACTTAAGCTACATGAAACAGTTTCTTAAGATTCAGGAATTGCAAGAAAAGGAAGGGAGAGCAAGAAAAGGGCTGATTTCTGTCTGTGAGTAGTATAGTCTCCAAACTATGTGTGAACAGGTAAAGGAAGATTGTTTTCTAGATCTATAACAGTAAAACTATCTTAAATAATATCAGTCTGTCATCCACTGTCTTTAGATCTAACTCTTCTCCCCCTCACACTGTGAAAGTGTTTTTATTAAACTATTTTTGCATTTCTAATTGTGTGCAGATCTTGAGAAACAACAAAAGAACAATTTTCCTGTGACTCAGACATTTACCATAGCCCATTTACTGGACTAAAAAGTAAACAGTCATAAAAGTTACCATGCTTACAAGTTTCACTATACTTACAAGTTTTTAATTCTCAAAATGCACCTTGTGATCTTAAAATATAAGGGAAACAATTCCATGTCATACCACAGAAATGCCTGAGCTATCTGTTTGTTAATAATATTAGACAATACTTATTAATACAAGATACAATAAACAGGGCCTTACAGTAAATAACGATATCTAGGGCCCCATGGTATGGGCCTTACAATAAATAACAATACCTAGGGCCCCATGGTAATCATACTTTTCATAGGCTGCAGCAACAGGTTAATGCTGAACAGTGCCGAATTCTAAAACTCCCACATGCACGCTAAGTGAATAATAATAATCATATTCTTTTCTAGGGCAATATGTAGTTGTATGGACTTCAAATACATATTAATTGCTTTACCTGCTGCACTCATAATAATCTGCATCTTGGATTTCATTGACAAGTAATAGGTCAAGAGCTCTGTCTGTTTGCTGTAGAAATCATTTAATTGAAATGCTGCAGGGTTGTGGTTTATGGGCAGAAGTTATGTCTTAGGTGGTTCATTGGAGGTTATTCACAAATTAGTTTTTCATTTCTTTAATGAATTATAAACAGACAGTGAATAATAACTTTGCTGTGTGGGAAAGGTTAGTTTGCTTTTTATTTGTTGTATTACTTTATTGCCTTTTTCTATTTTGAATACTGTGATTTGTTTTATTTACCTTGTGTTTTACTTGTATTCTGCTTTTAACTTCATATTAAAACTTAAAAAGAGACCACATCTCTGTCTCTTGTGATTCAGGCAGAAATGTTTTCTACACCCTCCCACTCAGTTACTGTAGTGTTCTTAAACACCACTGTCTTTCTAGTTACCTTCCCCTTATGTTAATTTGACCATATATCTAATTTCCTCTCTGTTTTTACTGGCTTGTGTGTGTAAGCACAACATTATCATTTTGCGAAATCACTCTCCTTCAACTAATTAAATTTATTGGCCATCCTACCGTATTCCATAGTACCAGAATATAAAAGTGACCACCCCCGTTCAATCTATCTTGCTGTTTTAAAAATAGTGACTCTCCACTAAAACTTAACTTTTTAGACAGGTAAAACTTAAGTTATCTACTTTCACATCTAACTCCTCTAGTGCACACCGCAGTATTTAGGATAAACCATTTTTTTCATCTTACCTTTAAGCATCCCTGTGACTAGCACTTGCTTTAAAACCCACTGGAGAGCATTAGGAAGTCTTAAACTGATACAAGCACTCAACTCTCCTTGTTAATAAGGAGAAATTAATCATAGGCACTAAACAGCCTATAACTGCAAAGTACCTTGCTAAGGTAAGGGAAAACAGCTCTTGTACTTTGCAAAAAAAAAAAAGCACCAAACCAGGCATGTCCAAGGGTCAGCTTCTGGTGATTTCTCCTGTCCACCTGGTGAATCTGGGCATACTGGGGCAATGCAGCATTTGCCTCATGTAGACAGAAAACCCTCTCCTCCTACCACCCAACACTACAACCTGCGAGAGATGCACTTACATAGCCAAACTGGAAGCAAAGCTCTCTCCACCCAAGATTGTGCTAGACAGTCAAAAGGAGAAGGTTAACACCTGCACTACACCTCAAACAACACATAGCCCTTCTAAACCCACACCACCAACACCCACACATAGCAACACTAAACCCACATATGTGGAGGCCATTAACATTAACCTGCCCATGCAACAAGGACCTCTGATGCTGAAATGCAAACAAACACCAATCACAACCAAAGTGTCACATAGCTCACAACACCAGTGTGCCACCCAGCAACAGCCACTATGGCAAGACAACATACCCAACACTTTAGTCATAGGTGACTCTATAGTCAGGCACACTGATGTCCCACTCACCAGGCTGAACAAGGAGAAAATTACAGTCAGCTGCCCGTCAGGTGCCAAGATCCGCCACATAATGCATGCACTCAAGTCACTCCACAACAAGTACAAATATGACTCTGTCATTGTCCATGTTGGAGTGAATGATTTGAGATGTACCTCCCTGGACTACATGAAAAGAGACATGGAAGAGCTCTCAGATTATGCAGCCTAGGCAGGTATGACCCTAGCCCTAAGTAGCATCCTTCCTTTGCCCAGAATGATACCACAGTATAAGGGCAAAATGATTGATTTCTACAATTGGCTAAGTTTCTGGTGTCATTGAAAGGGTATCCAGTATCTGTCTGCATGGGACAACATGATCGACAGACCACAATGCTTTGCCAGAGATGGTCTGCACCTCTCGCCCCTGGGATTCACATTACTGGCTAAGGCTCTTGCCACCCCTATAGTGCCTTTTTTAGGCAAAGTTCAAATGACAATACCACCACCATAACAGGTACAAGCATGCAAAATCTGAAGGTAATGCTACTCAATGCTAGAAGTCTAAACCTCAAAATGCACTCTCTTGAGGCACTCCTAAAAATGGAGAACATTGATATCTGTGCATTAACTGAGACCTAGTTCAAGGCTCCAGAGAGCACCCCTGCAATATCAGGCTGCAACTCTTACCATACTTTTCGGTCACCAAACCAGGACCGAAACATAAAGGTGGAGGAGTGTCCATATTTACCAAGGATACTCACAACACCAGGCTAGTTGCCCAACACAATGCATCTGAAATTCTCCAGGTGCAACTAACACTAAGTAAGACTGCAATCCAAATTGTAGCTTGCTACAGATCCCCCGCCATGCCCCAAGATTCTCACTACACCTTTCTAAACATACTGGAAAATGTTAAGATACAACCAAACACCCTAATACTGGGTGATTTCAACTACCCTGCCATTAACTGGGAAAGTTACTCATGTACCAATAACTTTACCCAATGGTTCTTGGAATTCATAAATTCCAACGCCCTGGATCAACTAATCCTTAGTCCCACCAGGGGCTCCAATATCCTAGACCTGGTCATTACCAGTATGGAAAATCAATGCTCCACACCTATGGTCACCTCCTCATTGGTCAGGTCTGACCATAAGCTAATCACCCTTGACATCCACATCCCACCCCCACCACCCAGTAAGGAAACCTCTGTAAAAAACTTCTCCAAAGCCAACTTAATGCTACTCAAGTCAGAAGTGACAAACTTCATGACACCCATGCAGACAGGAACTGAAAGTTCGACTTCTAAATCCTACACTAAGGCACTGTACAAGCACATCCACTCATGCATGAATCATGCCATCCCCAATAGAACTAAGATGCTCACCTCCAAAAAAAGGAAGCCAATCTGGTGGTCCCTTGCCATAAAAAAACTTTACAACAAAAGGAAGAAACTGTTGCAGAAAACAGGAAAATCCCAGGATGCAAAAAACTTCCTTACCAGCCTCAGTAAGAAGCTGAGATCGCTCATAAAATCCTCCAAAGCTAGTTACGAAAATAAAATTGCCAAAGATTCCAAAGACAACCACAAGGCATTCTATATCTATGTCAAGAATCTAAATGGCAATGCTCAGATCTTCTCTGAGGTACAACAGAATGGCATTAAATATACCGATCCTGGCAGATCAATTCAGTGCAAACTTTACCCCTCTCTCACCCCCTAAAGGGCCCATCTCAATACCGAAAGATCGCCAAATTCTGGTAATAACGGCCACACAGGTAAAAAACGCACTCTCCAAAGCTAAGAATACAGCATCCATGGGACCAGATGACATCTCAGGCTGTCTACTACATGAAACTACATGAACTACAAAATGAACTGGCAGCTCACCTAAGTGACATGTTTAATCATAGCCTCACATCAGGCTTTGTGCCCACTGAGTGGTGCACAGCTGCAGTTATCCCACTCCACAAGGGGGATCCACCTTGGATCCAGGGAACTGCTGCCCTATCAGTCTGATGAGCCTGATCTGCAAGGCCATGGAACGTATTATATTGGAACTTATAAACAAGGACATTGACAACCTTCAAACACCAGACCCCATGCAGTTTGGGTTCGTAAAGGGCCGATCTTGTCACCTGAACCTGAATGACTTCTCCAAATCAGTCTCCAGAGCCGTGGACAAGGGTAAGGTGGCCCACACAGCCTATCTGGACCTTGCCAAGACCTTCGACACCATCCCCCACTCTGGAATCATACATAAACGTACTAAGCTGGGCATTAATCCCAACGTCATTCGATGGGTTGCCAACTGGCTTACTGACAGAACCCACACTGTAAAAGTAGCCGACTCCAAATCCAGCTCCAGACAAGTGACAAGTGGAGTACCTTAGGGTTCAGTCCTGGGGCTGCTGTTGCTTGGCATCTACTTCTCTAAAGTAAAGGCCAACACTAAGGGACTCTGGCTCACAAAGTTCGCAGATGACTGCAAACTGAAAGCCATTATTGAATCCCCAAATGATGTGGATATTCTACAAAAGGGCCTTACAGAAACAGATGCTTGGTGCCAGAGCCATGGGCTCAAGTTCAATGCCAAAAAACATGTACCCGTGAATTACCACATAGGTGGCAGTACACTAAACATGGAAAGTGTGATAAGAGACTTAGGGACACAGGTGGACAGTGGTCTCACCTTTGATAACCACATCGCCACAACTGTCAGGAAATCCTTCTATGTGGCACACCTCATCACTATGGGCTTTTCATCCAGAAAAAAGGAGGTCATTGTCCCACTGTACTCATCCCTCATTAGACCCATTATAGAATACAATGCCCCATTTCGTATGTACCTCTCAAGACATCTGCAACAACTCGAAAGGCGGCAGAAATACCTCACTAAAAGAATCACATGCCTAAAGCAGATGCCCTGTGCTGACCATCTAAAAAAACTCCACCTATACTCTGTTGCATATCGTCTACTCAGAGGCGATCTCTGCGTAACATACAAGGCCATGTCAAACCCAGAGCTGTTGGACATGCTACACAAAGAAATCCCAATCCCTCAGAGACACACACTCCAGGGATCTAAACCTTGTCATCACAATGAACAAAACATGCTGGAGAGATAGGTTCCTGACCCAGAGACTCCCCAGACTCTGGAATAGACTGCCCATACATGTCAAGCAGAGCGCCTCTTTAGCCCTCTTCAAAAGGAACCTTGATGATTGGATGGGAGAAAGGAAATTCATCCCGGGGATCACATCAGTCACCCTGCTAGACAGAGGTCCAGGGAAGTAAATACAGTGGGAAGAAATAGCCAGGGAATTGTTGTGGCTAGGTTTGTATAGGCCCTAGGGCTGATAGCCTAGTACCAACCTATGAACCTATGATGTATTCTTAGAAATACAAAATTATGAAAGACAGAAATTGCTGGAGGAGGCAACAAAATTTATGGAATGTATCGAGATTTACATTGTACCTAAAAGTTTCCTTTCATTTCATTTTTGCTTTTGTTTTATTTTTTTCTGCTTAGTTTTATTTTGAGGTATGTGCTTCTAGTGGAGCTATTATACATTTATGAGGCACCTTATTATTGGGCTAAGCTTCATCTCAAGTCTTTAATGAGCTATGACTAAAAGTTTGTGAGATGCTTTGCCGTCTTCATATTCTAATGAATGAAACATAATTAACTGTTTCATTAAAAAAAAAATAGGAAAAAAAAAACAATCATTTCAGTTTCCAAACTGTGGACAAAGTTGCCCTGATAAACAGAAAATGATGAGCAAATGCGTCATCTCTGCTGAGAGGTAGATGGACAGTTTGTAATTTTCTCAAATATGGGAAATAATTCTTAATTATCTGAAAAAGTCTGTATGTTATATTTTATTAGAATGTAGAGGAGGTAACCTATTTCATTTATTATTTAGGCTGGATGTCAATGTTAATATTACTAACTCCTTATTACTGCTGGGATTTGCCGGTGGTTTCATTCTCTAATTGTAATTTTCTTACTTATTTTATCATTATTTTCTCAGATGATAATACGAAGAGCCTTAGCACAATTTTATTTCAGTTGCTCAAGTTGGTCTGATAACACTTTGTGCTGATATAAATATAAGAAGCCTATAATTAATGGAATATCCCCTGGATGGTATCTGTAAGTTCAAATCTGAGTTGGTCTTTAATATACTGACTGTTTTGTACCTAAGGTCAGTTTAATCCCTTCAATACACAAAGTAGTTATCCTGATGAGCTATGTTTCAAAAAGGAAAGAGAGATATGACAAATCTACCTCGCAGAAGGTATAAACTGCAAAGATAAATGCTTTTAAAACTATTTTGTTTATTTGTCTTTATAATGGTTACCACATAACCCGTTCATTTTAACATGCTGCAATGCTTATGATGCATTTGCAAGGTTTCTCTTGTGTGAAGAAACCGCCCTTTTCTCAGAGGTATGAAAGGAATTTTGTACATATTGACTTTTTTATATTACTGTATATGGTTTTCTTCTCATGCCTTCATTTGTTTCTATTTACCAAGTAATTTTCGTTATAGTTCTGCAGCTAAATGAAGCAGACATCGTCTTCATTTCTTCTTTTCACATGCTTACAGTGAGCATGTGTTGTATATTGCTTTCTACTGAGCATATTGAGGAAGGCACTTTCCCTCAGGTAATGTTAACTTTGTGACTTTTTTATTTGTTGCATTTAGGTTTGTTAATTCAAAGGTCAGGAATTTAAGTAGATTTGTTAATATTAATACAGACCAGTCATTAAGTGATACATACATGGCCAAAAGAGAAGCATAACCTTTGCAAGTAGTATATACCTATGTTTCCTACATGCTTATGTCCTAGTGATATAAAATAGGGCTGCCATTCTATCACAAAATAGTCCTAGGCATGTCACAGGACAAAATATTTGTAAACATCTTTCCTTCAGATAAATAAACTTTATCTGAAAAGATCTATGCACTTTTACATAAGGATAGTAAGATATTAAACAGACATGCACAATGATAGTGAGATGCAATCTATGGCAAAAGTGAGTTGCCATTAGTTGAAAACCTTGCTGTGGGGGGGATAGATTGTGAACTGAGCATTCCATACTGTCTTGTCTCAGCTCTGCTGATTGGGATAGATGGAGAGGAGCACTTTGCACAGTGTTGTGATATGAAGTAACTATTTAGATTCTTACATAGATTCTTCTGAGGAATACATTCATACAGATTATCATGAATGCACATCATATACATGCAGACATGACAGTGAAATTCTAATATTCCCGTCTTACTTTGTGTTATTCCCAGAAATGAATATTAACCGTTTCTTGTCTTGGAGTGTTATTACTGAACAATTCTGAAACTCTTGTTCTATTTACATCAACATAATCACACAATACAAGCACTTTCTTTACACTTCAGTACCCTCCCCCAAATGAGGCCAAGTTGGTTTTGAAAATATTGCTTCCGTAACAGTATGAATTTGTCAACCTTAAGCATTAAACCTATTATGCAAATAATCTTTTTAATGAAAAGCATATCTACCTATCATTTGTTATGATAGGTTTGATCTTTTGGCTTCACTTTCCTAGCTACTTCACGAATCAGTTGCAGTCAGGATCACACCCGGTATACCACTAAATCTCTTGACTGAAACTATCGGTTACCTTCCAGTCATGTGCAGCTGTTCAGAATATAATTCTCCAAATTACTGGCAAAAACTATAGGTCTGTGGCTGACAAAGTTTGCCAATGACTGCAAACTAGGAGTGGTCATTCACTCCCTTAATGATGTCAATATCCTGCAAGAAGGACTTACACAGACTAATGATTGGTGCTAAAGTCATGGACTCACACTCAGTGCAAAAAATACATTATCATCTCATTCAGCAAGGGTGACATTCCTGCAAACTACTTCATAAATAGCAATATCTTAAGCACACAATCACTGGTAAGAGACCTGGGCATGCAGGTTGATAGCAACCTTACCTTTGATCATCATGTCTCCACAGTAGTAAGAAGAGCAGTCTGTATTGCTCACCTCATAAGTAAGTGCAGTGCCACCAGAAAGAAAAAGGAGGTTATAACCCCAGTGTACTCTTTCCTCATCAGGCCAGTAACAGAGTGTAATGCTCCCTTTGGTGTTACCTGCAGTAACTGGAGAGAATGCAAAGGTTTCTTACAAAGAAAATTCAAGGTCTCCAACACATGTCATATGCAGATAGACTGAAATCACTGTCATACAGACTGCTCTGAGGTGACCTGTCCTTTGCGTATAAGGCAATATCCGACCCTGCTTTAATGGAAATGCTACACATTCACAAGTCAAACAGTATGTGTCAGATGCTCAAGGGACCTTAACCTGGTATGTAACATCAACAGAACTTGCTGGAGGGACAGACTTATCTCAAAGAGGTTACCTCATCTCAGGAACAGACTTCCAATCCATGTTAAGCAGAGTTCCTCATTGACCCTATTTAAGCATAATTTGGATGAGTAGATGGGAAACCATAAATTTGCCTCAGGGTCCCACCTCTGTCCCACTTAGATATGGGTAAAAGGTGCTGATTTAGTGCCTACCTGTAACAGACACTCTTGGGAACAAGGGTTAACTTGGCTAGGCTTGTAAGGCCCCTAGGGCTATTAGCCTGGTAACCTCCTATGATCCTATGATCTTATGGAATTAGCCAATTAGTTTTCAGTTCTTCACTAGAAAATATACTCACTTATCTGACAAATACTAACCTCTCAGCATGTATACCGTATTTATCTCTATTCTTAGCTTATGTCACAAGTAAGTCATATTACTGAAATTACAGTAACATTTGTGCAGTCCTCATTGTGCCTCAGTTATGATTTATGCAACATTTGATGCATTCATCTGTGCTGCATATGTCTAATTGTTTATGGTTAGTTTCATGCAGAACTTTTCCCATATATTAATAGTGCATTTCTCAGCCAAATACTATAAATGGTAGCTTCTTTCTGTCTAAAAATATATTTTCTGATAGTTAACAAAGCCCCTTGAACTATATGCAACTATTTTATCTTCTTTAAGAATTACTGCATAAGTGTCACTCTTACTTTCATCCACTTACAAAGTATCTGTCTGATTTAAATGAAAATATTTCTGTTTGGGTGTTTCTATATCTAACTCTTAAGTAACGCAAAGATGTTTTCTTGCTCTGTACTCCGATACCTTGCTCTACCTGTTCAACTGTTTCCTTAATCGCATACTTATTTTTGATAGATTTAGAAAAACTTTTAAACATACTGTCACCATACCAAAAAATACAGTGAGCACTTGTCTATATCCTGGGGAGTCATTTGTATGATTGCTTTCTCATAATCTGAATTTATTTTATTTATTTTATTTGCTTTTGTTGACCAGGAAAGTCCACTGGGCTGAAGAGTCCATTTTCAGTGGAGGCCTGGGGAGAAAAGCTCCACAAAACATAACGCAAAATAATAGACATTAGTTGTACAAATATTACAGTGAATAATACTTAAATCTCACTTAAAGAATATACAATTTTAGAATCATGGTAAAGTAAACACAGTCAGGACATACATATTATGCATTTTTACAATTTATATAATTGTTCTTATGGCAAGAGAAGAGGAAATGGGCTTGGATTTGCTTTAGGTAGTCTTCACAGGATAAAGTCTAATCAGGTAATAGAGGACTGGGGTATGGTGCATGAGCAGTGCCATTGAGTAAAAAGATATTGTTGTAAAGACTTTTTGAACAAGGGGGCACTTGAACCATATGCAACTATTTTACCTTCTTTAAGAATTACTGCATAAGTGTCACTCTTACTTTCATCCACTTACAAAGTATCTGTCTGATTTAAATGAAAGTATTTCTGTTTGGGTGTTTCTATATCTAACCATGCCATGCCATATGAAGCTTAAATATGAGCTGTATTTCTCAAGTCTGTAGCTCTAATTTTATACTATATTTGTTCAAACTGAGGTTGCACAGTCTTAGTATTTTCAGTAACACAATTTATTTATTTTTTATTTTATTTTATTTTACATTTGTTGACCGGGATAGTCTGACTGAATACATGTCCATTTTCAGCAGAGGCCCGGGGAGATAAGCTCCAACGTACGTACAGAAAATTATTTCATTTCTACATGATAAATACAGTTTACAAATTCATATCAGTATTATAATACATTGAAAAGATAGACATATACTATCACTAGATATTACATAAACAGTCCATAGACTAACAATAACGCCCTGTCTGAGTAACATAAGGTGTCTTCTTTTAACTTGTTGCTGTAGGATAGAAGTTAGTCAGGGTTAGAGCAAGGACATAACCGACGTGTTTTAAAGTACTGTTTAAGGGTATTTTTAAATTGGGTTATTGAGTGCACCAACATAAGTTCAGTAGGAAGATAGTTCCAAGTTTTGCCAATGGAGTTGGCAAACAAAAAGTCCCCAGCTGAGTTGTTGGTTTTGACTATTTTTACTAGTAGTCTGTTGGATGAGCATAGAGTCTTAAGGTTACTTTAAGGGGTGATAAGTTTTTTAGGTATAGGGGTGTTCTCAGGTTGATATAGAATCTTATGTACAACTATTAATTGGTTGTACTGGAGTATACTAGGCAATTCAAGCCACCCTAGTTGATTTAAGTTTTGACAGTGGTGTGTTCTGTAAGCTGCTCCAGTGGCAAATCTACCAATGCTATTATAGCAGCCTGATAGTTTGTTAAGGTCAGCTTTATTCAAGTTTGTGAATAATGGAGAGGCATAAAGGATGGTAGGGAGTAGATGTGTGCGGGCAATAACAATCTTTGCTAGTGGGGTTAGGAAGGGTTTAATCCTGTATAGTGAGACGAGTTTTTTTGTTGTCTGTTTTAATATATCGATTAATATGCATGTCAAACTTAAGGTTATTGTCTACTTTTACACCTAAAGGTTTGGTAGTGGGATCAGGTGAAATAATGGTGCCATTGTTAGATGAAATAGTAAAGGATGGAAAGGAGGACCTGCAGGTTAGGGAGAACAACAGCATCTTCGTTTTTTTAGGATTTAGTATGAGTTGGGGGTTAAGAAGCCAGTTTTCAACTGTACTAAAAGCAGTTTGGGTTTGCAGTTCATGGGGGGAGGTTGCTGAGCACATTAAAGTGGAATGGTCTGCATACTGGATGCAGGTTTCTTGCAGAATGACGATGTACAGGTCATTAATAAAGATGGAAAAAAGAAGGGGTCCTAATATGAAATCCTGGGGAACTCCAAGGGTAATAGGTAGAAGGGTAGATAGTGTGTTCCTCCAAAGGACTGCTTGTTGTCTACCACTCAGGTAAGATTGGAACCATTGGATAGCCTGGTTGTCTAGGGAGAAGGTTCTTAGTGTATTTATGAGGAGTTGGTGGTTTACCATGTCAAACACTTTAGAAAGATCAATAAAGATGGCTGAGGAAAGAATGTTATTGTTGCAGTTTTGGTTTATGACATTAAGAGAAGGAGAGGAGGGCAGAGATAGTGGTGTGAAATGGTCTAAAGCCGTGCTGAGAGTTAGCAAGTTGATTGTTTTGGATAAGATAGCTCAATAGTTGTTTATGGATGCATTTCTCCATGGTTTTAGCCAGGAGTAATAGAATAGCTTTGGGTCTGTAATTTGATAGCCCAATAGAGTTACCACCTTTATAGACTGGGATAATATGAGATACCTTCCAGATAGAGGGGATGGTAGCTTCTTGTATAGTAATAAGGATGGATATGGGGTATGCTATGGCCTCTGCAGCTTTTTGTAGATACTCTGCCAGTAAGAGATCAGTATAGAGGGTGGCTGGTTTCAGTTTCTTAATTAGGGTTTGGATAACTGATGTGGGGATTAGTTGAAGGTGAAAGGAGAGTTGGGAGCTGGGTATAGTAGTAATTAGATTTTGGCCACCAGGAGATAACTGGCTGGCTAGGGATTGGATGGTCTCAGTAAAGAAGCTATAAAAGGTATTGGCAACTTCTTCTGAGCATTTTTGGTTGGAATCTGAGGGGGTAGGAGTGGTGGATTGTCCTGGGTGAAGACGTTTATTAATACCTGCCCAAAACGTTTGAGGCTTGTTTTGGTGTCTTTGTTGTAGCTGGTGGTAGAAGTTTTCTTTGTCTACCATAATGGATCTTTTTGTGTCATTCCTTAATTGTCTATATTTAAGTTGATCTAAAGGGGCTTTGGTGGTGCGCCATTTGGCCCAAACTTTGTTTCTAAGTAAGACTTTTTGTCTGGTTTCTTTTGAAATCCAAGGGGCTACTTTTGTTTTAGTTCTAATAGTATGAGATGGTGCGTGGCAGTCAAGGATGGCTAGGAATTTGGTATTAAAGCATTTTACCACTTCTTCCAGTGGCAGGTGTTTTAGAACTGATCAATCATATGCTTTCAGTTCATTTTGGAACTTAGTGGGGTTAAAGTTTTTATTTTTCCTTATTGTTTTATAAGTGGGTTCGTTGAGAATGTCAGCCTTATGCCTAATTATGAAGGTGAAAAAGTGATCACTTATATCATCCGGTAGGGTTCCCGCCTATTTCTAACCATGGTAGTTTTAGGTTGCACCTCATCTCACACTAATGTATTATCAGTAAACTTAAGAACATGACAAATTATTAAATGGAAGTTTAATAAACTGTTCCTTCAAGTAGGTGAATTCACAGGAAACAGCTTGGAACTTCCATCTTCTAGTCTAATTTGCTGTACGCTCCCCTGATTAGTAACAAGTACAGAAGAATCCATTACTCCAAGTACAGTGGGAAACAGTGAGTAATGTTTCATCTTTAAAGCTGTAGTAGGATACTGTGGATCTCATGAGACTTTCTGTGATGATTGCCTCTGGTAAGCTCTATTGTTATCTAACTTTGTTTTCACTCATACATAATACTTTTTGCACATTAATATATTTCTGGGGTCTCCTTATTTATCATGAAGTTTCATAATGGAGTGTACTTCTTTGTTATGGAATTTCTAGGAAAGGCTGTTTGGTTTTATTTTCCCTATTGAATATACTAATCAATCCTTTACTGAAGAACTTCACCACATCAGGATTACTTCTACAGACTGATGCGGACTTGTGTTTTAAGTATAATCACACAAATCATGCACTTTCTGGAGGCCCACAGCAAGAAATAATTCCCCCCATATAGTTTCTTCATCATGTATAATTAATTAATTAGCACAATAGTGCTTAACTTTAAAGAGGTATGTGTTAAAAATCCTTCTAAATGGAAAACTAAGACTGGTTAAAGAGAAACAAATATATGCACAATATTAAAACAACAACAATGTGATTATTTCTTTTTTACACAATTAATACAGATTATTCCATGTTTCTTGCTGTGGGGCTCAAGGAAACACACAATTTGTGTAGTCATCAGTTTCTGGACATGTGCTTTGCAACTTTTTATTGGTTATATGTTTTAAATATATTTAGCCCACAGACAGGATAGATTCACTCATGTCTGACTTCTCATTGTGCCTTCTCACTGCAGTACTAGGTGATATATATATATATATAGTCAGCAAGCAGCTTCACATAACCCACCCCTACTGTGACTGTAGCACACGAGGGTGAAGGTGATGGGGCTGGGAGTACCTGTTCAGAGTGGGGTACTTCAGTGGCAGATGGCTTGGCAGCATTTTCTAAGGTGGCCCAGACACAGCTGGAGAAGGTGATGGATAGAGCAGTGGGCAGTTGTATGGCCCAGATGGAAAGCCTCCTGGAATGGACTGTAGATTTGTTCACCCAGCTGATAGAATCCATACTACTGGCCACTATGATCTATCAAATGTTGATAACTCATAGTTATGTCCCCCTAGGTCAGGGCAACAGATAGCATAGTCCATCCTATCCACAGCGTAGTATAAACCCTTCTTCTTTAGTTACCCTCCATACACCGTGTATTGTCCAGCCTCTTAATTACCATTTATACCTTTTTTGTCTTTGTCTATCCACCTCTCCCCATGCTTGTCTATGTTTTTTATTGTGTGTGTGTGTGTGTGTGTGTGTGTGTGTGTGTGTGTGTGTGTGTGTGTGTGTGTGTGTGTGTGTGTGTGTGTGTGTGTGTGTGCATGTGTGTGTGCATGCGTGTGTACAGGTATGTCCATACAGAAATGACAGAGAAAATATAAACATGGAGTTGCAGCAATCAAGCTTTCAGTCTTCTTGATGATCAATAAACTTGACACTCTAACTAAGAAGCTAAAGTCTGCCTCCTGGCATAATGCTTGGTCTGTTGTTGGAGAAGCAGTAATAGAAAGAGCCAACGTATAGTGAAACTCGGGTTTCATTTTTAAAGTAGGATTCAGTAAATCCTGGAACCTTGCTTGATGTTGTGAAAGCCAGGCTTCTAGTAAGAGCCACTTGTTATTAAGGCCTTTAATGTTAACAACAGTGAGATATTTACTTGGGCTTACCATTGGGGAGGTTGGACCAGAAGAAGAAAGGGGAAGACCCCAGCTGAGATTGATATCACCAGCCTTAACCAACCTAACTAATAGAACCATGGATTTACATGTGTTTTTAAAAGACATAATAGAGGTTGGTATGTGTTAAACAGTATTACTCTGAGTGTGAGGTCTCTCTACCTTTCTGAACCCAGGTTGACTATCAGGTGTGCACATCTGCAGATATAATCAGCCTCTGGACTGACAGCTGCTGTATATAGTTATGTGTCATTGACTGTACTTGCTGTTCCTGATGTAGTAATCATCAGTGGAAGAGATCACACATGAAATGTGACCTTGCAAAGAAATGGAAATGTATTCCTAGTTGTAATATTGAAGACAGTAAGGTAGGTGAAGAAATGTGAATTAACTTGATACACAAAGTTAGAGCTGAATAAAAGTAAAATATTAGGCTCATGGAGTTAGCTTTCTAAGTAGAAATTTGAAAACCTGCAATATATCAATGTAACACAGAGTGAAGAGCTATGGAGTTGGCTTAGTTTAATTCAGTTAAGGTTATTAATGGCTGGTGGAAAAGGGGCTATAAAAGTACTAATGTAGAAGGTGACCAGGGATAGATGTGGTTGGGGATCAAAGTACATCAAAGAATGTAAACAATAGCTTGTTGGTTCCACCTTTTGGGAAGCAGTAATACAGTTCAGTCAGCACAGCTGATTACTGCATATTTCAGTAGTAAACAGGTGATAAATCACTGCTGTTTAGTGTAAAGTAACTAATTCAAAATCTTAAGAAGCTTTGTTTAACAGTAATCTTCAAGTTAATTATTTAGTTAACGGAGAGTGTTAGCTGCCATTTTCTACCACAAGTGCTTGTTGGGGGCAGGGGTTACACTAATCAATTTATCTGGCTCCCAAGTGATTTTACATTTGTAGACTGACCTGTCATGCTGCTACCTCTGCCTCCTTTCGCAATCAGTAACTGCCCTGTGGGCTGTGGTGCATATCCAGAATATGTAATTAAGGATTCAGTGAAAATTCAGTGTAGAACACATAGTACTATTTAAGCTATTAAAATGCTACCCTTCAGAAATAACTGTACAGTATGTCTTACACAATGTATACTTCACAACATGCCTGCTTTGCTTCTAATGATTATTGTGGGGTTACCTATGTTTCTTGTCAGTTTTCCAAGTAATTCCTCTTTTCTCGGTAATGTGACTTGTTAGATTAAGTTTGAAAAAATTCACCAATTATTTTACAATTTAATTCTAGAGTAAATGTCTATAGTTTCAAAGCCAGATATTTTTTCTATATAAATTTTGAAAATACACGTATGCTCACGTAATTCTATATGCTAAACCTTGTCTACTGATCTAGGAACCAGTTTTACTTGTATTCTTTTCCCAGTCTGAATAAGTTTTGCTGAGCTTTTTACTTACACAGTAGTTTGCAGGCAGCATGCTGGTACAACTTGTTTTCTGGAAATGTTTTTCAGTTATAGCACCTATAAAAGTTTTTACGGTTATTTTGCTGTAAGACATATAGAGGTATATCTCTTGCTACCCTGATTTGTTACAAGTGTTAAACAATAACATGTATAGACCTGGTGTGCCTTCAAGCCTTTCTATTTTTTCAAATGTTTTACTGTGAATCAATATATGAAGCTTGCATTTTAAGTGTGTCACAGACATTTGTAAAATGAACAATTGTATTTATGTTGAAGATTACATAACTGAACACATCAGCAGGAGTCAGAAATAGTGGAGCTGCAGTGGTCACCATAGTTTACTTAAGACCATGCACTTATCCCAAAAGATATTCTAAACCATGATTTTAAATGATTTCTAGAAGATAGTACATTACACAATGAAGCTCAACAATTCTGTATCTGCTAAAGATGAAACATATATTGTGAGCTTGGCAGCTGATCAATTTACTAGAACCAAAGACGTGTATTAAAAGATACAATTCAGAATAATGTATATTACACTCTGCAGTTCTATAACATTACAAGAATACTCCATTATATCATTTATTAGATTTACATAATTTATCTTATTTTTGTGCAAGTTGCCAAGGTTATGTTTAATAAACAAAAAAAAAGAAATAAATAAAGACTGCAAATTTTGCTAGAAATCTGCTTTTATTCTAACAGATAAAACAATGAAAACATGTTGATAGGAACCTTTCATGTACTACCTGCTCCCATCCCAGACACGGCACTGAAAAGAGGCAGGAGGTATATAAATCTTCTGGTTGGTTTAAGTGTGAGCAGTACTACTTTAGGGATATTCTATGTTTCTAATATTTGTGTGATTGTTTGCTGTATTTCATAACCTTTGCGCATGCTAACATACCAGCTATTTCACAAATGGTACTTTTCTAGCAGCACATTTCTTGGAATTCCCAGCCCTAATTGTCTTCATGATCCATCCTCTATTCGACATAAACTGACAGTGAGAACATGTCAGAGATAAGGAGATAATGGTCATACTCCTTTCTATATGCACCTGCTTCCTCCCCTTCTGTTGGCTGACAGATAATGGTCATACTCCTTTCTATATGCACCTGCTTCCTCCCCTTCTGTTGGCTGACAGATAATGGTCATACTCCTTTCTATATGCACCTGCTTCCTCCCCTTCTGTTGGCTGACAGCAACATTGCAAACCTGTTATTCAAAGTTTGTGCAGGTGTGTGTTTCCACAGGCCCTGCCTAAAATGTTTGAGCACTGTCAGCTAAACTACAATCCCCACAAATCCATGTAATGTGGAGATGCTGTAACTAGCTGTCCTCATAACCATAGCCAATTTCCTCCCATAGGACAGACGAACTTGCATTAGCCACTAACTCTCATTCCTTTAGAAGCTTCACTGGTACATGGATCTGATGTTTAAATATATCAACTGAAGCACTGTCAGTCAGGGAAAACATGCCTATACTGTGGAACTAGAGCAAATGATACTTTTGGAGATTCTACATAAAATCTAGATGTCCTGTTAAGCATATCTTAACTTCAATGAATGGGATGCATTCTTCCCCTATAAATCAGTAGTACTGTAAAAAAAAACTTGCTATGCAGTAATTGTAGTATCTGTAATTGTTACTTAATTATTCATGATGGAGGACTATATGGGGGATTTTCATGGAACAATTATATTTTGTGCTTAATGGTGAATGATACTAGTAATTTGTATTTATTTATTTTTAAATAGATGAATGAATAAATACATAAGTAAATAAATAATACTTTGTGCTTATGATGAATGACACTAGTGATAATTCTAATGACACTGGATAGGTAAAGAATGCATTTCCATTGGCAAATATAATGAGAAAAACATGAAAAAGGCAATCAACATTTCTAAGCCTGTTTTGGAGTATGCTGACAGTGCACATCAAATGAATGCAAGTAGTACCAGTGGAAGGATTCAATACGCAGAGAGGATGACCAAAATGAATTTAAGGTAGAGCTGAACTGTTGTCTTCAGATTAAGACAAAGAGAGATGCATTCTGTCAGATGCAAAAGACTGAAATGAGGCTTAACGTTTGGGCCTAGGAGATGCCTTGCTGTTTGTAGGTAGAAGGATGAAGACATTGCATCATGCAATGAATATTGACCCTGTTATGCTTTAGACCTCAGAGAAGGAAAAGGAGCTTTAAGGGTCATTGATGACCGCAATAATCTACCAGAAACCATCTTAAATGCAAGTTATGCCTGCAAAGGATGAATATAAGAAGAAGAGATACTAAATTGTCATTGTTACCCTTAGGACATATTGTGATAGAGAGATAGCGAGATAGAAAGAGAGAGAGAGAGATTGAGAGAGAGCGAGTAAAGGTGTTTCAATCTAAGGGTCATATGTGTATAGAACCATCTAATACAAAATATCAGAATGGATAAGAGCTTGGAGGATTCCAAACATGTGATGCAGATGATACTGCAGTTTATTTTTAAAGATAAGCTAAATTGCTAGTATATGGAATACAGGTGATATTGCTGTGATTTTTAAAAATAAATTAGACTTCTAAATGAGAGACAAGCAAATGAGCTTAATCAAACCTGGTTTCATGAGACCAGAGTCCAACCTTCTGTCTGGAAGTACATGCTTGTGTTTCAATTAAACACATAATTGCTATCATTGTATCTAGACAGTGTATACATAAATAAATAAGATACCTTCTATCTGAATGTGAGGTCCCAGTGCTCTCATTAGACTTGAAATGTTTTTCAAAGAATTTCCTCAAATTGCATACATTTAAAATGGAGTTGTTTAAATCAGTATGTATAATATACCTGAAGTGTTATTTTAATCCCGAATGCATATAGTATATCAGTTGAATTGATTCAGAGACAAATAAAGAAAAAAATGTTCATGTGACTATGGCTGAGATGATTCATTAGATACTGGGTATACTCACATGGGCCACAATTACCAATAACAGCAACTTCATACTTAAATATAACAGTAACACTGCTACTACTACTGCGAATCATAACAATACAATTATAATAATGATGCCTTCCAGGAGGTTACTGAATATGAATGACTGAAATAATTTAAAGATAAATGCAGTAACAGAGAAATGGCCACATCTAATCTTGCAGAATGACCATTTAAAAACATTTACAGCGTAATATCTAATTAATTATTTAAACTCTGTTGTAGATCCGCATGTCACTGTGCTAAAAACGTTTCAGTAGATGGATATGCACATTACTTTTGAGGGAAGCTGCTGTTTACATTCATGTTGGTAAGAAATGAGTATCTGAATACCAAGTGTAGTTTCAAGAATTTGAAGGATAAAAGGTTATGCCTGAGACTTTTCAGTAGTGAGTTCAATGATTAGTTAATAAAAAATAAAACCTAAGTTCTGTTGTTCACCAAAAAGGTATAAAAATGTAACTAATTCACCAAGAAAACCCATTTTCAACATTAGTGTTATTTAGAGAAAGTCAGTGTTAATATCTTATTGTTAACAAATGTCATACAAATTGTTGCCAGGCTTCAGAAAGGTTTTCTGCTGCTGCACAGAGCTTGTACTTGGTCTAGATCCCATATCCAAGCCCTATACAATTTGTGAAAGTGCTCTAATTCCCTAGATTAATGATGGACAGTACTGTTTGCCTAGATGAGTTTGAATATGCAATATATGTGCTCATAAGGATCCATAGCATGGTCCATGGATTACTAAGGTGTGAATCACAAAGTACACTGTGGATATATGTGCTCATGAGGATCCATAGCATGGTCCATGGACTACTAAGGTGTGAATCACAAAGTACACTGTGGATATATGTGCTCATGAGGATCCATAGCATGGTCCATGGATTACTAAGGTGTAAATCACAAAGTACACTATGGAGATGTCAGAATTTACAGACCCATAACTGTAGACTAGCCTCCAACAAAAGAAAATGCCCCAGTATGAGTGACACTGTGCTTGAAACACAATGGCTGAGCATCGGAGTTACAAACGAGTGTATGATGTATGCATCTCCATGTTTACATAATGAAAAATTCATCAGAGCCTCTAGGAGTAGGTATACCATTCACATACACTGAGTTTGACAACCACACTGTATTGCATTAATCCTGCATTGATGCCGCTGAGCCCCAGCTAGTGGGATTGGTGGCAAGACCAGATCCCTTCAATGACATACTATGTAGATGATGCTTGTTTTTTAGTCAGGTCAACAGTGCCTAAAACATCCATTAATCACTTAATTCCATTACTATTTGTTTGTTTAAACTCTGTGTGTTTGTGGATACTGATGCCCTATTCAACTGGGCTGTGACTACACAAACACTCCCATGGACAGCTACTTGATTTGAAAGCAGTACTAGATCTCACTATACCTGAAAAGTAATATGTAATCCAATGCATGGATGTGCATTGTTGACATACTATTTTCTTCAGATCCAAGTGTTATCACCTTTTGAATTTGTTAAAAAAAAATCTTTGAGAGGTGTATTACCTTTGACACTATCACTGTATGCTCATCCAAGTCTCTTCTAATACAAAGCAATTTTCAACTGAGCACAGCTGTGCATCATTATGGACAGATGAACACAGCTGTAGGAGCTTTTGCATAAATGTACAGAATTATGGACAGCTGCTGTTATATTAATCCTGCTGTAGGCATAGTGCATATTATCCATTTCATTTATTATTCTTCTGCTGGAGCATCTTAGCCAAATTGCTAACCATTGCTGAAACCTGACCATTGCTTTTATTTGCCTTAAGTCGTGGCAACCGAGTCAAGTTACTAGCCATTGCTTTTAGCATCCAGCAAGTTGCTGCTATTGCTTTTAATGATTTTATATCACCGCTTACTGCTGCTGACTGTGTTGTAATAAAACATCTTCACAGTTGTGGTAACCAAGCCTTTTTGCTAGTCGTCATACTGTATTCACAACTTATGCTACTGCTATTGTTGTACAGGATTTGTAAGCTGCTGTGTCTGATTACTGTGATTACAACCTTCCGCTCATTGTCATTCTGCTGCTAGTGACTCATGGTATTAGAGCCCTCTGCTCTTAAGGAAAACGCACCAGATTGTTTAGTCACTGTGGTAGTATTGTGGAAACCAAGCCACATTACTTAGTCACTTCACTTCTTTTAAATCATTTGCTGGGACAGATTTCACCATTATTGAAATTTCATAGTTGATGTTAATACTGGTTGTGTTGTTCCTCACTTGCTGTGTACGTTCAGCATAATGCCAAATTAAAAAAAAAAAAAGCCCGACTTCAACTCTAATTCTCTAGTTGTGTCAATACATTTTGGGCCTGTTTAGCAATTTACACTACTTTTGTACTAACTGCTGTGTAAATGGTGCTACCATACTTGATTTTTACTCCTGCTTCACTTATTTGTACTTCTACTTCAGTTGTACTGTCTCACTTCAATAACAGATCTCACCTTCTCACCAAATTAATAAGTAATGTAAAAAACTTCCATACAACTAACCTCATCATTGTACTCTTTACACATAAGACACCACCATCAATCAGTCGTGAATGAATAGCGTAATACACAGATGTACCATCCCTCAGATATGAATAATTAGTGTTATACAAAGTTATACCATCACTCAGAGGTGAATGAATACTGTAATACACAAATCTACCATCACTCAGAGGTGAATGAATAGTGTAATACACAGATGTACCATCCCTCAGAGGTGAATGAACAGTGTAATACACAGATGTACCATCACTCAGTGGTGAATGAATAGTGTAATACACGGAATAAATTCATTTACTCACACGCATATTGCTCAGTCATGCAGTTCACCGAGTTTTATCTGAGAATTTTATAATGCCGAATGGTCGGAATGTCGTAAAAATCACCAAATTCAACATTTCCGACCACTCTACCACCTAAACAAGCACTACCATGGGTCAAAAAGGGGCTATATTTTGCGATTTACAACAAATGTGATCACTTTTTTGAGGTTTTGCCACACTGCTTTCGGCAATAACCCGATCGACCATCCATCAGCCGATCAAATGCATGCATACCATAATACACAGATGTACCATTACTCAGATATGAATGATTAGTGTCATGCACATATATACCATCACTCAGAGGTGAATGAATACTGTAATACACAAATCTACCATCACTCAAAGGTGAATGAATAGTGTAATACACAGATGTACCACCCTCAGAGGTGAACAGTGTAATACACAGATGTACCATCACTAAGATATGAATGATTAGTGTCATACACAAATATACCATCACTCAGAGGTGAATGAATAGTGTAATAATCAAATCTGCCATCACTCAGAGGTGAATGAATAGTGTAATAATCAAATCTGCCATCACTCAGAGGTGAATGAATAGTGTAATACACAGATGTATGATCACTCAGAGGTGAATAAATAGTGTAATACACAAATGTACCATCACTAGGAGATGAATAACTAGTGTAATACACAGATGTGCCATCACTCAGAGGTGAATGAATAGTGTAATACACAGATGTATCATCTGTCAGGGGTGAATGAATACTGTAATACACAGATGTACTGTCACTCATATATAAATGATTAGTGTAATACACAGATGTACCGTCACTCAGAGGTGAACGAATAGTGTAATACACAGATGTGCCATCACTCAGTGGTGAATGAACTGTGTAATACACAGATGTGCCATCACGCATAGGTGAATGAATAGTGTAATACACAGATGTATTATCATTCAGAGGTGAATGAATAGTGTAATACACAGATGTGCCATCACTTGGATGTCAATAAATTGTGTAATACACAGACGCACCATCACTCGTTGCTAAATGAATAGTGAACTACACAGATGTACCATCCCTCATAGGTGAATGAATAGTGTAATCCAGAAATGTATCATCAATCAGAGGTGAATGAATAGTGTAATGCACAAATATACCATCACTTGGAGATGAATGACTAGTCTAATACGCAGATGTATCATCTGTCAGTGGTGAATGAGTATTGTAATACACAGATGTACTGTCACTCACATGTAAATGATTAGTGTAGTACACAGATGTACCACCACTCAGAGGTGAACAAATAGTGTAATACACAGATGTACCGTTACTCAGTGGTGAAAGAATAGTGTGATACACAGATGTACCATCATGCAGAGGTAAATTAATAGTGTGTTACACAGATGTACCATCACTCAGAGGAGAATTTATACCATAATACACATATGTACCATTGCTCATAGATGAATGAATAGTGCATTACACAGATGTACCAACACTTGGAGGTGAATGAATAGTATAATACACAGATGTACCATCACTTATTGATGAATGAATAGCATAATACACAGATGTAACATTGCTCATAGATGAATGAATAGTGCATTACACAGATGTACCAACACTTGGAGGTGAATGAATAGTGTAATACACAGATGTACCATCACTCAGTGATGAATAAATAGCATAATACACAGATGTAACATCATGCATAGGTGAATGAATAGTGTAATACACAGATGTAACATCATGCATAGGTGAATGAATAGTGTAATACACAGATGTACCATCACTCATTGATGAATGAATAGCATAATACACAGATATAACATCATGCATAGGTGAATGAATAGTGTAATACACAGATGTACCATCACTCATTGATGAATGAATAGCATAATACACAGATGTAAAATCATGCATAGGTGAATGAATAGTGTAATACACAGATGTAACATCATGCATAGGTGAATGAATAGTGTAATACACAGATGTAAAATCATGCATAGGTGAATGAATAGTGTAATCCACAGAAGTAACATTGCTCATAGATGAATGAATAGTGCATTACACAGATGTACCAACACTTGGAGGTAAATGAATAGTATAATACACAGATTTAACATCATGCATAGGTGAATGAATAGTATAATACACAGATGTAACATCATGCATAGGTGAATGAATAGTGTAATACACAGATGTAACATCATGCATAGGTGAATGAATAGTGTAATACACAGATGTAACATCATGCATAGGTGAATGAATAGTGTAATACACAGATGTAACATCATGCATAGGTGAATGAATAGTGTAATACACAGATGTACTATCAGTCTTGAGCTTCTCCATGTCCTACTTGCTGTCAATAAAAATTTGTGCCACGATAGCCAACTATTGTACCCCCTCTGTGTCACCTGCAGACCTCGTGGCATATCTAGGCAATCCCAAATCCCCTCCCAGATGAACACAGTACTATTCTCCTGGGGGATTTCAACTATCCTTTCATTAAGTGGGAAAGCTATACTATCACAAATAAGTATGTACAATATTTCCAAGGTTTCAGCGCTAATCCCTAAGACTAACTAGCTCACAACCTAACTAGGTGATTGAAAAATACTGGATCTGGTCCTCAGCAGTATAACCCTACTATGCTCCACCCACAGTTGTCCTATCAGTGGTTAAATCTGTCCACTGGTCAGTAATATTTACTATGATGGTAAAACCTGATTTAGCATCAAGCCATTTTGTCTTCAGAAGCTATTCTATGATAGATCTATTGCAGTTGGCAGACGTTGCTGACCAGATAAAATTTAAACACCCCACCTATAGCCTTGATGAATACACTGCTACATTCACAGACAGTTTCTATGCTCATGTAAAAGTATGTATTGAGACAACAGCCCCCATCAGAGACAAATACAATGTCAAGCTGAGGAATAAACCCCTGTGGTACAACTGTAGTATAAAAAGATTATACAAGAGGAAGAAACTTACTTTCCATAAGAACGGACTTAATGCTTCAACCTTCATAAGTGAACTCAAAATGATAAATAAATAACTTTGAAGCAAATGAAAATCCAGTAAAGATAAGTATGAACCAAAAATTGCCACCTATGTTAAGGACAGCCCCAAAGCCTTTCTCAGCTATGTCGGAAATCAAAGATGCAATACCCAGCAATGCACTGAGCTACTACATAATAATGCATTCTTATTACAGAAGACATAGCCAATATACTAGCATATAAATTTAACTCAAGCTTTGCACCCTTATCTCCCCATACCTTTTCCACACATATTAGCATATCCTCACCCCATGACTTATTTATATTTATTTTTACAAGTTGTTAACTGGATTAGAGCACTGATCCCCTTGGACCTATTTCAATCTCAGCCCAGATCGCTTTCAAGAAAGTCCTGAGGGTTCTCTCCAAGGCCAAGAACACTAGCTCCATGGGACCAGGAAACATGTCAGGCTGCCTTCTTGCAGAAATGTGGCTACTTTGGGGTTGTAGGGGGCAGCTTCAGTGGACATAAGTTTCTGAATGTTGGAAAAGTATATGTGTAAGTGGTTTTGTACTCTGTGTGTCGTTTAGTTTATTATCATATTCATTTTCATTCATGGCCAAAGTGCACAGCAGCACTCCCTATTACCTGTAGCAAAATACTTTTTACAATTCAAGCAAATGCTTCACTAGTTTAATGTGGAGAAAGTTTTTTTTTCCTCAACTTAAAGTTGAGGGGTACACCAGAACAAGGAATGGACCCTGGGTACCAGAAGGGCTAGCTTCACTTCTGCCTTCTTATCAGCTCAAGGAAACCCATTCAGAATCACTTCTGAACCTTCTCTCTGTCAGTCTTTGTACTGCATTCTTGTTAGAAGTGCGGAGAAATGCTGCAGCTATTCCATTTCACAATGGAGGACAAACCACTGAACGTGGCAAAAACAGACATCTAAGACTCATCAACCTTATCTGTAAAGCAGTAGAGTACATTAGTATAAAACTTATTAACAAGGACATCAGCAGTTTTAATTCTTTGATCCATACAAGTTTGCACTCTTTAAGTGTAGATCCTGTCCTCTAAACTGTGTGCAGTACATTGAACAAGTCGTTTATGCACTGAATGCAGGCAAATCAGTTCACACTGCTTACCACAACAATGCCAGGGATTTTCTTTCTATGCCTGTTTTTGGCATTATCAACAAAATATTCAAATTACATGTAATCCCCCATGTTACCCACTGGATAGCCAACTGGGTTATTGACACAACCCAATCTGATGATGCAAGGGGCATGCTCTCATTTCATTACTCAGATGTCTCTTAGGGTTCAGTCCTTAGGTCAGTTTTCTTCAATATTTACTTCTCTGATGCCAAGGCAACATTAAGGGTTTGTGGCTGACCAAGTATGCAGAAAACTGCAACCCTGCAGCTGTCGTAAGATCTCCAACAGACTTTGAAATTCTCCAAAGTGACTTAACACAAAGGAACAACTGGTGCTTTGACCATGGCCTTAACCTAAATGTCAAGGAATGCACTATCATGTACTTTGGTAAACATGGGCACTAATGGACCTATGACATAGATAACCATCATTTGAAACTTGACACAGTTACTTGAGAAATGGGCACTTTCATTGACAAAAATTGTCCATTGATCTCCATGTACTCTTTGTCATTAGGAAATTTGTTTATCTAGTTAAACTTAGTTAACAGGTTATATCTTCTAGGTCAAGGGTAGTTATCATCTCTAATCCTCCCATATTATACACATAATAAAATATAATGCTCATACTGTTATACACTTTTCTAAAGAGCTGACTTCATTTTAAAGACCACAGCATGTCTCCACTAAGAGAATCAAAGTCACGTCTTCCTTGTGCTACACCAAAAGCCTTGAAGCATTTTCTCTTCTGTGTTTCCAATAGTATTGGGGAGAGACTTTTGCTTCACCCACAGAGCCTACAAAGATTCAATCTAAATACAACCTCCTGCACGTGTAAAACAAATAATACCTAAACACATGCACAGTGTAAACAGTCAAAGGAGATAAACTTTCTCTGCAGTATAAATAAGACCTGCTGTTAAGATAAATATTTTATCAAGGAATCACTTTTTTATGGAATAGATTTCCATTAGATGTAAAGCAAAGTGGAGAAAAACAGAAGGGAAATAATGCATTTATCCCTAGTCTGCCCACTCAAACTATCATTGAAAGGGAAGACATTGGGTAGTAATTATTCACGTTGCAGAGTACTGACAAACTAGGATCAAGATGCTAACGTATAAATCATCTGTCTCATCAACAGTGTAGTATGACCTCATGAATCTATGGACCTGTTACTGCTGAATACTATCCCATGCATATGCGTGAGTACAGAGCTCAGTACATGCAGCAGTAATGGTGTGTCTGTAAATATTACATCATATGTAAACAGTGCAAACATCAGTGTGGTCTACATTCCATTGCAGCTGTTAGGTTGACACTATGGCACAGTGGCAGTAAGGTTTCTGTTTAGCATTTTATGTGCATGTCTAACAGACTAATAAACATATGTGTACATGTAAAAAGTCAGACGCAAGATACATTAACATTGTAACAACTGCCAATCTTGTTCTGTAAGCATCTCATACACTGTGACACATTACCAGAGGTATACATCATATATGTCAGCTATATTTAACTAATACTGCTTCAATCACTATTAATAGAATCTGCACAAGTACCTCTGTTAAGTTTTACTATACCACATCTTTTTACATTGTATCTTAATGTCTAAATGCCCCCTTTTCCAGACCACATGCATATTAGTATGGTCTGTTCACAATGAGTCATATTTCCTTTTCCATTGCACATGTTGTGCTCTGTGTATCTGGGAATAAGTGTTTGTGTGAGTATGTGTGTTTGTGTGTGTGTGGGGGTGCACAGGAAACATTTAGGAAACTAACCTCATGTGTGTCAGCTGTTAGCAGCTCGGTATGTAGCCAGCTCAGAGTACCCTGGATGGGAATATGACTGAGAAATGTAGAAGATGGGGTACACAGACTGGGTAAATAAGCTGTTGGAAGGTGGCTACAGTACTTGGGGTTAAGAACATCATGGACGTTTGCTGCCTTCATGCACATAGATCTTTGCAGTGTGTGATGTTTGTCCATAGAACTGAATAATAGGGTCCCTACATATGTGATCTGACTCCAGCGATTCAGTTTCCCCTGTATATTTGGTCTGACTGCAGTGATTCCGTTTTAAGAAAAAAATACTGCTTTAGGGACCGCATGCAGTCCTCAAGATGCAAAGCCCATTTATGGGAACTGTGCACTATGTTTATCAAAGCAGTGTTCAGTTATCAAACTTGATTCGAACGTACATGATTCCAATGACTTACTCTAAAAGCTAGATGCATTTGTTTTGGGTAAACAATATTTTTAGGTAACAACAGATATAAATACACTATATAATAATCGTCAGCACACTCATGGCTTAGAGAACCTGGGCTATTACATTTGGACCAACTCCATAAATTTGTTTGTATGTGTGCAAGAAAGAGTCCTGTTATGGTATTAGATTTGCTTCCCAGTTATGCTAACCTAGCCACACTTTTATTTGAACTTGAATGTATGTACACTAATGAATATTTCTTTAATATTATTCCAATAAGCATTTTTTGAAGAGACAGTTTGCTGATGACCATAAGGGTATTATAAAAGATTTATTTTTTTAATGCCCTTCATGTGATAACACGTATGGCTTAGATTTCAGATATCATATAAATCATTATAACATTAACTATTTGAACTTAACCTTGATAGTCAGACTATTTAAGCCTGTCTTTAGCTAACTATGCAGAAAAAATGAGAGTTAATAGTTTCATATTTGGCCTCAAGTCATCAGTCCAGCACTTAATTCATTTCATCAGTTACACTTGGAGAGTTTTTAAGTGCCAAGCAGTCATGGAATATATGGAAAGAATTTCTTGACACTGCCAAGAATTTAATTGTACTTTTTTGTAAACAGGTATATAACTACGGACATTCAGAATGCTTATTTGAAAGTATAAGCCAATTCTAGATGCATTTTTTAATTTATTGTTAAGATAGATAGTATAAAAGACACACTAGGACACAAGGAAGAGACAAGCCAAGTTTTGCTAAAGAATATAATATGGGTTCCTCAACTTATGAAGACAGTAAAACTATTGGTACATAGATATAAATGGGGCCAGTGTGGGAGGGTTGTCTGCATCCCACATTTTTAATCCTTCCTTTTCAAACGTCCTTGATTTGGGTAGTATGATGGCATGCAGTACTTTCATTTGCCCACAAGACAAGATAGGACAGACTGCAACCTTAAGGGAAGTAATTCCTCCTGAAGACACTGGAGTTATGTGTGATGTGTGATCATATCATTACTGATACACTTATACAAATCAATGATATAAAGGCTGTCTTATGCCCAAACTATTCATCAAATACTGCAGATTAGATCTGTGTTTTACTTCATGTGGCCAAGTTTACATTCCTGAAAAAAAAGTTTTGCTTAAGACAGAAAAAACATTGTAGAGATATTATGAAAATATCAACACAGCCATGGTACATTTTTTCTTATGTGAAATATAGTTTGTGTGAATTTAAAAGCTACTGTTTTGTCTACTGTGCTGAATGCAGGTTGGTTTGAAATGCATGTTGAAGCTTAACCTTAACTAACCAGATGTGTTTGATAACATAATTAATTAAATATCATTCTGTTTTCATTGCCTGCATGGTTTCATCTTCTTGTGTTGTGTATCTTGCTTTTATTTCACTTTCCATTTCCCTCGTTAGTCTCGCTAGGCCTTTGACCCCTTTTCAGGAAAGACCTGAGGTGGTATTCAAACTGGCTAGGGTAAATTCATCCAAAACATCAGAAAAGTTCTCCAACTACCTTCTCTGGAGTTTGTTCTATAGCTCTGAGACAGAGAGAGAGTGAGGAAGAGACTGAGACAGTCCGAGAGGGCCAAGATGGAACAGACTGCAACACTGAAGAGAGAGGAATGTACAGTTGCCAACATATTCTGAAACTCAGGAGAATACTAATAATATTTAGGACATTAAAATCATTGCACGACAACCTGGAGGGCTATGCGATATTCAATTAAAGAAAATGTCACAAATTGAGTATTGTGGTGATGATTTGTCATGTAGAAAAGTGATAGAACATATCAGCCGAGATAAATAATTTCAAGTTGATGAAAGGTGGAAATCCACATCCATACATGTGATTACAGCAGAAATGAAGTGATGCAAACATGTCTTTGCATGAGTAACACACACATTAGGAAGAGAATCATAAAGTGTGGAAGATAATGGCACCATCTTATGTTATGGCAATAGAAAAGACCAGAGGTAATGCAACTAAGGCAAATTACTTCAGGATTTATTTACCTGGCGAGCTTTACCAGATGTACATTCATTTTGTACTGATGTACTTAAACATTAAGGTGTACTTATGCTACAAGTAAAGGCTATAGGGAATCCTTTTCAGTGCAGCTTTACAAAATGCAGTTACACCTTTTCCTATGAGTATAATACTTGTAGAAATGGTGGACTAAAACCCATGGGAAGACTACATATTACAAATGTTTGGTATAGGCAGGAAACAAACAGTGATTATCCATTATACATCTGATCTGTTGATACATCCAAAGTGTTACCAAAATCTACTTTGTTGGATTTGTGTGAAGCTGTTTATAATATGGAAAAAATAAGAGATGTAGACGTGTGGCTATATATATATATATATATATATATATATATATATATATATATATATATATATATATATATATATATATATATATATACTGGAGTAGTGATTTTCCTGTGTTTTTTTATTTTAATTACTATTACTTATTTTGCATAATCTAAGAATCATTTGTGTTATGAAATAATTAGCCATTTGATTAATCACTGTTTAAAGAAAAGATACTGCATATGCAGCAAACTAGGACATTTAAGAAAAGATAGTAAAGTTAGGCATGTCACTTGCAAAATGGTGGGCCATTTTCGGGTAATACCCTGAAATTGAAAGAATGACCGAAGACAATGTTTCAGTAAATGGAAATGATGTGGTTCTGTTGTATAGATGTTAATAAGCTTGATACTGTTGAAGGGGAAAATACTAAGGCTGATGACGGCTGAAATAAATAAGAATATTTGTAATACAGGTTATATGTGGGGAGGGTGTGATCTTCACATTCTCTAGGGCAGATAATATGACCAATGAAGAAAAGAAATGAGAAAATGACAGAACCACAGGAGACAGAATTAGTAAAAGGAAAAAGATTAAAATATCTGATACGTGCAAAGTTACACTAAAAATCGTGTTACATGTGTTATCTATAAATGTATACATTTACATTTTTTATTATTTTACATTTGTAGCATACCGCATTTTGCAGGAAGATACAGCATTTTACAAGACTCAAAATGCAACATTTGGTTATCTGCTTTTGTTAAGATAAAGGCATGTTATTGATCAAGAAAAAAGTTTGAAAATGTATGTGGAGGGCTAGGTTTTGGTCATTTGGGCTTGATGGATGTTTTGTTGTGGCCATATTGTTAGGTAATAATTTTCATTTGTAAGTTAAGAAATTATATAATTTTGTATTTTTTTTTAAATAATGTACAATCTGTAAACCAAGTATAAATAAGACATGGAATTGTTAATGACTTAGAAATACATATTTTGATAAATGTCATAATAATTAGTGGAAGTGAGCTTAATTGAAAGCTAGAAAGTAGCGGGTGAAGAAAAGAAGCTGGAAGTGAAAGATCAATAAGAAATACTGTGAAAAAGTGGAAGTGCAAAACATTACACAGGCAGCTAGGGTACACACAAGCTGTAAAATAACTCCTAAGATTGCTTTTGTTTTATTCAGTTCTGTTTTTGGAGACATAAAGGCATAATGTAATAAACATTTTTTTCTGATCACCAACTATTTATATGAAAATGGGAAAAGGGGAATTGTATACTTGAAAAGTAACTCTTGAAAGGTGTATTTTGCAGTTAAACAGGGTGTGAAAGGTTATTTATTCATACTAGGCTAACTGTCCTTGTGGGCCATTTATAATCCTAGCCAATTATCCCATGTAAGAATCAAACCCTGCACCTTGTGTTTCTAAGGTAAGCACCTTAACCATTAGGGACCACATGCAGTCCTCAAGATGCAAAGCCCTTTTATGGGAACTGTGCACTATGATTATCAAAGCAGTGTTCAGTTATCAAACTTGATTCAAACGTACAGGATTCCAATCACTAGAGGTAGGTACTGGAACTTATGTAAAAAACTTTGAAAGCAAAGTACCAACACCACAACAGTGATAAGTATAAACAAAAATACATCAATAAAATAAAAATAATGCAAATATAAGATGAGCACTTTCGGGTAAAACCCTTTTTCATGTTTAAAAACTCTGAAATTCCATATCTGTTAAGAAGCATCTTTAAACCTATCACATAAAAGATGTAAATAAATAATATTGTTTCCTAAAACATTATTGGTTAGACAAGAAATCTGCATCCAAGCATACCATTCGTATACTAACAGCTTAATCTGACTTCACTACTCAAAAAGAAATGTTAAATGACCAATGAAGAACATATATGCACTCCTTAATCACTGGTGCAATGTGAAGGCCCAAACCAATCTAATATCAATGTTCTCATACTGGCAGGTTTAATTTACCTTCACTGGTCAAAAAGAGACATTAAATGACCAGTGAAAAAATACATAACACTCCTTAATCATTGGTGCTACATGAAAGCACAAACCAATCTAAACCAAGTATACCTATTAAGTAGCAACCCTATGCTCATGTCTATTGAATGCAGCTTGAATGTTCAAGAAACAAGAATTGATATCAAAGACAAACCATGCATACACATATTTAATATGCCATTGGTCAAAAAAGCAGCCAAGGGCCAATGAAACAAACATAGAAGGAGTCCACCAGTATATCACATTAAAATATAGTGATTGCAAGTGAAAACATGCTTATGAAAAAGATATACGAAACTCAAATATCATTGCTGTTAAATGCAACAACCCATCCCATGATAGAAAGCTCCAAGCCACTGTAAATATCAACCAAACACACAGCGGCTATCGAAAACAAAAGACACATTCCAATAAAATTCATATAATGTTCCATTAATTAAAACAACAATCTGGAAATCTATAGTGCCAGTCATTTAAAAATGTTTAAATCAAACATCATCTCATAAGATACAGCAGAGTGATAATAAAATACTTTATATATAAAGACTTATTAAGTATGAATAATAATAATAGGAACACTTACATTTTGTGTGTAAGTTTGATATCCAGCAGCTAAATAGGTGGAAGATGAAGTAATTTTCATTCTGCTGTACACTAAAGCATTTCCTGGTTCACACTGATGACGTCATGCAGTGAAACCAGTTTGTGAGTTTATTTGGTTGGTATTAAAGTATTTATTGCACGCCACTTCTGTTGTCGGATTATTGGATTTCGCATGTGGATTTATAATATCAAGTGCAGAGGTTTTTTGTGTGTTGTTATTCTGTATTCTTTGGCACCTGACATCTTGCACCATTTGTTTTGTTTGGTATATATATATATATATATATATATATATATATATATATATAATATATATATATATATATATATATATATATATATATATATATATGTGGGTCCCCTTCGGTAAATAGAACTTTTACAAGTTTGAACCTCATATGGCTCAGACCATATGTTCAAACTTGTAAAAGTTTGGTCGGACTGAATGGAGATCTCCGTACAGTGTGGAAAGGGAAGATTTCTCGTTTCCACAATGTAGTGTGATTTTGGAGTTGGTATATTTAAGTAGGGTGGGTGTGGAGGGTGCAGGGGCGCATAGCCCCCATGCTACAAATGGTTAATTTTGTTTTTTTGTTGTTTTTTTACATTTTTCTTAAGTGTTCGAACTTTTACAAGTTCGAACATATGGTCTTGGCCTTACGTGGTTCGAATTTGTAAAGGTTCGATCTACTAAAGTAGATATATATATATATATATATATATATATATATATATATATATACGCATACATATAGCTAGACAGATATATATATATATATATATATAGATATATAGATATATAGATATATAGATATATATATATATATATATATATATATATATATATATATATATATATATATATATATATATCTATCTATATCTATATATCTATATAGCTATATATATATATATATATATATATATATATATATATATATCTACATCTATATCTATATATATATATATATATATATATATATATATATATATATATATATATATACATACACACACACATGGATATATATATATATATATATATATATATATATATATATATATATATATATATATATATATATACATATATATATAAATACCATTTGTAGATGTATAAGCATGTGGAGGTTTATGTTAACCACTAACTCATCAGTGCTACCCAGTACTGTGAACATGTTCCACATGAAACAAAGTACTTCTCTTACTCTGTTCAAGTATAATTGGTGCAAATGGATGGGAAACTGCAATCTGACCCCTAGTTTAGTAGCCATTTCTCTCACAAATATGGGAAACGTACATTTCACAACATAATCTTTTTCTGAGCTATTTGTATGCAAAATATAAAGGCTAAAAATTACCATGAGAATGTAAAACTAGACTCTTAAGCTCATCACAGATCAATAGCCTAGTTACCTATGAACCAATGAAGATGCTATGATTGTATTTTTGTTTCTAAAGCTACTTGAAACTTGTTCAGCCTGTGATGTTTATGTTGGCTGAATCTGAAATCCTTTATGTATTTTTAAGTAAAATGTTTCTGCATCTGGACAGTGAATATTTATGGGACTTCCTGAGCCTCAGAAAGCAGGCTGCTGATAGTTTATAGAGATACAGCTTCTTGTAAGACAAGGGACTAGGGAAGGAGAAGAAAGGGTAAAGCAGGACAAAAATTGGAAAGCGGCTATGCCTTTCATTTTTTTACAGTGGACAGCAAAGCTATTAAAGGAATTATTAACAATAATCGGAGGATTTTAGTAGCAAACAAAGAAGTCAAGGCTGCAGTGGGAGAAGAACCTATATATATATCGATAAAAGGGCTAGGAATTTTAAAGAGATTCTAGAAAATAAACATGTACTCAGTAACAGTAGAGTTAAGGGTATGTAGAAGTGTTTAGACTGCAAAGAGTGCAGATTTATAGCAGAGGGACCTTATGTAGAAGTAAGCACCTATGAAAAAAATATTACAGTGCCTGGTAGGTTTACATGCAGTTCAGAATTTGTGGTATACATGGCAAAGTAGCATGTAATTCCTTCTACATATGAAAAACCAATAGATCACTGAAAAGGAGAATTTATGAACATTATTACGGAATAAAAAAGAAAGATTACAGCAATGCATTGTTCAAACTTACATTAGAATGTTCCAAGTGTTCAAAGTTTTTGTTTTCAGTTATAGACTATGTTTCCCCTAAATTTAATGGGGACAAAGAAGGAGAGCTTGAATGTTTATACAAACCTGGGCTTAATGGTGGGGTGAATTGCAAAGTTGTTTTACGCAGAAAAGCACAGTATAATAAATGCAAGTAGAATTGCAGTTAACAAGTGTTTTATAGTAGTGTTTTTACTTATGTTATTCATGTTATTTGTATAAAGTATAACAATTGGTTAATTGAATAATAATTTTTTTGTTATTGAAGGGTATTTAAGTGTTTGCCATTGGGATTATGGGTGTTTCTGATGAAGGACATTTTTATGGCCAAAAGCGATTAAGCCTGTATTTGTGTCAATAAAGGTAGTTTTTCTTTGGGATTCCACCACACGGCAGCATTTGGAATTTTTTACAACTTGCAAGTGTTTTTTTGTATAGTACTGAAAATATTGCCTTATTTTATATACTCAGTTCTGCCTTTACTTGATATATTCACCTATTACCTTAATTCAAAACTGCTGTTCACAGCTTTTGAAAGATGGCTTTAATTTGCTTTCTGCAACTGTAGTTAATTGATTCTGGGATAACAGTAACCTAACATTTTTAGAATTCTCTAACATACTAAACCACCTTATTTATCAAAACCTGAGGTGAATTGCATACCGTTTTAAGTACATTTCTCACCAGTACAGCAACAGTACAAGCACAATCAATACCACTTCATTTCCAGTAAGATTTACAGTATGTAATAAAATGGACATTTCCCTTTATTTAAGGACAAAGCTGACATCAAAATCCAGTAACGCAACTCCCACCTTTCCTGGAATCAAGGCAAAAGTCTACAAAGTTTTCATTGCAACATGTTATACCTATATAGATGCATATATATATATATATATATATATATATATATATATATATATATATATATATATATATATATATATATATATACTGAGACAGAGAGAGAGAGATGATGTGTTCTGGTTTCTATGCAGTTTTCTTAACACTGTTTAAAGAATTGTATGTGAAGCATTTTGATTTTATCAACACGTAATACAAACTTTTTTTTCTTTCTGCACATAGATAGTAACCGTAGCAATCATTGTTTTCCTCATCTCATTTTCAGAAAATGTGACTACAATTGTGTTGTTTTACCCCATTATTGTACAGTGAACTCCAAATGCTCCTGATACTGTTTTACTTTCCTGAATCACTGAACAAACTGATGCCAACTGTATCTCCACATTAAAAAGAGACAGCAGTGCTTAATTGTGTACTGTCAACCCTAAATGTAAAGTTCGGTTTACAGTGGTACTCACAAGAAATATAAAATATGGGAAATTCTCTTCAGTCAGACAGGCCCAAGCTAATCCCCATACACGTGCCAAAGTTATTAATTCTTTGTTTCCAAGGTCAGCTGCCATTGTGAAGTTTTATTATAAGAATTCATACCACTTCAAATTTTCCTTTAGTCTAAATTCAAAAGATGTGAAATGAAAGGAACATTATTTTTCAGTTCAGTCTGTCATAAAGCTAGAATGAGACCCCATGTGAGTCATTCTGAATTAAAATGGCAACCTAACTGGCAGAGAGAACTGCGGCTTTGTTTTTCATAGTGTCTATTATAATTGCTACAAATCCCTGACCTAATTTATTGTGCCACTTTTCTGTGTGATAATGTCTTAACCCCAGTGCTCTGCAGTCTGAACAAATCATCAGCATGAGAGCTTCATTACGGGATCTATTGTTCTCTAAAGTTACAGTGCATGAACAATTAATTATTATGCTTACTCAGATGAGTTTTGTATTAATAGGCTGAAGAGCTACCCAATGTATTCTGAACCAGAACAGTTAACCGTTGGTGTAGTTTCACAAGACAGACCCAAGCATTACTTCCAGAATGTCAAGGACCAAGGTACCTACCTACATCAGTGGTATTATTATTATCGTTAGCGCAGGTAACCTGAGGTGTGCAAGTCTGCGTCTTTTATTGTAGTATTTAGTCCTGCGATATTCAGATGTGTATGTTAAACAACATAAGGGTTTTTACTGCAGTTAGAAAATAAATAATAGCACTCACCAACCTGTCCATAACGGATTGCAAAGTAGCAACAGTTACAGCACCAGTGAATCAATTGGTTTCAGCAACTTTCTGGGCTTGACTATATATCAGGATGTACTGTAACTATATAGCTATACATGGCACTGCAGGGAAGACTATTTTATTTAGGTAGTTGTAACTAAATGGCTTATATATGACCGGTCAGAGTTGGGTCCCTGGGATAAAAACAATCCCTGGCAGGTGATAATCCTTTAATCAAAGTCCTTGTGATCCTGGTTTTTGGTTTTTTAAAAATAAATCCTGATGGAGACCAGCCAAAATGCCAGTAATGTAGGTTGTAGTGCCTGATGGAGGCCAGTTAAAATGCCAATAATGTAGAAGAGGTGAAGAATATACTGTAAGCAAACTGTAGCATTATAGGCAGAACAAACAGAAGGGAATCAAGCTTCACTAGTACTTACTGCACCTGCAATGCATTTACTAAAACTGCCCTTGAAAGATAAGCAACCAAATACAACCTACTCAGACTACAGTTTACTAAACAATCAATATTTTGAATACATATTTCAACATATATATATGCACAATGTAGCTGTCATCTATGTGCTGCCTCATTTTCATGAAAATAAGTTGCTATTGTTAATTATGTAGGTGGCAAAATCTACTGCACCCCTTGAGCAGAGCTAAATCCCACGTACCCTTTTACTTATTTTTTTATTAATCATACCCCCATCTAAGAGACTAAGAAACATTAGAGTGAAGACTTGACTCCCTCTGCAGAGTCATGATTAAAGTCGTCAGCTCTTTGCATTAGGTTTAGATGTGCTTTATTGTTGGTTAATTGGGATTGCAAAAGTGGGCTTGGCAACTGCCGGCTAGGTGAGATGAATGACAGTAAGGTAACATAGACTTACTGACTGTGGATGTAAACCAGTCTGCCAGTAGATAACTTATTATAACGTATCTAAGGATGATCACAATGCCATGCTGCAGATGCCTGCATAAGCTTAGGCAGGGACAGTGGGCAGAATATATCACTGTCAAGATGGAAGTACAATTTCCTTCTCGTAGACAACAAAAAATGAAATACTCTGATGTCTTAAAGAGTACTATATTACACCAAAGCATCCTCGCATAATATTACTTATAAAACTGCAGTATACCTTTATTCACTGTGGTATGAAATCTCTTCCTACAAGTTGCAGACCTTCTGGCATCTGTTTCTAACTTACAGTTTATGACACAACATAGCAGTATTATTACATACTCTAACCTTATTAGGCACCAGCATTGCCTTAGGCACAGTTTTCTGCACTAAACAAGAACTCCTTCTAATATGAGGTAATATGATGGAATTGATTACTGTATGGATCAATTGCTTGACTTACTAGTGAAGCTTGATCCCTTGATCAAACAATTTCGCTACTGGGAAGCTTCACTGATACCTATTTATATTTTTTAGTATTAAAATAACTTACTTTGGTTTCTTCCTTAACCTGCCTTCGGTATGTGAGTGTGCTTTTCCTTTGAATAACACTGGCTGCCTTCCTTGATTCAGTGGGAATTATGGATTTCAGGACTATTTAGTAATAGCAGCAAAATGGTATCCTATGTCTTCTGCTGATCAGTCCACTTGCATTCAGCCCAGACAGACTGTTTGCATTCTCTTACCAAATGCTTCCACTCATAAATCAAGTTCTGACATGACAGCTGACACTGATGATTTCTTCAAGATTTGTAAAGACCACTGTCTGACTGACAAATATTAATTTCAGATAAATTACCAAGCCAGCTGGTTTTATTCCAGTTCTAATGACCACTTGCCTGCAAATGGAGCAGTTGGGTAAAGATAAAAAGACTTTTGTGGAAGAAGTGACCAGTGTTCAGGCTAGTCAGACAGGATTAGGTAGCATTAGACAGTCCAAAGAGACAATGAAAATAATTCTGTACAACATCTGGAATTAGGAATAGGTTCTTAGGTTGTCATAGGCTGGTACTAAGCTATCGGCCCTAGGGCCTATACAAGCCTAGCCATAACAATTACGTGGCTATTTCTTCCCACAGTATTTACTTCCCTGGTCTCTGCTACCTTCCCTGATCTGGGTTGGTGAGGCAAAGTTGTCTTTTAGGAGATGCCTAAGATAGAATATTTTTAGCTGTGTTTATTGTGAGCAAGGTAGAAGAATTTGCCTAAACATTAGAAGCCTTTAACTGTGCAATAGTGAAATCTTAAGTTTATTGGTTGCATTAATTCAAATGATTTTACTGTTAGGGATTTTACTGTAGATTGCAAATGATTCTTTTACTTGTGCAAAACTAAGGTATAAGCAGTTTTATTCTTCAATAAAGATAAAAATAAATAATTTTAATAGAGTAAACAATGACATATACTTGCAAGGGAGTAGCTTAAATAAGGCTTCTCAGTTGTTTTCCTTTTTATGTGAATGATTACTGCCATTATTAATATACTTCTAATTTATTGTGACATTTGGCTCTCCAGGACCACTTCTGTATCTAACTTTATATAAGATCCATTTCAGATGCACTAAATTTGATGTTTCAAATGCAGACTCAGAGAAAAGCAAAGTCAAAAAGTCTGCATTTGGTAAGCTGCTCTGAGGGGCAAATTCCCTGCACCTTCCATTTAGAGATGCTGTCCCCTTCCACTTTCATTTAGTGCTGCAATCAGCCTAGGGTCAGTGAAGCACCTTGGGAATTTGCTTGATGGGATGGAGGATTCTTTGCATTCCAGGCAAGGAGAAATGTTCGGGTGTGGATGGTGTTCCTCTTGTTGTTCTATTTTGGAAGCAGGGGAGTGTGTTGTTAATGACATCGGGATTAAGGTTGGAGGTAATTTTGATTGTCATGTTGGGGGAGTGGTATATATTGCTTTGTGTAAACTGTGCCCTTCTTTTTGTGTGGGAAAGACGGAGGGTAAGTTGGGGCAGCGTATTTGTTGGCATCTATATGACATCGGGAGGGCTTGGTCTTCCAGTGCCTTGTGGAGATGTTTCTTCTCACAGTGGGCACAGTTTCTCTTTTTGTGTTTTGGAGCAGGTTGAGCAGCTCCCGTGGGGAGGTCCCTGGTCGGTTCTATTGGAGGAGCGTGGATTGTGGTGGCGGATTTTGTTGGGTGCCGCAGTGCCACCTGGTCTCAATGATGTTGTTGGCATCAGTAGTGTTTTGAGAGGGGAAAGCTTATAACAGATGAAATTATTTTATTATTTATTTATTTTACATTTGTTGACCAGGCTAGTCCAACTGGATATATGTCCATTTTCAGTGGAGGCCCGGGGAGATCAGCTCCACAAACACAAGAAAATTTAAAAAGGCATTGATACATTGCAAAAAAAAAATTGGAAACAGTATATATCATTGTGTTGGGCATAATAACAAGAAAGAAATATCCTGGTCTGAGCAGATGTAGTATTCATGTCAAGAAATAGGACAGATGTAACTAAGTATATAGTCATACAAAAACATGACAACAAAAAACACCAACAAAAAAAAAAAAATACAACTAATGTTGTGAACCAGAATCAAATTAATTTTGGTCATTGAGGTTTGTGTGTGTTTTTTGGAAAAAGTATGGAGTTTTGTCATGTGATTGTGTTCATGTGACTTGCAGAGAGTGTTTCAATGAGGTGGTTTAAGTTTTTTGTTGTGTCTGATGAGGTCTTGTTGACAAGAGCGCTGGTGATTGTGGAGTGGACAGTGGTTCCTGGTACTGTGCTGTGGTTTTTGTTGTTTTCACTTGTCCTATATGGACAGACTCAAAAAACTCCAACTGTTCTCTGTCTCATATCACCTACTTAGAGGCGATCTCTGCTTGACTAACAAAGCCATATCTGACCCAGCTCTGCTAGAAATGCTACATCAAAAGAAATCCCAATCCTTGTGCATCACACACTCCAGAGACCTCAACCTCATTACTACAATCAACAGAACATCCTGAAGGGACAGGTTCATAACCAAGAGACTGCCCATGCTATGGAATAGACTTCCCATACATGTCAAACAGAGCACCTCACTGACCCTCTTCAAAAGAAATCTTGATGAGTGGATGGGAAAGATTCACCCTGGGGTTCACTCCAGTGGCTCTTCTCAACAGAGGCACTGGGAACTAAGGTCAGGTGGCATGATGCCAGGGTAATCCTATGGGCTAGGCTTGTAAAGGTTCCAGGGCAATTAGCCTAGTACACACATATGAACCTATGAACCTATGATAAGTAAAAATCCCAAATGATCTATGTGGAAGAATAAAGATTTTAATCTAATTGCCCAATGTGGCTAATATATAATTATCTGGTTTCTGCTTTATATGAGTGAGGCTCATCAGCCATTCTTTGCATAAATCAAGACATTATAGGTACATTAGGAGAATCATTAGCATGCTTGCAATGTCTGTCCAACTGTGATACATTTTTTACCTTTAATTTGAACTGATTTTATCTCTCTCTCTCTCTCTCTCTATATATATATATATATATATATATATATATATATGGATTTCCTTCATTTGATCGACAGACCATTTGATAGAAACTCATTAGGTCAAAGTCTCATTTGATCGAAAACCAGTATTCAAGGCATAATACTGGGATTTTCCCCCTCCACAATATCATGAGACCCTGGAGTTGATATATATATATATATATATATATATATATATATATATATATATATATATATATATATATATATATATAGTCAGGGGGGCGTGGGGGGTGAAGCCCCCCCCACATCTATTTTTGTTTAAAAGAAGAAAAGAAACAAAAAGTACACATTTTAAACGAAAATGGGTGGGGGGCTTCGCCCCCACCCCCGACTATATATATATATATATATATATATATATATATATATATATATATATATATATATATATATATATATATCAACTTCAGGGTTGCATGACAATGGGGAGGGGGACAAATGCAACTGAAATGCCTCGCAAGGACGGCATGCGCGGTCCAACCAACTAGAAACAACCACAATCGACCAGCAAAATACGATGGTAGACAGTTGAAAATCCTTTATTATCAATAGCACATATCTGAACAATATTTAACCAGACCGGTTTCGGCCTCACAGCCTTTTTCAATGGTTAAGAAACCATTGAAAAAGGCTGTGAGGCCGAAACCGGTCTGGTTAAATATTGTTCAGATAAAGGATTTTCAACTGTCTACCATCGTATTTTGCTGGTCGATTGTGGTTGCTACGAGGGGGACAAATCCCTGTTAATTGCCTTAAATATTGATTTTCGCTGAAATGAGACTTCAACCAAATTAGTTTCTGTCAAATGGTCTGTCGATCAAATGAAGGAGATCCAGATATATATATATATATATATATATATATATATATATATATATATATATACATATATATATATATATATATATATATATATATATATATACATATAGATATAGATATATAGATATATATTATATATATATATATATATATATATCTATATATATATATATATATATATATATATATATATATATATATGTATATGGGACTATATAAGAGGGACTGCTGAAAAACTGCAAATGATAAGTGCTTATTTTCAACTGTTTTCTGCACTTTCTGATTAACCAAAACAATATTTGTTGCATATATGTTTGTTTAAACTCTACAACTGTATTTTACTGCATTTTAAACTGTCTGCTAATTGAATTCCTCTTATAACTTTAAATACTGCATGTTTTGTTCATTTTACTTGTTTACTGCACTTGGAAAATGCTAGCATAGACTAGGTTCAGGTTTTTGATGAATCTAATACTGTTTGTGACCTTTGGAGCTTATAAAAACAGTTAATCTTTTATCTGGAGAGCTCCCCTGGGCTCTTGTGGCAGGAAGCTACAGCTTGGATTGATCAATCTAGAGTTACTGTTGCAGGGCTCTGTTTATGGCATTTTGGTTGGATAATTTCAACTTTGGCTATTTCCTGTTTTTCTGCTTTAATAAAACTGTTTGAAGTAGTTTATGCTTGTTTGCTCAAAGCTCCAGTGAGTTAGGCCTTCTGCAATTGTTCTACTCTTTTCCAAATACCTGTTGAGAGACTACAAACAAGAAGTGTTTATTTCAACTGTTTTCTGAACTTAATGAAAACAATATTTGCTGTGTATGTGTTTATTTAAACTGTGCAACTGTACTTTACAGTATTTTTAAGATAGTCTGTAAACTGAATTCTTCTTAGAACTGTAATTACTATTCATCTGTTTGTTTTGTTCATTTTACTTGTGAGCTGCACTTGAAAAACACTAGCGTAGACTAGGTTCAGGTTTTTGCTGACTCTAGTACTGTTTGTGATCTTTGGAGCTTTTGAACCAGTTTGTGCTTGTTTGTGCCTGTTTGTGCATCATGTACTACTGCACAGAGGGATTGCTAGTTACAGACGCCTGTTCTCTAGCCCTGCAAATATTACCTAATCCAGAGCTCTTCATGCCTAAGTCTAATAATGCCTGCCCCTGCTGTATTCCCTCTTCAGCTGTTATAGCCAGATCAAGATTATTCCTAGGACCATGAACTGTTAGTTTCCCTCCTTTTCACCTACCAGCCTGATTGACATGGGTCTACTGAGGCAATGTAGCAACTGCCTCATGTACACTGACAACCCCTACTTCTAAATCATTCCTGTACTGTTTGTGAGAGATGCACCTACATTATGAATCTGGAATCACAGCTCTCTCACAATAGATAGCAATACAGAATGAATTGTCAGCCCACCTACAATAACTACTACTCATGACACAAAGCATACACCTAGACCAACATATGCAGATATACTCACAAAAACATCTACCCAAACACTAGAGACCTCCAAAACACATACATACTAAATCAACCATAACACCCAAAACACACAATACACATAATGACACAAGCACAAGTGTCTCATCATCAAAACCCATAAGGCAACGCACATCCACTCCAAATATCTTAGTCACAGGAGCTTCTGTAGTTTGACACACAGATGTCTCCCTCACCAAGCTGAACAAGGAGAAAGTCACAGTCAGCTGTCTTTCTGATGCCAGGATTTGTCAGATCATGCAGGCACTCAGGTCTCACAACAACAAGTACTGTTATGATTCAGTCATAGTATATGTTGGTGTGAATGACTCAAGATGTACCTCCCTGGACTACACAAAGAGAGACATGATTGAGCTCTCTGATTAAGTGTCACAGGCAGGTATGTCCCTAGCCTTGAGAAGTATATTACGCTCCTAGGATAATACCACAATATAAACACAAAACCATTGACTTCAATAACTATCTTAGTTTCTGGTGTCATTCTAAGGGGATCCAGTTTCTGTCAGCCTGGGATGAGATGATCGATAGACCTCGATGCTTTGCCAGAGATGGTCTTCATCTGTCACCCCTGGGATTTTGGCTATAGGCAAAGGATCTTGCCACTGTCATAGTGCCTGTTTAGGTAATGTCACAAGGACAAAATTCCCAATATAAAACTTTCATCAAAAAGCAAGCTCAAGGTTATGCTAAATGCTAGGAGCCTTACATTGAAAATGCACTCACTGAAAGCAGTCTTCACCTTGGAAGACGCTGACATCTGTGCAGTCACAGAAACATGGTTCAAGACTTTGGAGAGCAGCCCAGCCATACCAGATTACACCTCCTACCACACATTCAGACCATGAATGGAAGGAGTCAAAACTAAAGGAAGTAGTGTATCAATAGTCATTAAAAATAAATACACCTCCAGATTGGTTAAACAATATGATTTCCTGGAGACAGTTTAGGTGGAACTAACTGTTGGTAGGATACCTATTCAAGACAATGCCAGCTACAGAACCCCATCCGTGAATCAAGACACCCACTCTGCCTACTTGAATCTACTGGGATTCATCAAGATACAGCCAAACACCATGGTTGTGTGGGATTTTAATTACCCATCCATTGACTGGGTAAATTACTCATACTCAAACTCACTTGCCCAAAGGTTCCTCCGGTTCATTAACTCCAGCACCCTGGACCAGCTGGTGGAGACCCCAACTAATTATACATATGTTTGTCAATTCTGTAGTTGCAGTGATTTCAGTATTAGTGTTATTTATCAGTTTATGTGTGTTTTTTAGTGACCATTATCAGTATTTTTGGATTTACTTGTGTATATATATATACATCTATATATATATATATATATATATATATATATATATATATATATCTATATATACACACACACACACACACACACACACACACACACACACACACACACATATATATAAATATATATATATATATATATATATATAGTTGCATATGGATATATGTCAAAATATGTAACAGTAAAATTATCTATATCTATTTATATCTCTCTATATATATCTATACAGATATAGAGTGATACATATAGATCTCTATCTATACCCATATATTGATATATATATATATATATATATATATATATATATATATATTATATATATATATATATATATTTATATATACACACACAAACACATACACAAATACACAAACACATAACCATTCTTAAAATGGAAGGAGAATTCATTCAGCAGTTGTAAAACAATTTTATTCTACCAAAAAGATTTGTTTATGACATCATCATTCATTTCCAAAAAAAAAATAGACCCTAGTGAGGAATATAGAAAACTGAAATGGACTTACTGAACAATGCCATCATTTTGTGTTGCCAATAATATTGTAGTATATACCAATCTCGTGACATCTCTTCTGCCCCACTGCTTCTTCCTTATCTAGGCTACAGAGCTGTCAATATACCTCACAATGAAGTCTGTATTGTTCTTCAGCTCCCATCCCTATCCTGTATTTTTTACATAGTATACATTTTGAATTCAAATTATATATTTTTTTCTATATATGAGTCCTTAGAGAAAGCTGTGATGTGTCTGCTCATATTAAACAAAGAAAAATATTAAAATAACTGGAGCAAAGATGTGTGGTCCTCTCAAACAGGCTAACCTTTTAAAGTTCAGGCACCACAGAGGCCTTTCTGACACAAATAAAGAGGACAATAAAAACAGCATCATAGTTTTGTTAATGAGGCTCAAACTGAACCAGTAATTTGGTGATAAGTAGTTTTGGGAAAGCAATATACATCATTTTAATGTTGATAAAAACATTGCATTGCTTTAACAAGTACTGTCACTTTTGGGAAACTATATTCTGTAAGAGCTCGAGTCACGAGTGCTTGAAGATTTTTGCCATGAAGGCGGGGACTCGAGCATCTTATTGCTTGGACAGGATGCCACTCGCCTAATCTCACACTCGAATACGAGGTCTGGCAAGCAGCTGTGGTGAGGCAATGGGAAGGGTGGGAGTATAGACTAGGGCAATGGACAGAAAGGGAGATTTAGGTTTAGGGAGTAAGAGGTGGAATTTTTATTTTAGGGAGTTGAAAGTGAATTTTAGGTATAGGGACTAAGAATGGGATTTTAGGTTTCAGGAGTAGGAAGGGAGTCTTAGGGTTAGGGAACAAAAATGCAGTTTTAGTGTTAGACAGTGGGAGAAGTTTTTACGTTTACAGAGAGGGAAGAGAGTTTTAGGGTTAGGGATCAAGAAAGTTTTTTTTTTAGGTTTAAAGTTAGGGATTTTGGTAGGGCTATTCAGTTTTGTAGGCTAGGGTGCTGAGAGAGGTAAGTAGTTACAGAAGATGCAGTAAGTGAGAGTATTTTTCTTCAGAGCTCAGTGTTTGTCAGACATGAAGGGCATGTGCATCCAGAAAAACTGCTTTGCCTCCTATGGGTTTCACCTCTGTCCTGAGGAAGTACAAATACTGAACATGAAATTACCTCTCTCCCATGGGAGTGCAAGTACTGAACAGGAAATCACCTTTCACCCAAGGGAGTACAAGTGCTGAAAAGGAAATCACCTCTCTCCCATGGAATTACAAGTACTGAACAGGAAATCACCTCTCTCCTGAGAATATACCAGTAATGAACAGGAAATCACTTCTTTCCAGTAGGAGTACAAATATTGAAAAGGAAATCACATTTCTCCCAAGGGAGTACTATAAGTACTGAACAGGAAACCATTTATCTCCCACAGGAATACAAGTACTGAATAGGAAATCACAGAATGGAGTACAAGTACTGAACAGGAAATCCCTCTCTGTGAAGGTAGTACAAGTATTGAGCAGGAAGTTTTCAATTGCATTATATCTTTTTTAGACATTCTCACATTCTGGAACTGAAAGAAATTAAACAGAAACAAGATAAAAAAGAAATCTGATGTGAAAGTACATTAGCTAAATGATAGATGTCTGAGCAATAAAATGCATGATTAATTTTTTCTGTACTAGTAGGGTGTTGATATTGGTTATGGTCCTTAAATAATGGCTAAAAATCAAGAATGCAGATAAAAATTTTAGGGTGCACCTCTTTTATTGTTGCAGATCCAATGGGATAAGTGGTGATGTCTGAATTTGTAAAATAACACATAAAAGCTTGAACACAAGAAACTGACTAACGACCATAACTTGCTCATACAATAATTAATGCCTTCGGTATTTAATATAATATAGAGATCAACCACATGTTCGTAATGTCCCTTGATGAGAATTAGAATTTCCTAGCTAAACTTCACTAAATAAAAATGAGTGATAATACAATCCTTATGGAGTATTTTAATTTTCTAAACATTGACTGGGTAAAATATTCAACAACAAATATGTTTGACTATTAAATACCTGTTAATTAACACTGGAATAAATAGTATGAAATCTCAGATATCATGTTCACAGATCTAGGCTATTTCTGCTCACCAGCTACCATCATAAGCTTTGTAATTAACACAGCTCATCATGTCTTCAGCATTATCATAAGTGTAAATTCATACATATTCAAAAATAAATCATCCGTCTTAAGACTTTAACAATAAAAAATATAACATTAAGTGCCATAAAAATGGCTGAGATTTTATCATCAATGACCTAAATAAGCTACTTCAGCATACTGTCAATGAATCCAATGACTTCATTAACTTCTGGATTAAAGAACACATTCATATATCTTCCAACTGCTTTCATTTTGCAGAATATCCTTGATGTTGCCTCATAATTTTAAGCCGCCTTGCATAAAAATTTCTGACGTTTGATATATATATATATATATATGTATATAGATGTTCTTTGAAACATTGAAGTGCACAAATGATGAATGGTTAAACAGCAAACCCAAAATATCAAAAGCCAAAACACTAAAAAAAGCAAAACACTTTTTTTGTAAGGAGGGCAAACCCCCTACGCCCCAAACACTCCCTGATAATTGTATATACTAACTCCCTCTACAGTGGGTAAAAGGAAAATTCCCTTAATCTCAGCTAGACCACAATCTTGTACGGACTTAACGAAGGCAGAACAATCAAATAGTTTAGATCACTTCTGCCTGCATAAAAAACATTCGAAATTATGAACACTCAATTGGATGTATGATTTCAAAGTTCCATTTTCAGCGGTTGGTCCCAGGAGAAAAGCTTTATTTTACAGAATGAATGGAAGGCAGTTATACAAGATTTACATAATAAATGCACATGCACTCATATATAAACTAGTAATGATATGACAGTTAATCAAATAAATAATGTATGTACATAGAGTAGTAAATGTACATGCATAGAATAGTAAATGCACCCACATAGAATGGTAAAGATATGACAGTTAATGAAAACATGACAGTTAAAATAAGAATATAGTGAAATATTAGCTAATATCAAGTTTATAAGAGTCTAGTTACTTTCAAATTAAATCAGCTATAAATAGATATTAAGTAGAAGACAGTGAAGTAATTATAGGATGAGGATGGTTTGAAATTATGAAGGGATATTAAAGAGGACCAGGTAAAAGTGAGACAGAAATAGTAGTGGAGAAAGATAGATGACAGTCAGATAGTTAGAGATTGTGAAGAAGTAGCTGTATTATGGCCAGTTACATAAACACGTTAGGACGTAAGGGTCTGGATATTATTCACATCACATGTACAGAGCTGGGAGCTGAGTAAGTAGGACACAGTATGGTGCTGAAGTGCTGGTAAATAAGTGGGCCGGGAGTATGTTATGAAATTCAGGACAGAATGGAGAACTGGATAGTGGAGGAAATATAGAATAAAATATGGGGGGGACTGCAAATAGTTAATGTGTGCAAGTGTTATAGACTGGGATTGGTTGAGCTTTGAGGTGGGAGGAGATAGGGGGTATAAAATTTCGAGTAAGTAGGGATGGGTGGGAATAGAGGGTAGGGAGGAGGAATTGAGCAAGCCTGAGTGGAATGAGGGCAAAGGAGTGGGTTCCACTTGCTCAGAATGACGTGAGACAGAAAACAGTCAGTTAACTGGGCCAAAAGAAGGAAGTGTGTTTAACTGCTACTTTTTCCACTTTACTACGTAAAGCAAACTGTATAAAGCAAGGAATTAACAAAAAAGTTACACACTTGCTATGTAGAACACTGGTAGCAAGAATATTTTAGTATATAAAAATAAGAAGAGGAAAAACACAAGAATAGTGAGATTAGGGGTGGTTTGACAAAATCTACTGATGATTTAGGAACTGTTCAGCAAAGAGAAACTGTTATTAAAAGTTAAACTAATTGCTGATAGATGGGGGGGTTGCAAAAAATACCTGAATATGTGACAGGTGTATATTATAAGTATATTATGAGTTACCTATGAAGAGATGTATTAGGCTATTTAAACTTGGGTAATGCAGTTTTTAATATATGACAAGTTGTACTATAGTATATATTATATAGAGCTACTGACTACATCCCTGATGTAATATGCATGCTTTATACAAAAACTACAGCAAAGGTTTGATCCCTCAAAGTAAACAAATGTGAATAAGTACCTCTCCAAACACAAGTTTACAGAGGTTATATTTCAATAGCATGGTGGTAAATAGGCTGTCCTTGACTTGTCCTTAGGAGGCTATCACTGAGGTCTAGATGCTTGTTATGGCATGTGGCATATAAAACAAAGTGGCAAGAATGGTTGGATGGGTGACTGGGTCCAATTTACTGAGGAGGGAAATAAACTGGTCAAAGTCTATCAAAACACCTATTTACAGAGGTTATATATCCACAGCAGGTTAGTAAATAGGCTATCTTTGTCTTTTGTTTTGCAGTTCTCCCCGAAGTCCAAATTCTTATTATTTCCTGTAGCATGTAAAGCTATGTGACAAACAAGGTTGGGTGTGTGACTGGGTCCAGCTGACTGAGGAGAAAAGTGTACTGGTCAAAGTAAGCCATGTACACTGCTCCTGGACAAGTCCATTGGGATATATATAAATGAATAAATATCTATCTATCTATATATATATATATATATATATATATATATATATATATATATATATATATATATATATATATATATATTTATATGTGTGTGTGTGTGTGTGTGTGTGTGTGGCTGTGTATATATAGATTAAACATTCCTCCCAAAATAGCCCGTGAGCCCCCTTTGACAAGAGGTTGGAGAAGGTAGAAGAAATATATTAAAATGCACAGACATGAATCATGAAGTTGTATCATAATGGTAAAACTATATACCTTTGATATCTTGCATAATCCAGTCTGTCCACTTCAACTTCTAGGACAAAATTCCCAACTCATCTTCTTGAGTGGTTTGGTGACATAATTCCCTTTAGTGTAATGGACTCAGTCCCCAGCCTGGACCATGAAGTGACACCCAGTCCATGTGTCCTGAGAACGCATGCAGAGAAACCCATGTTATAACAGCACAGATGCCTTGAACTGAAACTATCTTAGAAAAGGCCTGACAAGTAGTTATTGCTCTCATAGGATGTCTTTTAGATTTCCCAGGTAAATCTTTAATTCATTTCACATAATAAAAGGCAGTAGAATGAAAAAGCGACCTATCTATGTTGACTTTGGCTGCTTTTTTACGCAATGTGTTATGAGCAAATGAGTCAAAAAGCTGATTTTATTTTCTAATATGTTTATCTTTCCCTCAATAAAAACAAAACTGACAATGGACATCCAAACAGTGTAATAGGCATTGCCCTTGTTCAATGGGCATGCTTGACGTTCACCTAAAGGTTAAATAACTTAGCAGAGGGTGAAGGACACCTTGAAGTTTTGAAATAAATGACAGTGTCTGAACCAAACAGCAATAACTGATGCAGTTGCTAATGCTGCTTAGCATTAAGGACAAGCAGACCTCTCATCTGTCCAGATTTTTGGCTATAACTGATGCAGTTGCTAATGCTGCTTAGCATTAAGGACAAGCAGACCTCTCATCTGTCCAGATTTTTGGCTATAACTGATGCAGTTGCTAATGCTGCTTAGCATTAAGGACAAGCAGACCTCTCATCTGTCCAGATTTTTGTTTCATACTTTTCATCTGTTCCTTATGACATTTGTTGTTTTCTGGCAAGTAATTGAGGGTTGAAGAAATAAATAATGATATACATTTGAGTTTCAGACTTTATATCCTTCATAAAATGCATACCAATGCAAAATCTGTAATTCTAGCAACTTTATAAATCATTAAAAGCAGTACTAAAAAGTTTTCCTGATTTTGGTTCTTTGCCCCACCTTGATTCATTTTGTTTCTCTTCAAATTTCTTGTGCTTACAGGCTGAGAGGTATGTGGGCAAGGCATTTATTGAAATTAAAATATTAAACATAGCTACCACATTGAACTCCTTCCTTCACAAATCTCCATATGGTAATTTTTCAATGTGCAAGACACTGTATCAGTTAACGCACACTGAAATCTAGTCATATGTGTCATATAGTTTAGAGGATCTACTTCTGTTTTTCAAAAACACACTTCTTCGAAGAAAAAATAGCCAAGACCCACTTAAATGAAAGTGCACTTTCATGTAAATCAGTTAACAGAAGCACAGTACAGTGGGGATAAGGAAATATATCCTTTTCTCTACTGTAGTACGATCTCGGAGTTAGTATAAATAAGTAGCGGAAGTGCATCCAGCAAAGTGCAACACATTTTTGCAGGGGGCAAGCCCCCCCCTGCAATACCCCTGCTACTTATATATAGTAACTCCAAGATGCATTACAGTGGGTAAAAGGCTATATTTCTTTATCCCCACTGTACTGTGCTTTGGTTAACTGATTAATGTGAAGCATTATATTTAATATCAGTTTCAAAATTATGGCAGTCCTACACATTACTCCTGCATGCCATAATGAAATCTATTTAATAATAATAATAATAACAAATAACACTATTCTGAAAAAAATAATGGTAATAAATAAATTACAGACACATGTAACAACTGGAATGCCCACAGAGATACCTTACTAAAGGACACAAGGCCTAACCACCGTGTCCTACATGGAACTATACTCAGGATACTACAGACTGCTAAGAGGTGACCTGTGTCTGGCATATGCAAGGCATCATCTGATCCATTATTATTGATTTACTGCATATCAGCAAGTCAAGTGGCATAAGAAATATATAGTCTAGGGATATAAACCTCTTCTGAAACAAACAGAATGGTTTGTAAAGACAGATGTATCTCACAGGGGATATAGCTGCTCTGGAACAAACTCCCCATCTACATAAAACAAAGTTCATCTCCATCCATTTTCCAACACAACTTGAATCTATGGATGGGAAATAGAAAATTTACTTCAGGACTGCCTCCTGTACTGCTAATGTTAACAGAGGCAGCTCCTAAATGATTTATCTCATGTATGTTTCCCCTCAAATTATCTTGGTATGATATCAGTTACTCTCATTAGGAGTAATACATAATTATCGACTTTGAAATGGGTAAGGCCAATCTCTAACTAAATGGGATAGGTTAATTCAAACACATAAAGGGATACTGGCTAGGTTTAAAGTGTCCATAAGGGCAGCCAGCCTGGTACTTACCTATAAACCTATAAGTGTGTAAATATTCAAAATAACACGAACAATTAGCATAAAAGAGTGCTATCGGGGTTCCCAGTACAGTAACACTGCTTTTGTAAATAGTGAAAGCCATCAAACATAAAAATATTCATTAAAACAAATTGAGCCCCAATATATAATGAGCAAATGGCTAGCCATGCGTGAAGTGAAGCACAGCTTACAGACCAAAATTATGTTTGATATTAGTATAGGGGTCACATTTATACATACCCAAAAATAATTGGGGCACCATTTAGTTTTAGATAACTTTAGATAACTCAGCTAAAACAGCATTACAATCTCTCAGATAAGACGGTAACTTCTGCACATAGGAGGGTAATACTGAATAAATGAAAAAAAAAAAAAAAACACTGGAATAAAAGTAGTTCCTTGGGGTTAAAAGGAATTTTTGTGATACTTAGTAAGATTATAAAAACAAGGCATTCTAAAATTCTGTAAGGTAAGAATTTTAGTATCTCTTTCTTCCCCAATAGAAATAATTACATACCAAGTACACCTACAATGTCATCATATTGGTTGTGTTTTACTGGCAAGCAGTACATAAGTATATATGTATATAGTTTATTGAATGATTTAATATTTTTCTCAACTTTTTTGCTAATATGTGATAACACCATCATGTCACGTTATTACATTTTATTGTACTTAACATTATTATCTAACTATTTTTGTTTTCTGCTCTGATATGTTTGTTCTTGATCATCATCATCTTTCAGCTGTTCCCATTAGGGATCGCCACAGCGGATCATCTGTTTCCATTTCTCCCTGTCCTCTGCATCTTGCTTTGTCACACCAACCACCTGCATGTCCTCTCTCACCACATCCATAAACCTTATCTTAGGCCTTCCTCTTTTCCGGTTACCTGGTAGCTTCATTCTTAGCATCCTTTTCCCAATATACTCAGCATCCCTCCTCAGCACATGTCCAAACCAACATAATCTTGCCTCTCTGGCTTTGTCTCCAAACCATCCAACCTGGGCTGACCCTCTAATATACCTATTCCTAATCCTGTCTACCCTCGTCACACCCACTGCAAATCTTAACATTTTTAACTCTGCCACATCCAGCTCTAACTCCTGCCTTTTTGTCAATGCCACTGTCTCTAACCCATATAACATAGCTGGTCTCACTACCCTCTTATAAACCTTCCCTTTCACTCTTGCTGGTACTCGTCTGTCTCAAATCACTCCGGACACTCTTCTCCACCCACTCCATCCTGCCTGTACTCTCTTCTTCACCTCTCTTCCACACTCATCATTACTCTGAGCTATTGACCCCAAGTATTTAAACTCATCCACCTTCGCCACCTCTACTCCTTGCATCCTCACCATTCCTCTATCCTCCCTCTCATTCACACACATATATTCTGTCTTAGTCCTGCTGACCTTCATTCCTCTTCTCTCTAGAGCATATCTCCACCTCTCCAGGGTCTCCTCCACCTTTTCCCTACTCTCACTACAGATCACAATGTCATCTGCAAACATCATAGTCCACGGGGACTCCTGTCTGATCTCGTCTGTCAACTTGTCCATAACCATTGCAAATAAGAAAGGGCTCAGAGCTGATCCTTGATGTAATCCCACCTTCACCTTAAACGCATCCGTCACTCCCACCGCAAACCTCACCACTGTCACACTACCCTCGTACATATCCTGTACCACTCTTACATACTTCTATGACACTCCCGACTTCCTCATACAATACCACAACTCCTCTCTAGGCACCCTGTCATATGCTTTCTCTATGTCTACAAAAACACAATGCAACTCTTTCTGACCTTCTCTGTACCTCTCCATCAACACTCAGAGCAAACATTGCATCTGTAATGCTCTTTCCCGGCATGAAACCATACTGCTGATCACTAATCATCATGTCCCTTCTTAACCTAGCTTTCACTACTCTTTCCGATAACTTCATGCTGTGACTGATCAATTTAATCACTCTGTAGTTACTATAGCTCTGCACATCACCCTTATTCTTAAAAATTGGTATCAAAACACTTTTTCTCCATTCCTCAGGCATCCTCTCACTTTCCAAAATTTCATTAAACAATCTGGTTAAAAACTCCACTGCCATTTCACCTAAACACCTCCATGCTTCCACAGGTATGTCATCTGGACCAACAGCCTTTCCATTCTTCATCCTCTTCAAAGCTATCCTTACGAACTCCTTGATAATCCATTGTACTTCATGATTCACTATCCCTACATCATCCAACCTTCTTTCCCTCTCAATCTCTTCATTCATCAACCCCTCAAAGTACTCTTTCCATCTGCTCAACACACTCTCCTTGCTTGTGAGTATAATTCCCTCATTATCCTTTATCACATTTACTTGCTGCACATCTTTCCTAGCTCGGTCCCTCTGTCTAGCCAATTGGTAAAGGTCCTTTTCTCCCTCCTTAGTATCCAACCTTTCATACAACTCTTCATATGCCTTATCCTTAGCCTTCACCACCTCTCTCTTTGCCATGCACCTTATCTCCTTATACTCCTGTCTACTTTTTTCATCTCTCTGACAATCCCACTTCTTCTTTGCCAACCTCTTTCTCTGCATACTCTCCTGTACTTCCTCATTCTACCACCATGTCTCCTTGTCGTCCTTCCTCTGTCCAGATGTCATACCAAGCACCTTTCTAGCAGTCTCCCTTACTAGCTCTGCTGTAGTTACCCAGCTATTTGGTAACTCTTCACTGCCACGCAGTGCCTGTCTTAACTCATCCCTGAACTCCACCTCACAATTACACTTTTTCAATTTCCACCATTTGATCCTTGGTGCTGCCCTCACACTCCTCGTCCTCTCCTTGATCACCAATGTCATCCTACGAACCACCATCCTATGCTGCCTAACTACACTTTCCCTGGTCACCACTTTACAGTCTCCAATCTACTTCAGACTGGCCTTTCTACATAAGATATAATCCACCTGTGTGCATCTTCCTCCACTCTTGTATGTCACCCTATGCTCCTCCCACGTTTTAAAATATGTTTGTTCTTGATATTGAACTTAATGGAATTGTTATTTAAGAAATGTTAATAAAAAGATTGTTAAAAAAAGAATTTTATTATCTCCATCTAATATAACTGTTTTGGAATCAGATTGATTTTGTTGGTAGGGTTGCCACCTTTTCACCTGCCTATAGCATGTCTTTTTTTCTTGAGCTTGTTGTTATCTCCCAGCAGCTGACCATCAGGTTCTGTCCTTATTTGCCAAGTCACTGGGCCTGCCTTCATCTTACCTGAGCTAACTCCAACCAATAACTGGAGCTGTTGAGGAGATTAAGGAATATGGGGAAGTATAACACTGCTCCCAGGGAGTTTTTCTTAATTCTTCTCCCATCCTGCATGTTCTGTAACACTCAGAGAGTGGGACATGCAATGACCATCAGCAGTGAAACAGTCCTCACTTCCAGAAGTAGTTGATGTCAGCAGGATGCTCTTTCCACCCAGAGGTACCACATTGAAGCTGTCTCTTTGGTTTCCATTAGGGAAATCAGACCACACTTGCGTGTCTTGAGCACACCTGCCTCCCTCTTTATCACCAGGATGGGTGTGGCCATCTATTCTGCCCATGTTGTCAAGTATCTGAGAAACTATTTGAAATAAGGTAGCCTTAATTCTAGTCAGGGCTTTATCCTGCTGTGTCACTGGCACAGGAAAGTGGGATACTTTTTAATGAAATTTAAAATTTTGCAGGATAATCTATAAAAAAACTACTGCAAGTACTGGACTTCATTTTGTTGTCAAAATAAAGTTCCCTTTTATAGAATTTGAGACACTTACATTACTTTTTTACCATATTGAGGTATTTCACATACAAAAAAAATGTTTTATGCAATTATTAGATGAAACTTTGGTAACATCTTTTGTTCTAAAATTTCAGGACTTTTACCACTTTTCATGTTTTTTGCCGGATACAGCTTCCCAAATAAGGACTGACTTGCACACATATGGACAGGTGATGTGTACATTGCTTGTATCTTTATTGCAGCGAACACATACAGTACATGCTAGATGGCGTAGCCAGACAATGATAGTTAATGCATTGAGGATGGCAGGATAGGTCGTGTTTGAATTTTCAGGGATGCTAAACATGTATGCAGCAGCTGTTGTGGTTGATTTTTGGAGGTAGAGGAGAGATATTGCATTAGGTATGATAACTGCTAAGTAATTATGACTATTTCAGCTGACCTACATGAACCATGATGTACATTATCATATGTGGTCTCTATATTATGATTAGGGGGCTTCCTACAAAATGTACATAGTACTGTGTGGTATTCTGCATAATGTACACTGTACTATAGGTGAGATGCTTTTAGAATTTTATTGCTTTCACATTTATGGCTTGTTGGTCTTACAATAATACAGCTACACTAATCAAAACTTAGCAGGCTATGTTTCCTGTATTGTACTGATTTTATAGTTATTATGCCAGTCTGTATTTCCCATAGGTAAAGGCAATGATTATTTTTCATATTACTCCTTCATAATGTAATATAACCACAGGTAACAAGCAGCCAAAATGAGTCTTACATACAAAATAGCCAGGATCCTTTTTTATCAAAATCTTGAATAATGCAGGCATTGTAAGATGTATAACATTCTGGAGAAAGCTAGTTTTTGAGAGCAGTTTTATGTATTTGTTGTTTTATTTATACATTTTTAAATGGGTAGGTACACTAGCCCAAAGACACTTTTCAGGTATGTCAAGGGTCAATAAGGCAAAGGTCATGAACAGATCAGTATTAGTTTCAATGTATTTTTTTGGTTGAATTCAATCTGTGTGATTGTTACAATGAATGAAAGACCAGCCAGTCAAATGGCAGTGCTGAAGTATTTTAACATCAGTGGATTTTGATTTGGGTCTGAGTTTAGACTGTGTTAAGAACTTGAACTGTTGAAAACACACAAACATAGCAAGAGTGAGATGGAGCAGTATGAAAAAATAAATCCAACTGACTATTTTATTAGTGCTTTCGGAGCGGACAATACCTCTCCTTCTTCAGATCTGAAGAATACATTGGGTGTCATGTTCTGTTATGGAGGTGCAATGATTCTTTCAGCAAGAAATACAGTGAATAATTATATATATTGACTTGAGTGATGAACTTGTTTCTCAAGAGCATATTTATTTTCAAAAATGGATCAATAATGTTGTCTTAGGTAGAGATGTCTTTAAAGAATAAATCAAAGCCTACTAATTTTGGGTTATTTTTCTAAGGAATATTGCCTCAGTGTTTTTATAGTACATTTATCACACTCTTAATAAAACAGGATTGAACATGGGCTTTATACGTTGTTTCCATGCCTCGGTATACTTTATTACTCTTCTCTCAAATTCATATTTCTTGAGTCTAGACTCCCTATTTGCATCCACTTTGAAGTGATGAGTATTTCCAGTGTAGCTATTAACATTTTGTTGTGTCTAAGTCAGACCACTGGTAAGCCTAAGAGTAAGGCTCCACTTTGGACTCGTCACCCGCCTGCCTTTTGAGGTAACCACTACAGACCGATTAACTACGATATATGCTTGACTGGTCTGTTGAAAAGCAATCTTTTACCCACACTATGCTTCTCAAAGCATTCATAAACACTCACTTGCAAGCCTTTGAACCCCAGCTTTTCCTTCATGACTTTATAGAGCACATATTTTCTCATCATCTTAGGGCTCTGCTTCTATTTCTCTTCTGTAGATGTAGCATCTAGTGCTTTGGCAGTCTCTATGGCTTAGCTTGTTACATTAGTTTGCTTATGATAATTTTCCTTCCCTTGCCAAATTTATAAATTCAATCTTGGTATGACTGGTGCATTGCTCTCAAAAATTGAGATAAGGTCTAAGGATTGGTAAGGGCAAAAGGAAATAACCACATGGCCCATTTGCCATGTGCATTCTTCTTATTCTATGATTCTAGGATACCGCCAATAATTTCAATTGTTTTTTTAATATCTGGTTTCAATTAATCGCCAGAATCAAAGTGGCACTCCAAATGGGAAAGGCTGTCCAAGGGTGAAGACAAAAATAAACTCAAAAACTTGTGTTTTTATTGTATTTTGTTACTAATTTAGAGGAAATGTAACATTACCTCATGCCTAGCTTCAGAAGTTACATACTATATAGTATTTCTTCCCTAATGCTCTGCACTTTGAAACTAAAGAAAATATACTGTAATTTTTTTTTTTATTTAAACATCTGGAGTTGAAGTTAAAATACCCCAAGTAAGCATTTCAACATACAGTAATGTTTATTTAAAAATGATTTTATAGGATAAATAAACTAGAAATGTTGACAATTCTGCAATTTATCCCAGGGCATTTCCCTTCAGGCATTTTTTTGTCACTACACTGACTTGGAAACTATGACCAACAGGGCAGGGAACACCACTAGTCAAGTCACTTGGCAGTGACATACTTTATTTAAAAGAAATCACTAAAAATAAGTCATACATTCCATCAGTTTGGTTCCATGATATATACAGAACAATATCCCCTTAAATGGAAAACACAGGGAAATATCCTTCAAGTACTAACAACCTTTTATAAAAAAATATATATTTTAGCTGACTTGAATGACAATGTGTATGCTGTTCTACTATAGAGTTTAGACTAATGGGAAAGAACTTTACTCAGTAAGAGTTTGCTAAAAGACAGCTGTCAGAATATCAGTCTCTCCAGTGTTTGGAGTCTAAAATTTCATCATATCAGGCATGGTGCAAGGAAAAAGTTCAATTTGTTTATCAAAGGGAATAAGAAAAATGAAGTACTATCAGCTGAGGTGTTTGACATGGTAGTTTTAGGAAAAGCAATTCAACTTCAGTTTCACTGTGAAGTGAAATAAAGCATTATATTGCTGCAATGGAGTGTTTGGCCATTAGGTTGTAACCATGTTAAGTGTACACTGTTTCATACATTCATTGTCCTAATTGTTAGGGAATGGCTGAAATAGATTATTTTGATTAAAATATAGATGTATGTACTAGACAGACATTTGCCTGACTTTAGTTAGGACTTTGAATTAATGTAATAAACATAACAACATATAATGTAAATGTAACACAAGAAACAGAGTTTTAGAAGTGATGAAAACACTACTGAAGGCAGTTATGCAAACATCACCAAGACTGTCAGAATATTACATTGGATTAAGGCTATGTGATACAAAAAAAGTTTAATCCTGTAGTCTTGGGTTTGATTCCTTTGCTGCCACATGCATTCCATGGAATCTACACAACCCTCCTTACCAGAAAGTGCTTTTAGGGCACCACTATAAGATGTATGAGTAATAGGCTTATCCGTATATACATATATATATATATATATATATATATATATATATATATATATATATATATATATATATATATATATGTGTGTGTGTATGTATGGATGTACTACATTTATATATATATATATATATATATATATATATATATATATATATATATATATATATATATATATATATATATATATATATATATATATCTATATATATATATATATATATATATATATAAACTACCATGTCAAACGCCTAAAGTTAAATGCCAAGAAATGCATAGTCATACCCTTCGGGAAAAACAAGGTTACCCCTAGCTACCATATAGGTGGCAATCCACTGAGCACAGAAGAAGTCATCAGGGATCTGGGGACCCAGGTTGACAGTAGCCTTTCGTTTGACACTCATGTTGCTAAAGTGGTTAGGAAAACCTTCTACACTGCCCACCTGATCATGAAGGGATTCACATCTAGATCAAGGGAGGTCATCGTCCCCCTGTACTCATCACTCATTAGACCTATGATTGAGTACAATGCCCCATTCGGAATGTATCTGACCTGACACCTGCAGCTGAAAGGAAAGGCCCCAAAAAGTTCCTCACCAAAAGGATAAAGGGTCTCAAAAATATGTCTTAATTGTTGGACTGGCTGAACTCCAGCTCTATTTTCAGTCTCATATAGAGGTATGTACTAGACAGACATATGCCTGACTTTAGTCAAACCCTGATTTGATGAATATGCTTCACCTCAAAAATCTAGATCCCTCAGAACCACAAGAAACTTAGAGTTAAACCTTAGAACGGTTATTAATAGAACGTGCTGGAGGGACAGATTCATCACCCAGAGATTCCCTATGCTGTGGAACAAAAAGTACATGTGAGGCAGAGCACCTTGCTGGCCTTGTTCAAGAGGAATCTTGACCAATGGATGGGGATCTAGATATACCCAGGGATTACTTCAGTGTCACTGCTTGACAGAGGCACAGCAAAATAATTGATTTATGAGTAATAGGGGTGGCGAAAGCCAATATATATATATATATATATATATATATATAGTATATATATATGAACCTATGAACCTATATATATATATGTATATATATGTATGTGTATGTATGGATGCACTATATTTAATAATCAAAACACCCAAATGTTGACGTTCACAATGTCGACCAGAAAACGTCAACTTTACAAACATTGATATGCTTCTGTGCATTTGCTGAGCAACAGCATTTGTGCATGTAAAATTAAAACTAAAAAATAAACATTAAAACCACATACTCCCTGCTAATTATATATACTAACTCTTCCTAACAACTGTTGTTACATAATTGTCAAAAGAGGAAGCTATCAACCCAAGTACCTGGGTCCCTAACTACATTTTCATTTTGTACAGCCATATTGTGTAGGCAGTATAGTGAGAGCAGAGACTGTCCACCAGAACTGATGATAGCACACTTGTCCACATTTGGTCAGAGTCTGTTTGCAGTACACCAAAAGGTTACTAGGGGAAGTCCATTCTGGACGGTTTGGGTGTCCAATGGATGACTTAATAACAGACCTGACTTTGCAGTCACCTGTAAACTTTGTTAGTCAGAAGTCTTAGCTCTTTGCTTGGACATCTAAGAGATAAACAGCAAAAAGCAGAGGTCCCAGCAAAGAGCTACCTTCCAATGAAGCACGTGCAACTTGCACTGTGTGGGTTCAGTCTTTTTCATGTAGTTTACTATTTATCTTATCATATATGGGTTGATTAAGTATTGCACTTTTGTATGATGCCTGCATGGAGAACGGTGTCAGATGACTTGGCTATGTCACAATACACATCATGCACTGTTTGGCCACCACCTACAGCCTCTATAACCCTTCCAAAGAAAACCATATTAAATAGATGGGATATATGCTTCATAAAATCAAATTGTTTAGGGTCAAGTCTAACAATAGTCTTGATATCCCAGTTTATGGGGTCAGTTATAAAATGCTCCTTGACTTTGTAGAATAGCTTCGACCCTGGTTCTGCATTGCCCACTACATTTGAATGCTCTGCATGTCTGTGTTAGCCATGTTTGAGGCTGCCTCTCAACACTCTTTCTCAGACCACTAGGAGAATGATGGCAGACATCTGACATTGGAAGCAGCACAGCTGGATGGGATGATGACTCTGTGGTGGGAAGCAGCACAGACTGTTGTTATGAGAGTGAGCAATCAGTGAGAGGATGTATAGAAATTGTGGCAGCAGGATATATCAATGCATACAGAACTTTGAGTGACAGATCACCATCAGAAGGATCATACAGCTCATGTATGAGAGGGTTGTGTCACATTTCCAGAGAACCAAAAACTCTGCTTGGCTCTCTGGGGACCCCATGTAGAACCATCATGTAGGAAATATATAGCCACACAGCCCATTAAGTGCCAAATGTCTTAAAAGGGGAGTGCCTACATTTTTCAATTCCCTATACATGAACCTGTGAAGCCTGTGTTAGATGCTACTGCTCTGACACCAGGTGTATACCCCTCTCAAAGTAACTGCGTTCAATCAAGTCATTCCTTAGTGCTGATACCATCAGCACCCCATTTAAAGAGGTTGCTCTACTTTCGTCAGTCTGTTTAACCCAATGACATAACAGAGTTGCCACCAGCTCGGCTGCCAACACCACCAGTTATCATAGGATTATAGGAGGTTACTAGGCTATTGGCCCTGAGGCCCTTATAAGCCTAGCCAAGAGTTTAGCCCATGTTTAGACAAATCAGCACCTGGTGCCCCTGTAAAGCAGGGACATGGGTAGAATCCCAGGGGTATATTTTCTGTTCCCCATCCAGTTATCCAGGTTGCACTTAAAAGGGGTAAAGAGGTACACTGCTTGATGTGGAGAGGGGGTCTATTCTATAGATGGGGGAGTCTCTGGAACACAAATCTGTCCTGCTAACAAGTCTTGTTGATGTCACAAACCAGGTTGAGGCCATGCATGCGGGTTACTCGAGCTGAGCTTGACTTGCGGATATGCAGCAGTCCCATCAAGGCGGGGACCGTGATCGGCTTGTATGCCAGACAGAGGTCACCTCTGAGGAGTTTGTATGAAACTGAGTAGAGGGATAGGGTTTTTAGCCTGTCTGTGTATGGTAGATGTTTGAGGCCCTGGATTCTCCTGGTGAGGAACCTCTGTGGTCTCTCCAGCTGCCGCATGTGCTTTGTGAGTACATGCCAAAAGGGACGTTGTACTCAATAATGGGCCTCATAAGGGAAAAATACAGGGATGTTATGACCTCCTTGTCCCTGGATGAGATACCCTTACTTATGAGGTGGGTCATGTAGAAGGCTTTCCGTACAATGGAAGTAACATGGTGGTCAAAAGTCAGGTTCTATCAACGCGGGTGCCCAAATCCTTCATGACTGATTGTATGCTTAGGATGTTGTTATTAATGTGATAATTTGTGGGGATGTCACTCTCCCCAAAGGGGATGATGATGCATTTTTTAGTATTTAGCTTAAGGCCATGTTTCTAGCACCAGTCACTTGTCTGAGTGAGATCTTCTTGGAGGATGTCCACATCACTAGAGGAATTGATGAAAGTACCCAGCTTGCAGTCATCTGCAAACTTGGTCAGCCATAACCCACTGGTTTTGGCCTGCACCTCAGAAAAGTATATCCCAAATAACAGAGCTCCAATACTGAACCCTGGGTTATGACACTTGTTACAGGTCTACTGTTTGAGGTGACTTCGCCTATTTTGACTACATGGGTTCTATCAGTGGGCCAGTTTGCTACCCATCTGGTAACATATGGATTGATGCCTAGTTGAGAGAGTTTAGTTATTATGCCTGAGTAGGGGAATAGTGTCAAAGTCTTTGGCCAGGTCAAGTTAGGTGGTGTGTACTGTCTTCCCCTCATCCATGGCTTTGGATACTGTCTCAAAAAACTCAACCAAATTTAGGAGACATGACCTCCCCTTGACAAAGCCAAACTGTATGGGATCAAGTGTTTGGAGGTTGCCAATGTCCTTGTTAATGAGGTCCATGATAATCTGTTCCATAGCCTTGCAGATCAGGCTAGTTAGGCTGATGGGTCTATAATACTCCACCTTTATGTAAAGGGATGACAGTGGCTGTCCTCCACTCAGCTGGGATGAAGCCAGTACTCAGGCTTTGGTTGAAAAGGGTGTCTAATGGTGCTGCAAGTTCCTGCCTGAGTTCATGTAGGATACAGCCTGGGATGTTATCGAGTCCAATGGAGGCTGTATGTTTTGCCTTTGAGAGAGCAGTGATGACCAGTTCCCCAGATATAAGGGGAAGGTAGCAGATACTGGGGATTTCCTGATTTCTGATGGGGGGTGACAGAGGGGTAAAATTTTCACTGAGTTCAGCCAGGAAGTTGTTATAGCTATGGCATTTGTATATGTGGTGTCCTTGACCACCAGTTCTGAACAGATCTATGTGCTTCCTTTGAGGCTGTGGACATATGTGAAGACATCCTTAGAGCATTCTGATGCCTTGAGGTGCACACATGACTAGATAGATGAGAAATTTGTTGGAAGGTTATAGATATGTCCCTCTTCATCATTTTTATAATTATATAAAATATATTATTTTGCAAACAAAATATATATATATATATATATATATATATATATATATATATATATATATATATAAAATATATATAGATATATAGATAGATAAATACAGATATGGTCATGCCTTCAACAGGTCTATGTCATAACATTGAAACTTCATAACACTGAAACTCATAACATTGAACGTATTTGACTGAAAACCTATAACTAAAACTCATAATGTTCAAATCTCATTTCATGGAAAAGTGTAGAACTGCATAGAACTGTGTTAAAAGTATGCATTGGTGTCATTTCTTATTATAGGAGTTATTAGGGAAGTGAGTCTAGCAACGCATGTTTGAACTGCAATACTTAGATTCATGTTGTACACCCATATCTGTAGATATCTGTGTTAGCTCTTGAGCACTGACTCACTGTGTGTGGAGTTTTTTCTTTTGTCCATGGATGTTTGATTATGGAGTTATTATATAAAAGTAATGAGGGTATGAGAGGCAAAGCTCCCCATGTGGGGGAGGGGGCATCCAGTGGCTTGCCCCCCGAAAAAATATGTTTTAGGTTATATTACTTATGAAGAATATTTTTGGTGAAATTAGTTTTCAACTGTATGAGTTAGACCCACCTTTAACATATGTTTCTATTTCATGACTTATGAAAATGTAGATATATTTGCTAGCTTATGTAATATGTGCATTTTCTGGTATTTCAGCATTGGGTTTCTGTATGTTTACAGTGACACTATGCATGATATGCATTCTATTTTCTAATTAATGTTTATTTGCTCAGTCTCCATGTCTGTTTAAACGAGTGCTTTATTTTATTGCTCATTATTACAGGATGTTCACTATAACTAAAATCCAAATATTCATTAAAACTCCCATGTACAGTTTTATAGTAACATGAAATGAGATCTACCTTTTTAATTTCTCCAAGTCTTTTGGGTTTCTAATACCATGTCGGGAATGGACACCATTCGTAAGTCAAAGTATGATTAAAGTTCATGAAATTAGTATTGTTTCAATCTTTGATGTTTGCAGCACCCGCAATGTGCCCAGTAATGACTCCTTCTGCAGTTCATATGGAGTTACATGTATTGGTAACATATCCAAATATGATTGTAAATTCTTTTTTATAAGACCTGTTGCTTCTACTACTATTGGGACTGTCTGGGTATCTGTCTTCCAAATTGGTCTCGTTTCTGCCCGCAGATCCTGGTATTTTATGACTTTGTGTCTCTCTGTATGCAAGACACTATAGTCACTGGGTGTGACAATTTCAATGATCAATGCTACTTTTGTCTTCTTTTCTTGGACCACTATATCCGGTTTTCTAGCATATGTCTTTTGGACTGTTGGTAATGGGTGATCCCATGTGATATAAACTTCATTTTTTTCTGTGGTGCTTTGTGGCTCATGTTTCCAGTGTTTTTCAGCCACTTCAGTACAATAATGCTTGCACAATCCCCAGTGCATCAGTCTCGCCACATCATTATACCTTTCAGTATACAGCCTTTCTGCCATTAATGTGTCGCAATCAGCAAAGAGGTGTATGACTGTTTCCAATTTGGTTTTACAAAACCTACATTTGTCTGTTTCTCCCGCATTTCAATGGACTTTGTAAACCAGCATGTACATAGCCCACTATCTTGGGCTGCCATATTAACCTTTCATTTCTTGGTTTGAATTCTCCTCTCCTTAACCATTCCTCCGTTCATTCTTGATTAACATGAGGCTCGGGTCTGTATCAGAACATCAAAGTTTTAAAACTTTGAATGTTCTAATATTGACCCATTTTGAGCGAACGCTAAAAATAGAGAAGCTGCAGAACACCGAATTCTTTCGTAAGGAAAGAATTCGGTTGGCCGGTTCTGTGGCTTCACTATTTTCAGCGCTGTGGTGGAAATTTACGGGTTGGGTTCAGGTAAGTGTGTGATTGTGTAGTTGTTCGGATTAGGGCATGGGTTAGTTGAGTTAGGGTTAGGGGCGGGTTAAGTGAGTTAAGGTCAGGGCGCGGGTTAGGTGAATTAGGGTTAGGGGCAGCTTAAGTGAGTTAGGGTTAGGGCGCAGGTTAGGTGAGTGTGCGATAGTGCTGAACCTTAGGGTTAGGGTTTGGGTTAAGGTAAGTGGATAGATAGTAGTGTCTGCATAGTTTAGTGTAGGATTAGTTGTAGGATTATAAGTGTATGTGCTTGTATTGATGTTTTTTAGGTGTGCTTGTGTTGTGTGTATGTGTTTCAGAATAGCGAATTTTTTCCTTGGAAAAAAATTCGCTGTTCTGAAGGTTCGATATTATGTGGTTTAGATATTTTAGGTTCAATGAAATAGCGTTAGCTATTTTCATCTTTCGATAATGTGATATAAACGCTGAGGCTCTTGCAGAAGTATTCTATACTTGCAACTATATTTATGTTTTTTCTACATTCTATCCTATCCTATATGGTGCATCCTATGTTCAGCTACGTGCAACATTTCACGTACATAAACATGCTTTGTGTTCTATCTTTTTCACCAAAATGTGACACACCCCATATAATGGGATGTAACTCATTTGGCATGTGTAGTCAAACAGGCAGACATATTGTATGTTAATCTTGTTTTGTGCCCTGCTCATGAAGTCATTGCTGCCACAGACTTGCCTATCTGATATGGTCTTTGACTTTCACACTAACAAAGTTTTTGTGAGTGATGTTATTGTGGCAGATGGCCTTATGTGCCTTTTTCTTTGCTTGTGCACACCTCTGTTCCATTCTATTATGATCCTATTACAGACCACTCATGCAAAGGCATTCCTGTACAGAGCAATGCATTATTCTATTGGCAATGCTCATGGTCCTCTGTGGTTGGCCTATATCCCATCATATGATGCTGCTAGAAACTCATGGTCAGATGGTGTTGCATAACTCATAAGTGCACTATGGGAATTGGCTAAGTATTCATAGGTGGCATGGATAGAATCTTGTTCTGTGTGGAACACTTTGTGCCTGTATGCCAATACTATCTCTAGTGCACTTCAGATACTGTACTTCATGGGCATGACATTGTGCACAAGGGTCTTTCTGCATCTCAGTTTCCTTATCTGTGTTCAGTTATTCTGCAGTTGTTCTTAGGTACACAGTGTACACAAAAGTTTCTGACTCAGGCTATCCAGCTGTTTACATGACAGTGATAACTGTATGTCCATGCTAGTCATCAGAGCAATCTGTTAGTCACATGTTAAAAATGTTTATCAATACTTGTGCCTTTGTACATCTCTGTGGTATACCGTTTTCTATTTATGATGTCTTACACAATGCTTCCAGTAGTTGTCCTTATTGTTTTCTATTACATAATTACTCAAGTTTCTTTGTTTTTATTTTATTTTTATAATTTCTGTAGGTGACATATAATGAGGATAGGAGAGGTGATGTTAGCATTATTAGATTTAGCAAAAATCATTAAGTGAACAGATGACCTCGTCCCACTTTGTCAGATAACCTTTGGTTCAATCCAACTGAATCTTACTCATAAAATATTAACAGTTTTAAAAAATAATTATTATCTTTTTAAAGACATATTCCTTGCTCTAACAAGGTCCCATAGCTATTTTAAATGTACAGATAATTACTTTTTCATTGTTTTCATATAGTCCGCATTACTCTTATTAGTCTAAATTTTGCAGGGTCTGGTTTAGGTCCATCTTCGAGGACAGAAGCAACCATGGCTTGCCTTCAGATGTTAGGAAAACCAGTGCTTCAGATGGCTTAATTATGTAACAGGGGTACAGTCCCTACTATGATGTCTTTGAATTTGTAGAAAATCAAGCTTATTCTTTGATTTTAAATTCATAACCCTATTTTCTAGAATTAAAGAGATTAATGTATTCTGCTATAACATGCATTATCTAGAAGGCAAAAGATTACTCTTTTCCATTAGCAGATGCAGGTCTTTCTGCAAGAACTTGCCATTTAATTTTGTGAAAGGGCAATCCTTAGGGTAGCCTTATTCTTCAGCAAACTTTTAAGTTATTCAGCTATTCTATTATAATGAAAATAACTAAGATTGTCTCATTGCAGCACGATCCTTTAATACCTCACATTCAATGCCAAATATCCTTTTAAAACTTTATAAGCTTGCCCCTTTTGTGCCCTTCCTTTGGCTAACAGTTCAGCATGCTCATCCCAAATACATCGCATTGTCTCATTCAGCTTCTTTTTTGTTTCTAAAGGTCTCAGATGAGGCACTTAAAAGTCTTTTGTGTTAAAGTACATCACTATATACAAATGAAAATGTGCTGACTTTATAAAATGTTCAAATGTAACTCATTTCAGTTCCTGAACATTGCTAAAGCATAGGACATTACAATACAAAAACAGCAATCAGTATATAGCACAAAGTGGCTATTTTAACATTTTCATATTCATTAGTTAAAGACTATTTATTTAAACAATATCTCTATTTTATTAATAATGTTTTAATGCTGTAAACGTTGCATGCCACTTCTTTATTTTGCTTTCAAATGCATAACCTTCAATCGACACAAGCATATCACGCTTTTTGAAATATCTGGGAACTTAAACAGGATAATGCTTTAAACTAATTTGAAAGAAATAATTTAGCAATGATTGATATTCTATCAACTAAACTAAAACGTGTAATGAGAAGTTTGTTTTAAAAGTGAAAGCAGCTCATTTAATGTTGCAGTAAGAAATCACACCACAGGATCTCAAAATAAAATTGCAAATACAAGATGCCTTCTTTATAGTATATTGTAACTGACATTTAAAGTACAAGTTGAGGATGTAAAATGTGCATGCAGTATATTATGATGTACAAGTTGTTACGTTGTGCTTTATTTCTAGATGCCTTTACATAATTGATTGTAGTTATTATTGGTCTTGATGAAATTCTATGTGTTACACCCTCAGAAAGTTTGATTGATGTATTTAATTTTAATAAAGTCTATTTTAACTAAAAACTTCTAGTTAGATTTCCAGTTATATAGTTTTGCTGTTTTATATTTCTAACACTTGAATTTGTTTACTTTTTCCATTCCATTGTAAATCATTCGTAAAAAACAAAAAACTTTGAGACCTTTCTATGCCAAGTAGAATTAGGAACCTCATCCAACTTTTCAAACTCAGCATTTCTGTTGTAAGAAGCAGATACTGTATTTTAACATGCCATTAAGAACACCCCCTTTAACATTCCTAGAGCTACAATCTATCAAAAAATATTAAATAAGAAAACAAAATAACATGCAGCATTAGCAACATAATATCTCACTTTCAATCACAAAACTATATTTCTGTGCTAACTGTGGCCGTGTGAAACTTATCCTTCCTTATAATATACTACTAACAATGTAGTGCAAATAAATTGCATTAAATTGAGACTGACTATGAGAAAAATGCACTATTGGGACTACAGCATAAACACATTTCTTCTTATCTTAATAAATAACTTTTTTAACCAAGAATACTTTATTAGTGTATGCAAAATCATGTCAACTATTCCAGATGAGGACAGACTAAAATTAGGTAGGGAAGAAAAAGTAAACCTTCAAAAACCCAACTCAAACTTCCTATTTTACAGAAATTGAAACTTCAGTATGTAAACAAAGCTGTATATGAACTATAATGTTAAATAAAAGTATTTGTAAGATGTATCATGCTATTTAATGGTATATAATTTGCTAGCACGGTCATGCAGTATGCTTCCTTCAATTGTGTGTAAGTGCTTGCATGTTTAGTTTTTATACATTCTTTTTATTGCATAATAATGCATTACTTGTTTCTAAACAATGCTTTTCTGCAGTACTATAAAAGGCTGAACAGTTTAAATCTAAGTATTTCCACTTCCACAATGTCTTTCTGCAATACTGTGCAAATCTGACTGAATATTTTAGTGTTGGCAGGATTAATTTGGATGTTAAGAATAGCAGCGCAGTAGTATAAGTGAACAGCAGATAACATTGCAGTTAACATTAATGTAATAATACTACAAATGCTTGAAGATACAAACCAGGGGGTCAGATTCAAAACAATGTGGAGTAGCAAAGAGATCTTCCATGGCCAGCTCTCTCTTATCTACTTCAAAGAGACTTGCCCACTTCACCCCCACCCCCTAAAAGCCATTTTCCTTGGGAGTGGGGTTCACCCTCTTCTGTACTTTGCAACATCAAGGTACTGAATGGCTGGCAGTCCTTCTAATTAGGATAAGCTAAAGAGATTCCATAACACCCTATATTAATAGAACTATTTACTTATGCCTAACGTAGCAGGGACTTACCCAAGGACTTGCTCTGTCTATGGAATCTGCTCAAAGGAGTCCTGTTCCATAACTCCAACTTTATGGCAGACCTGATGTTGTAAGCAGAGGGCCTGCTTGCAGAACCAGAGTTGCCATACAGGTGG